>NW_028270166.1:14245553-14563128 GCF_037043375.1 Chiloscyllium plagiosum
AAGAAGGCAGCTCACCAACACCTTCAAGAGGGCAATTAGGGTAGAGCAATAAATGCTGGCCAGGCAGAGATGCCCATGTCCCATGAGTGAATATAAGGAAAACAAATTCCTCAGAATATCAACATACATTAGACTCTATGTTGTGAAAGATATTTGGATTTATCCCAAATTGAATAATTTCATATTTCCTTAGTTCACTATTTTGCCCAATCATTCAACCATCCTATTTATCTTTTTGCAATTCTCATATTTTACTTCCTATTGCAGTTTAAACAATGAGATGTGATTTTATTGAAACATCTAAGATTCTAAGGGAACTTGACAGTTTAGATGCTGAGACAGGATGAAATCATGATCTAGAGCATCGTTGTTTAAAGATAAGGGACCTTCCATTTAACGTAAAGTATTTCACCTCTTATGGGGTCGTTGGCATTTGTAATTCCCTTCCCCAGTGCATAGTGGAGATTGGGTCATTGAATATATTGAAGACTGAGTTTGATAGATTTTGATTGACAAGGGAGTCGAGGATTATTAGGGACAAACAGGAAAATATAATTCAGGGCTTCACCTTATTTAATGGCAGACTCAACATAGAACATAGAAAAGTACAGCACAGAACAGGCCCTTTGGCCCACGATGTTGTGCCAAGGATTTATCCAAATGTAAAATAAAACAACTTAACCTATGCACCCCTCAATTCACTGCTATCAATGTGCATGTCCAGCAGTCACTTAAATGTCCCTAATGACTCTGCTTCTACCACCACCGCTGACAACGCATTCCATGCATTCACAACTCTCTGTGTAAAGAACCTTCCTCTGAAGTCCTCTCTATACCTTTCTCCTAATATCTTCAAGCTATGACCCCTCGTGCCAGTCAATCCTGCCCTGGGGAAAAGTCTCTGAACAGAAGGGGCAGAATAGCCTACTCCTATTTGTTATGTTCTTCACATACATTATGTATTCTGCACACACAATGCCTTATGAGGTTTTGCAGTGAGGGATTGTGTGGGATGGAGAGATAGATAACTAGCACCTGTAATCCCAAGGTAAGCCACTGAACATATAAAAATGCAAACACGTATCAAGTGATTTTCTCAGCTACAGGTGAGGATAACTGGTCAGAAGAGTTTTGCAGACTTTGCTGACAGGTTTTTAAAGAGGTGTCTGGAAAACATGCCCTGAAGTTATAAAATTTGGAAATTGAGCAAAAGTTTGTTGCCAGGGCCACGATGGGTTGCACTGATGGTTCTGAACCTTCTGGCAAAATAGTTGCTGATGTCAAACTGTACTGATGACCTGGATTTTAACTGAATTACTGACAGGTTAGGATGTGGGGGTCCTGGGCACATCAGATACATTTGTCAGTTTTAGTTTAACACAGCCATTGCAATGACATCTGACTTAATTCATGGAGGCATAGGACTTAGGAGCAGGATCCGACAATTCAGCTCCTTGCACATGCTCCAGCATTTGATAAGGTTGTGCCTGTTCTGATTGTGATCTGATGTCAACTCCACTTTCCCATCAACTCCTTGACTTTCACTGACAAGATGTGTGGGCACAGGCTCCCGACAGTCCACTTCAGCACAATTATTTAAAAGGAACCTGCTCGGATATAAATTGAAGGTTTGTTTAAACAAGGCAGACACCTGCAGCAAAAACCTCACAATGTCATTCATTTCTCCGATGCCATGGACTCGGCCACAGAGAACGGTAAAACATCATTGAGAACCATCTAGAAGACCAGTTATAGGAGGTTGGTGCCACATTCCTGGAAGTAGAACTGGAAAACAAAAGCTAAGGATTTAAGCTGGGCTGAAAGGTTAAGTGGAATGCTACATTCAAGTAAATCCTGGAATGTGGCTAAAGTTGCGACCGTGATCCCCCACTCCTACCACCAGTTCGGCCTTTCAAATACTACAATCCTTCTGCCTTTCCAATTCTATTCCTACACATCACTCCTCATGCTGATTTGCCGAGGAGATGTACCTTGTAGTATTTTCCTTGCTGACCATTCTTGTAATCGACTTTTGTCCGAAATGTCGATTTTCCTGCTCCTCAGATGCTGCCTGACCTGCTGTGCTTTTCCAGCACCACTCTAATCTACATTCTTGTAATCTTGTCATGTCTATCATTACAAGGCACTAGCCAAAGGCTGCTTGTGGTGCTTCACTGCCACCAATCTTCCTTCATCCTTGCTTTGTCTTGGGCCTATATCATGGTCAGCGATGGGATTGTGCCATTGTAAAGTATTGATGGAAGAGGTGTTATTCTGAGATAACAGAAGATTTATTGCATAATGCCAAAAAAAAGGTATTTGGTCAAGCATAATTACTAGGACCTTAGGGAGTTGGTACAGATACATCTGCTCTCTCTGAAATTGAGAGTAAAATTTCTTGGCTACGCCTACAGGATGTGTGGCAATGGAACATGAGCAACAGGACCTCTTCTTCCTGAGCAAAGAACAAAGAAAATTTACAGCTCAAGAACAGGCTCTTTGGCCCTCCAAACCTGTGCCGATCCAAATCCACTGTCTAAACCTATTGCCCAGTTGCTAAGGATCTGTATCCCTCTGCTCCCCACCTACTCATGCATCTGTCCAGGTGCACCTTAAATGAATCTACCGTGCCTGCCTCTACTACCTCTGCTGGCAACGTTTTCCATGCACCTACCACCCTCTGTGTGAAGTATTTTCTGCGTGTATCCCCCTTAAACTTTTCTCCTCTTACTTTGAACGCGTGACCTCTCATTTTTAACCCCCACCCTGGGAAAAAGCTTATCTCTATCCATCGTCTCTATACTCTTCATTATTTTGTACACCTCAGTCAGGTCCCCCCTCAAACTCTTTTTCTCTAATGAAAACAATCCTAACCTACTCAACCTCTCTTCATAGCTAGCACCTTCCATATCAGGCAACATCCTCGTAAACCTTCTCTGCACCCTCTCCAAAGTGTCTTCATCCTTTTGGTAATTTGGTGACCAGAACTGAACACAGTATTCTAAATGCGGCCGAACCAATGTCTTGTACAATTTTAACATGACCTGCCAGCTCTTACCCTCAATACCCCATCCGATGAAGGCAAAAATACCATATACCTTCCTGACCACTCTATCTACCTGTGCAGCTACCTTCAGTGTATGATGGACCTGAACTCCCAGATCTCTCTGCTCATCAACTTTTCTCAAGGCTCTTCCATTTACAGTTAGTTCACTCTAGAATTAGAACTTCCAAACTACATCACCTCACATTTGCCCGGATTGAACTCCATCAGCCACTTCTCCACTCAACTCTCCAGTCTATCTATATTCTTTGACAGCCCTCTATGCTTTCTGCTACTCCACCAATCTTCGTGTCATCTGCAAACTTACTGATCAGATCACCAATGCCCTCTTCCAGATCATTTATGTATATCACAAACAACAGTGGCCCCAGCACTGACCCCTGTGGAACACCACTGGTCACCTTAGTCCGTTTTGACAAACTCCCTTCAACTACTACTCTCTGTTTCCTGTTGTTCAACCAGTTCTTTATCCACCTAGCTAGAACACCCTGCACACCATGTGACTTCACTTTCTCCATTAGTTTACCATGGGGAACCTTATCTACAGCCCTTCTTTCATTTATCAGCTTGGTCACTTCCTCAAAGAACTCTACTAAGTTGGTAAGGCATGATCTCCCCCTCACAAAACCATGTTGCTTATCACGGATAAGCCCATTCTCTTCCAAATATAAATTGATCCTATCCCTCAGTACCTTTTCCAGCGACTTTCTCACCACTGATGTCCGACTCACTGGTCTGTAGTTACCTGGAATATCCCTACTACCCTTCTTGAACAGGGCACAACATTAGCAACTCTCCAATCCTCTGGCACTTTGCCTATGTTTAAGGATGCTATAAAAATATCTGTCAGGGCCCCAGCTATTTCCTCTCTCGCCTCCCTCAGCAGCCTGGGATAGATCCCATCTGGTTCTGGGGATTTGTCCACCTTAATATCCTTTAGCCTACCCAATACATCCTCCCTCCTTATGTCAACGTGATCCAGAGTAAACAAACGTCTATCTCTAATCTCAACATTCATCATGTCCCTCTTCTCAGATGCAAAGTAATCATTCAGAATCTCACCTATTTTCTCAGTTTCAACTCACAACCTTCCTTTCTTATCCTTTATTGGATCAACCCTTTCTCGAGTTACCCTCTTGCTTCTTATATTTGAATAAAAGGCCTTGGGATTCTCCTTAATTCTGCTCACTAAAGTTATTTCATGACCCCTTTTAGCCTGCTAGATTCCTCGTTTGAGATTGGTCATACTCTCCCAATATTCCTCCAAAGTCTGTTCTATTCTTAGCTGGCTGGATCTTATGTATGCTTCCCTTTTCCTCTTGGCTAGTCATACAATTTCTCTTGACATCCACGGTTCACGAATCTTGCCTTTCCGATCCCTTGCTTTCAAAGGAACATGCCTATCCTCCTCTGTCTTCAACCTATCTTTGAAAGCCCTCCACACATCAAATGTGGACTTCCCTTCAAATAGCTGCCCCTAATCCACATTTCCCAGTTCCTGCCGAATTTTGATGTAATTGGCCTTGGCCCAGTTTAGTACTCTTCCCTTAGGGCATCATCTCATCTTTGTCTATGAATATTCTAAAACTTGCAGAATTGTGGTCACTATTCGCAAAGAAATCCCCCACTGCAACTTCTACGACCTGGCCTGGCTCATTCTCCAACACCAGGTCCAATATGGCCCCTTCCCTAGTTGGACTATTGACACGCTGATCTAGAAAACTTTCCTGGATGTTACAAATTCTGCCCCATCCAGACCTCTGGCACTAAGTGTATCCCAGTCAATGTTGGGAAAATTAAAATCTCCCATCACCACCACCCTGTTGCCTCTACATCTCGCTATGATCTGTTTACCTATTTATTCTGCTACCTCACACTCACTGTTAGGTGGCATGTAGTACAGCCCTAACAATGTAACTGCACCCTTCTTATTTCTCAGCTCTACCCATAATGCCTCACTGCTCAAGCCATCCATAGTGTCCTCCTTTAGCACAGCTGAGATATCATCCCTGACCAGCAATGAAACTCCTCCCCTCCTTTTACTTCACTCTCTGTCCTGTCTGAAACATCTATATCCTGGAACATTTAGTTGCCAATCATGCCCTTCCTTCAACCAGGTCTCTGTGATCGCATAAGTTCATACTCCCAGGCACCAATCCAAGCCTTACACGCTATACTCCTTGCATTAAAGCATAAGCACTTCAGACCACCAGCTCTTTTGTGTTCATCTGCTCTCTGCCTACTCTCCTCCTTGGTGATGCTAACTTCATGATCCTGTTCCTTACAATCTCGAGCTTCCACCTCACTGTCCACTTGTCTTCTGTTCTGGTTCCCAGCCACATTAGTTTAAATTCTCCCCAACAGCAGTAGCAAAAACTCCCCCAAGAACATTAGTTCCTCAGGAGGCGAAGGAAATTCAGCATGTCCAGAAGAACCCTCACCAATTTCTACAGATACACCATAGAAAACATTCTGCCTGGGTGCACCATGGCTTGGTACACCAACTGTTCTGCCAGGACTATATGAAACTGCAGAAAGTTTTGAACACAGTCCAGACCATCATGCAAGCCAACCTTCCATCCGTGGACTCCATCTACACTTCTTGCTGCTGTAGAAAGACAGGCAATAGCCTTTGGGGAGGTGATTGCCTAGTGGTTTTATCACTGGGCTGTTAATCTAGAGACATAGTCATGTACAGGGGACCCAGGTTTGAATCCTGAGGCAGCAAATGGTAGAATTTGAGTACAATAAAAATCTGGAATTCAGAGTCTAATGATGATCATGAATCCATTGCCAATTGTCAGAAAAACCCATCTGGTTCACTAATGTCCTTTAGGGAAGGAAACCACCATCCTTACCTGGTCTGGCCTACACAGTACTCTGACCCAGAGCAACGTGGATGAATCATAACTGTCCTCTGGGCAATTAGGGATGGACAATAAATACTGGCTGAGCCAATGGCACCCTTGTACCATGAAAGAATGAAAAAAAAATAATCAAAGACCCCTCTCACCCTGATAATGCTCTCTTCCAACCTCTTCCATTTGGCAGAAGATACAAAAGCTGGGACACATGTACCAACAGATTCAAGAACCACTTCTTCCCTGCTGTTGTTAGACTGCTGAATGGATATTTCTAATTTCAAATCTAATGTTGATCTTGCTTTTGTGCACCTCCTGTGCAGCCATAACCTTGTATGCCTCGCTCTGTTTAAATACCCTATGATGTGTATGTTCTTGTATGTTATGATCGGCCTGTAGTACACACAACAAAACATGTCACTGTACTTAGGTACATGTGACAACAATAAATCAAATCATTCACCTCTTCAGAGCTTATACGACACACCCATCTCTCTCCCTCTCTGTCTAAACACCTCCTCATATCCTTGCCTCACATTGCACCACTGACACTTATCTTGATTCTAATTGTTGTTTCACCAAACTCTCACAGTCACCCTTATTGATGATCCATCCCCTTAACCCATGCCATTGCTTTCACTCATCTGGCTCCCCTTTCTCAGCAGAGCTGGACTGAGAGCCTCCAAGAAGAGGTAGAAAACTGGAAACTCAATATAGACACCTCACTCCTGGCGTATTCCCGTTCTCCTATAGACTCATAGATGTGTAGAGGATTAAAGGAGGTCACTCAATCCACATTGAGTTTACACCAAATAATAATAACAATAATAATTTAACTCAATGATAAAGTGAATCCAAATAGCAAAGGTAAATTATGTGTCTATTGGGGTATGGGCGCTTACCTCATGAGCTGAATCTAAACATGTTCAAAGATACACAGTGTAAATAAATCACAGTATCAAATGTCATTAGTAATTTCTACAGTTTTCATTTTCTGTGTGTTAATTTTGTTTCTGTTGTGTGATTGACTGGAATCTTGAAGACCAAACAAACTGCCCGTACACCGAATAAATTGCCACCTCAAACAATTACTGCATGATTTTGACTGAGAACAGTATGGAATTCTTCTGAATAACTGATTACACAAGACTTGTTTCCCAATTCAGTCCCTGGCATATAGATCTGTTATACATGCTTCTGTTCAATTTCTTGCTTTTTCCTCAATAATTAGCATTTTTTAAAGAAACAATTAGATTTAAAGTAGCACTTTCAAAACCCCAACAAACTGCGTCCATTTTTTAATGTGTCGGCACTGTTCTAATGTGAGGGAGACATGGCAGCCAATTTACACAATGTAAGTTTCCACAAGGGTCAACATGTTAATGAGCAGATGATCTTTGAAGCGATGTTGATTTAGGAATAAATATTGGCCACCCAGAGGAATTTCCAGTGCTCTCCTATGAATAGAGCTGTAAAATCTTCCACATACACCCAGGAGAGCCATTAGTGTCTTGTTTTAATATTTACACAAGCAGTTATAAATTGCACAGATCTCCCCGGTCTCCCCATTTAGAAACCCTGATGGAATGTGATAATTCATGCAGTGGCTCTGAGTTTTTGTCCGTCTGATGCAGAATTGCTACAGTAGATTGAAATACCCCTGAGGAAATTTGTACCTAGATATCGATTTTGCCATTTTGTGGGATGAAATTCAGTGTGGGAATTGTGCAGAAAATGATCTGTGCTATTGATTTTAAACAGAGATGTACAGACTGCATGACTAATAAATCCCTTAATGTTTTTGCTCTGACTGTATTGGTATCACGCCAAATTCCACAACCACCAACAATTTTTTATACATGCGTTAACAAGCTGTAATGATCAATCATGCCCACAGATCATATTCTTGAATCACCACTGGACATATCAAACATTAAGCAAAACATGCCTTTTTCTTAAAAAAAAGAATGTGAAGGAAAAAGTTAACTGCAGATTTAGCAGCTACTCGGAGAGAGATATTGGAATGTCTCACATGATGTTTTGTCAAACATGGTTTAAGAAGAGAAATCAGATGCCCAACTGATCTAGTAATCTTGTTGGTGTATCTCAAGCTGTGAGCATGATGGGAATAAAACACAGCAGTCTCTGCGAGAGACCTATTTGCATTTTCCCTCTTTTTAAAAACTACACAGGCGAGGGATTTATCCTGGTCTGTGTATGTTAGTGACCTAACATTCTTATAAGTGTAATAGAATTCTTGTGAGTATTAAAGCTCTGACAACAGCCATTTAAACACCCCTGCACTGCAGGTAAAAAGAAGCGAAAATACTTCTGACTCTGGATGCTGCCAGTCAGCCATTGTTTAAAAGAATCACAACAAAAGAGTTTCAATTGAATGACAAATCCAAAAATCTACTGTTCGAATACCAGCATCAAATCTACCAGTTAAATCCAATGTAACAGCCACAAGATTCTTCTATTAGCTCTTCATGAACAGTTCAGAGACTTCCATATTCTTGTTTAACTTTTATCTTTTCTATTCTGTGTCTATTTATGTTAAATTACTCATTTTATATTTAATAATTTGATAAACTTGAATGTTTTGTTAATCCAAGAAAGCTGGGTTAAATTGTTTCCATTTGATACATAAATTATCTTGGATATGGGATAAAGGTATCCACATGAGAAGGGATTCTTCTAAAATTAACCTGTTACGACCCAACAAAGGGGCAGTGGAATAATCAATGGGAGCTAGTTCACTCTCCTCACTTTCGGGTTTAATGATTTAAGAGTATCCCATCTGGAAACAGGACAAAATGGATTACGATTGCCCTGGAACTAATCATAGAAACCAAAGAATCTGTTTTTGTGATGTTGATTGACAAGTAGTTATTGATCAGGACATTGGGGATTGCTAACCCAAATCTTAACTCTCTGCTCTTCTTCACAGAATCCTTTACACCCCACATGAACAGGCAGTACAGACCTTACTTTAACGTTTGATTCAGAATGACAGTATCTTTAATGCCATTGACTCGATTTGATTTATTACTGTCACCTGTACTGAGGTACAGTGAAAAGTATTGTCTTATGTGCTTTGCAGGCAGATTGTACCACAGAAGTGCACCAGAGTGCAGGGTACAGTGTTCATTTGAGAAGGTACAGAGAGAAATTAATATTTAAGAATAATTTGGATCATAGAATCCCTATAGTGCGGAAGTTGGCCATTTAGCCCATTGAGTCACACCGACTCTCTGAAGAGCATCCCACTCAGACCCACTCCCTACCTCAACATTTCCCATGACTAATTCACCTAACCTACAGATCCCTGGACACTAAGGGCAATGTAGCATGGCAAATCCACCTAATCTGCATATCTTTGGATTGTGGGAGAAAACCGGAGCACCTAGAGGAAACCCACGTATGCACAGGGAGAATGTGCAAGCTCCACAGAGACAGTCGGCCAAAGGTGGAATCGAACCCAAGTCCCTGGAGTTGTGAGGCAGCAGTGCTAACCACTGAGGTCCATTCAGAAGTCTGATAACAGCGGGGAAGACGCTATTCTTGAATCTATTCATATGTGTATACAAACTTTTATATCTTCTGCCTGATGGAAGACGGTGAAAGAGCATATAACCAGTGGAAGGAATCTTTGATTTTTTTGGTCGCTTTCCTGGTGCAGCGGGAAGTACAGATGGAATCAGTGGATGGAAGGCTGGTTTGTGGGATGGACTGGGCTGTGTTCACTACTCTCTGTAGTTTCTTTCATGATTTTAGTGTTATAAATCTAAGTCCAGAATTGGAACCCAGAATTTTAAACCTCTGAGGTAGAGAGCCCTACCAACTGAACCACAGCCAGTGCACCACAAATGAGGTGATATTTGAGGATTTATCCTTTGTGGTGTATTCAAGTATGGTACATGGTACAGAATTCAAGTGTTGGTAATGGTTAACTGTCTTAGTCATTTTTTGGGCATTTAAGTGTTTCTCCAACCCTTTGTTAGATCTTGGTTTCGAAATGCTAGACATTGATTTTGTTTTGACTTTGCGTCCTTTTTCATTGTTGCCTTTTAAAGCAGAAAAACAAGATGAAAGGACAAAGCATGTCTTGCCAAGTGAAAAGCGTAGGAATGAAAAGGACAAGGTAAATAGAGAAAAATTGTTTATATACTGCTAAATTTAGGGTTTAATAGCTTGCAGATTGTAGACAGATCATCAGGCTGGGAGAGTTGAGGAGTTCCACAGTTTTGAAAAGAAATATTACATCAAGTGAAGTGCAGTAAACTGGAACTCAATTGCAAAGGCACAGGCGGTGTAGACAGCACATTTGTCCTGTCCTGGAAGCCTTTGTCATGATTTATTTGAATTTAATAGTTACTGGGGAACAAAGTTCTCCTACACTGCAATAGTATGGTCTTCACAAGTTCAAAGCAATCCAGTCTTCTGATCATTAGACCTGTGTAGCACACTGCACTTAATCATGACTCCACACCTTCAGGAAGATAATATGAATTCCAGAAACTGTGAGAGGTGACAATTTGTTCACTTTAATCTTTGACCTGTAAAGGAAAAGTAAAAACAAAAATCTTACATTTATATTGTACAATTTATATTTGTGGAAGATGGTCAACAGGTACTGGTTGAGACATTGGCGATCCTTCTGATCTGCTCTTTGGCTTTGTCTGGAGCCATTCTTAGTCTGGTAACATAGTGATAATGATGGTGCAGTCACTTGCATCTTTAACACTGTAAAACATCCCAATGTGTCGCACAGGAATATTAATTGACACTGAGTCATAACATCAGATATTGGCATAAGTGACCCACAGCTTGATTAAAGTTATGGTCATGATGTTCTCATAATTTTTCGAAGTGGGGGAATGAATGTCTTATGTGGGACTAAACTCCTCCACCGCAAACCAATCAGCTCATTAGGAGCTAACAGGCAGGTGAGGAGAGTATCTTGCTTTATCACAACCTCGACTATATCTCCAGAAGCTACTGTTTCTGAATCCTAATGACAGCCTTATTTGGCCTACTCCTTGGGATTTAGTGGTGAGAAGGTTTTATTTATGCATTCGTGGAACATGAATACTGTTGGCTGGGCCAGTGTCTATTGCCCATCCTTAGTTACCCGTGAGAAGGTGATAGTGAGCTGCCTTCTTGTACTGCTGCAGTCCATTTGCTGTAGTTAGACCTACCATTAGGGAGGGAATTCCGGGATTTAGTGATATATTTCCAGGTCAGTACGATGAGTGGCTTGAAAGGGAACTTGCAAGTGGTTGTTGTTCCCAGATAAGATAAGTCCCTTCTTTCTGTTTCTTGTGGGGTGGGTGCATGGGAAGTGGGATTGAGGAATTACAGGCAGAGGCAGGTAATGGCATTGACATTGCCCCCTATCCATGCCCCAGAACTCAGCAGGTGGCTTGCCATGGTTTCCCAGTTACCAGCCACCTTTTTTATTTTCCAGGGAGGCAGGTGATTAGGGAAGTGCTAACTTGAAATTCTTAAGTGGCCAATACTTACTGAAGTAAGGACCTTAATTGCTGACAGGTCAAGAAATTACCCATAGACATTCATGCGTATCACGTAATTACAAGGTGGTGAAAAGGGATTGACTTTCCCTCCGGGGTAAACCAGTTCAAATACTGTACTTCCCTTACTCATCACCTCCAGGGAGGGGAAAATGATTCCCTAAATTTCAAACAGCATCTTAAAAGTGGAGAAAGAAGGAGGGAAGGCAGCAAGGTTTAGGGAAAGCATGTCACCATTGGTGAGGGGACTGTAACTGATGATGCACGTGGGGGAATTCTGCTAGAAAATCAGAGATTATGGGGTAAATTTTAACTGGACGGTAATCTGGAGGAACGGATCAAAAATAAGGCAGACATCTTCCCCAGTTATATTACTGTGGAGCTCAGAAGGATGAACCCCACTGTTAGTTCAAATTATCAGTGTCAGAAATATAAAACTAAATTGAACAAAATCTGATTGGGTGATGACTGTGAAAGCAGATAAACTGTCTCAATTATCAATCAGGGAACCTCCCACCCCAGTTCACTCCGACTTATATATGACTTTCATGTCCCATCAAAAGGAGTTCAGTTGGCTGAATGGCTGGTTTAAGAGTTCAATTCCCATGCTGGCTGTGGTTACCATGAAGGATTGATCTTCTCCACTCTCCCTTTGCTGAGGTGTGGTGACCTTCTGGTTAAACCATCACAAATCATCTATCTAATAAGAGAGCAACCCTATGGTCTGGTAAAACGACAGCAAATGTTGCCCCGTCACACAGATTACTCTTCCTGCCGACTGAGCAGGTCACTAAGTTTGAAATTAATTGCCACAGATAATCTATCATCAGTTCTTCTCTGGACTACAAGTTTGGCCTGTACAATGTTGCCTCTCTCTCTCTTTCGCTTGCCACAGGTGTTGTCTAACTTGCTGAGTTTTTCCAGCATTTTCTGTTTCTATTTCAGAGTTGCACCTTCCAGTGTACTTCACTTTTATTTTGTCTTTAACGATGTCTGTTAATTAAAACTTGGACCTGCTGTCTTACTGGGCGCTGGTAGCAAAACATTTCTGAAGAAAATTGATACGTTTTCTAAAGATTTATCCAGGATTTGTGCCTCACTGGTTCTGAAGAAGTGGTGACTGAATAAGAAATGATCAGCCCCTGGCTGGCAAGTCTTTGGAGCATCAAATTGACATCCTCCTAGCTGTGTAATTAGCCAGGCTGAAGAATGCGAAGGCTGGAAAGACAGCGAGGGCCAGTCGTCTGGAACAGATGAAAGGAGTGAGTAAAGGGTTTGTGTGACGCATTATGCTTCTTTCAGCTTGTTAAAATCTTAAAGCAGAAGATACTGTTTGTGCATGTCACATCCCTGTGTCAGAAAATGCATGGCCCCAGTCATGCTTTCACTGCCAAGTACACACAGTTTAGACCAAATAACAAGTAGGAAGCATGCATTCAGTAGTTGAAGGCAAACAGCACAAAGTAAACAAATACAAAGCACAGTGTATTAATCTGTGATAAATGTAATAGCCCTGAACACTGGGGTTTGTCTGAGGAGAAGGTTGTAATCTTGGGGGAAAAAACAAATATGTGGTGATGGTGTGGAGGAGCTGGTGTTGGACTGGGGTGGACAAAATCACAAAATCACTAGGTTATAGTCCAGTAGGTTCATTTGGAAGCACTAGCTTTCAGAGCACTACTCCTTTTTCAGGTGATTGTGAAATACGTGGAATCAATGCACTGCAGCTCCAGTTTAAATTATACAAGCTGAGTTGGTGGGATCTTGTGGCACAGTGGTAGTGTCCTGATCTCTGTGCCAGGACGCTTGGCTTTAAGTCCCATCTACTCCAGGGGTGTAATATATGAGTCTTAACAGGCTGCTTTAAAGTGGTCACAAGGAGAGTTGGATCAGTATGTGTGTCATTTGCAGGTTTTACTGATCTATCCTTCTGGTTGGGTCCATGTCTGACTCCAGGGAAGATGATCCAGTCTGATACCTCGGTTTTGTGCAGGGGTTTGGGGTGAGTGGAGTGGGGAGGGTGTTGGAAGCTGAGTTTTGGAGGGGGGAGGTGGGTGATGGTGGTTGCTGCTCAGTCAGGGGTGGCATCTTTCAGATGCGGCATTAAATTGAGATCCGGATTCAGGATTGTTGGGGTGGCGGTGTTTCCTGTCCCACCTCCCAAAGAGACAGGGAGTTGGGAAACCATCCAATATTCCAATAAGGGCTGCCTAAAGGAGTGTTAATCAGCTGGAGATAGGACCTCCATGCCTGCCCCCTCCACTCCCCCTGCCAACAAGCAATCTGATGGGCAAACAGCTCTCTTGACCCAGGAGTGTCAGAGTCTGCACCAATGGAAGGGGGAACACAAGGAACCACAGAGGCTAAGTGCCAGGAATCCAGGTCCAGCAAACTGTGGGTTTCTTGGGGCAGGAATGGATGGTCAGACCCAGGATGGTGTGGCCAGAAGAGAGCTAGGAATGGTGAGATGATGAGAGGAGCTATGATGGGAAGCTTAGACCTTGTGGTTGTGTTGGGGGTTAGAGGGGAGAGCCATCCAATGTTGACGCAAAGACTTCTGTCCCTTCTGCCACCCTCCCACCCGTGTCCTGAATAGAGATACTTTCTGAGCTTCCCCACCTCTGAGCCCCTCCTGGTCACCTGAAATTTGAAGGGAGGTGACAAGCTACCCAAAGGTGACCATTATTGTTTACATTCAGGCTTGAATTGGGGCAAAGGATGATTGGCCTGGGCTCTTCCCACTGGAAATTTGTGGAGAGGCTGGAACAGCTGCAAGCCTGGTGGGAACACCACCCTTGGAATTTTACGGGCTCCCTCCATCCCTTACATACCTGCACACCTTCTGTAGGGAGAATGTACCAATCAACACATCCACCCCACACCTCTCCTCTCAGATGGGAGATGGTTGTGCAGCACTTTTCTTTTAATTCACTGTTAGGCCAGTATTTATTGAGAAGGTAGTGATGAGCTGCCTTTCTGAACCGCTGTAGTCCACCTGCTGTGGGTTGACCCACAATGCCATTCGGGAGGGAATTCCAAGTTAGTGACCCAACGACAATGACGGAACAACAAGTCAGGATGGTAAGTGACTTGGAGGGGAACTTAAAAGTGGTGGTGTTCCCATGTATCTGCTTCCTACCACTCCCTTCACCAAGAGTGACTAGTGATGAAGGGAGTGGTCAGTAGGTCAGTCAGGAGTGTGACCAGTGATGACAATGGTGAAGGGAGTAACCAGTGATGAGCAGAGTGAGCTGTGGGGCAGCTAGCAGTGGCAGGGTGGTAAGGGCCGGGGATGGGGGGGGGGGGGGGTAGTAGGTGGGGACTGTGGCTGATTAGCAACAGAGTGTCAACAACAAGAGGCGCACTGCCTCTGCATCCAGACCTACCCCTAGCACGGTGTGAGTGCACAGTAATGAAGTTAATGTCAACAGGTTCCAGTTCAAGTGCATTGGCAGGAGGTGCACCACTAGTTTATCTGTTTTGCAAGGCATCATTTCCTTTGGAGCTCTCCAGTTCCATTCCTATGAACATGGGAGAAAATTGATACGCACCCTGTTCATGCACATAAACTAGAATTTGGAGAGGGGGGATAGGATTTATGACATCCTGCAAAAGTTACAGAGAAAGGCCTCTTGAAAATGCCTGGTGGGTGTTTTTCCACAGTTTTCTGTGCTCTTCCTTCTTGATTGCTTCAGGTGTAATTGGTGTTGTTTTGGAATCTGTACACTCTGTTCTACTTTATTCCCCAGTTTCATTTTACAAAGTGGAAAAGAACTTGGAGTACTTGAAAACAGCATCTACTGTCAGCAGCTCCAACATGGGATATCAAGCAGCTCTTCACAGCACTTAAATTAGCTGCAAAATCTTAATTACGTTGTGTCAACTGAAGACCAGATGGTTAGTACTGACAAATGCTTCGAAACGAGGGATTTAAAGGGAGAAGGACATTTTTGGGTCAGTGTTTTGAATATGAGGTATTTACCCTCAGGATGTGCTCCATGTGGTGTGTGTCTCATTTAAAGAGCTCTTTCAATGGGGCCAAAAGACATTTCTTTCTCATATCAAAACATCAAGGGGATGCATTCTGTTTCCACCAGTCAGAGAGATCCCTACGGTGCACATCTGCAGCTCAGTGCTGATGTCAGTGTAATTGGCTGACTGCCAGACCAATAGAGTTGTGTCAATTTAATCTTTAAAATTCCCTCCCACTGAGACATTTTAATGAATGAGAAACATTCTGAGAGATTACCTTTATAGTTAAAGAACTTACATGGCATTTCATACTATAAAGACAACGTTTAGCTTGTTAAAATAAAGTATTCTATTGTTATTGGTAAAGATTGAAATGCCTTTGTTTTGGGTTAGAAACTGGATAGACCCTTTGGCTAGAGTACATTATGAGAGAGTGAGAAGAAGAGTTTATGTAAACTCGTTTCTCAGAACCATCCCTAAGGCTTTTATGTCAGATCTTGAATTGCAATTGATTATTGACATTGTGGCATCTCACATTTCAGTGGGTCTGAGCTGCATTCTAATCTGGCCCTTAAAGTAAAGGACAGTAACAATAAAATACTGAACAGATGCTGGTGGTGAGGGTATGTTGGGGAGGGCGCGAGTGTGGGTCTTCCTTATACTCACTCATGGAAACTGAGCCTGGCTGACTGGGCCAGCATTTATTGTCTATCCCTAGTAACCTTTAAGAAAGTGATGGTGAGCTGCATTTTGAACTGCTGCAGTCCACGTTCCATAGGTTGACCCACAAGGAGGCAATTCCAGGATTTTGACCCAGCAACACAAGAAAAGTGATAATATTCCAAGTCAGTATGATGAGTGGTTGGAGAGGAACTTTTAGGGGGTGGATGTTCCCATGTATCTGCTGCCCTTGTCCTTCTAGATGGTAGTGGTTGTGCATTTGGAAGGTTCTGTCGAAGGACCTTGGGTGAATTTCTGCAGCGCATCTTGTAGATAGTACACCCTACCACTGAGTGACAGTGGTAGGAATGGATGATTGTAATGCCATTAAAGCAAGCTGCTTTGGCCTGTGTTTGAGCAAAGGGGGAGTATTCCATCACCCTCCTGGCTTGTGCCTTGTAGGTGCTGGACAGGCTATGGTCATTCAGGAACTGTGTTACTTATTGCAGTATTCCTAGCTTCTGACCTGCTTGTGTAGCCACTGTATTTAGATCGTGAGCCAAGTTGAGCTTCTGGTCAATGGTGACCCCAGTGGTGTTTTATAAGGTAACAGTTCTGAAAAAGCTAATGTTGGAGGATGCATTTGGCTACACCTAATTGTTACATTTTAAAAGAGAACTTATTTGAACAGATTTGGAGATGCCAGTGTTGGACTGGGGTTTACAAAGTTAAAAATCACACAACCCCAGGTTATAGTCCAACAGATTGAACTACAACCTGGTGATATTTGAATAGAATTCAATTCCACACTTTTAGAAAATACCTTATTTCAGTTAGCTCCCACTGATTACCTCTCTTTTGATATTTTCATATGAGCCTGTTCAGATGTGTTATGACACACCTCTGGAGCAGGCGGTCCAAGCCTCCTGTCTCAATGTTAGGGACATTAATACTGCACCACAGGAGCTGCTCCAACTGATTACTAGCTCCCTGAACTTATACAACTAGTTCACACCCAATTCAACCTTAATTAATATAACCATTAACCAAGTGGGGCTCTTGTGGTGCATTGATGGTGTCTCCAACACTCAGCCAGGCCTTGGTTCAAGTCCCAGCTTCTCCAGAGAATTGTGATAGCATGTTTAAACAGATTGATTAAAATATCTGATATAACCATCACCCATTCTCTCACTTTGTTAGGTGTCAGACATTCCTTCCAATCATACTTGCGGATTTCAATAGTCTTTGTGTGGGGAAGAAGCAGTCTAGCATGATGGAGCCACAAATGTGTTATCTGTGGCTCATCAAAATCTTTATACATGCAAATGAACTGCTTTTTGTGTAAGACAAGTGCCTCTTCTTGTTCAGACTCCTGCTTCTACTTTGTAAGTTGTTTTCAAATCAGGTCTGGGACAACAGGAGAGCCATTTCACCAGCTCTTTACCTGAATGTAGCAAGACTTAGGCTAGCAATACAGGGTTTCAAATTGACAAAAAAAACCATACAATTTATGAGTTATTTAAGTTGTGACATTTGGCAAATATAGCATGCTTGCTAGAGCGAAAGGATCTTTGGACCTGTGCTTCCAAAAGCTCCTTGTTGTATTTAAATTTTGTGTTGGAAATGAGACAGATCTGAACACTTTTAAATGGTGAAAAATCAGTAAGAGTGGTGAGTCATAGAGATTCTGGAGGTCTGTGTACAGAGATCACTAAAATCTAATGATCAGGCATAAGAAAATAATAGCATATTAGCTTCTCTATGCAGAGGACGGAGGGGTTAATTTTCCACAGAATTCCGTATGTGGCCTAGAACACATCTGGAGTAACTTGCACAGTTTTGAGCAATTTACCTTAGTTGTCACCATAGTTTAGATTAGATTACTTACAGTGTGGAAACAGGCCCTTCGGCCCAACAAGTCCACACCGACCCGCCGAAGCGTATACCACCCAGACCCATACTCCTACACTTTCCCCTTCACCTAACACTACGGACAATTTAGCATGGTCAATTCACCTAACCTGCACATTTTTGGATTGTGGGAGGAAACCGGAGCACCTGGAGGAAACCCACGCAGACACAGGGAGAATGTGCAAACTCCACACAGAGAGTCGCCTGAGGCGGGAATTGAATCTGGGTCTCTGGCGCTGTGAGGCAGCAGTGCTAACCACTGTGCCACCGTGCCGCCCACATAGTTCCAGAGGATCATAGGGCTGCTCTCACATTCGAGAGAGCTAACTGATGGCAAGCTTAACCTGAGGGTTACCATACCTCAGGTAAGGGGTGAGGTTCAGAAGATGGTACATTCACGGTAACCCCGCCATGAATTGAACCCACATTGTTGGCAGCACCCTGCAGTGTAAACCAGCTGTCCAGCTAACTGAATTAGCCAACTCCCCGTACCTTTGGAAGGAGTGCAGTGTACATTCACCAACATGTTATCAGGTCTTTACAGGTTAAATTATGTGTCAAAAAGTGCGGCACTGGAAAAGCATAGCAGTTGAGGCAGCATCTGAGGAGCAGCAGAGTTGATGTTTCGGGCATAAGGACCTACTGTGCTTTTCCAGTGCCACTTTTTTCATCTCTGGTATCCAGCATCTGCAATCCTCACTTTCTGTTAGATTAAATTATGAGAACAGAAAACATTATTTTGCATTATATCCCCTCCAGTGCAGACAGTAAGATTGATCTGAGTGGACACTTTAGGAGTCATAGAGTCATAGAGACCCTTCGATCCAACCCATCTATGCCGACCAGATATCCCAACCCAATCTAGTCCCACCTGCCAGCGCCTGGCCCATATCCCTCCAACCCTTCCTATTCATATACCCATCCAAATGCCTCTAAAATATTGCAATTGTACCAGCCTCCACCACATCCTCTGGCAGCTCATTCCATACACTTACCACCCTCTGCGTGAAAAGGTTGCCCCTTAGGTCTCTTTTATATCTTTTCCCTCTCACCCTAAACCTATGACCTCTAATTCTGGACTCTCCGACCCCAGGGAAAAGACTTTGTCTATTTATCCTATCCATGCCCCTCATAATTTTGTAAACCTCTATAAGGTCACCCCTCAGCCTCCGATGCTCTAGGGAAAACAGCCCCAGCCTGTTCAGCCTCTCCCTGTAGCTCAGATCCTCCAACCCTGGCAACATCCTTGTAAATCTTTTCTGAATCCTTTCAAGTTTCACAGCATCTTTCCGATAGGAAGGAGACCAGAATTGCATGCAATATTCCAACAGTGGCCTAACCAATGTCCTGTACAGCCGCAACATGACCTCCCAACTCCGGTACTCAATACTCTGACCAATAAAGGAAAGCAAACCAAACACCTTCTTCACTATCCTATCTACCTGCGACTCCACTTTCAAGGAGCTGTGAACCTGCACTCTAAGGTCTCTTTGGTCAGCAACACTCCCTAGGACCTTACCATTAAGTGCATAAGTCCTGCTAAGATTTGCTTTCCCAAAATGCAGCACCTCGCATTTATCCGAATTAAACTCCATCTGCCATTTCTCAGCCCATTGGCCCATCTGGTCCAGATCCTGTTGTAATCTGAGGTAACCCTCTTCGCTGTCCACTACACCTCCAATTTTGGTGTCATCTGCAAACTTACTAACTGTACCTCTTATGCTCGCATCCAAATCATTTATGTAAATGACAAAAAGTAGAGGGCCCAGCACCGATCCTTGTGGCACTCCACTGGTCACAGGCTTCCAGTCTGAAAAACAACCCTCCACCAACGCCCTCTGTCTTCTACCTTTGAGCCAGTTCTGTATCTAAATGGCTAGTTCTCTCTGTATTCCATGAGATCTAACCTTGCTAATCAGTCTCCCATGGGGAACATTGTCGAACGCCTTACTGAAATCCATATAGATCACATCTACTGCTCTGCCCTCATCAATCTTCTTTGTTACTTCTTCAAAAAACTCAATCAAGTTTGAATGAAATTGATAGGTTAGAGAGGAATAACATTCTTCTGCTTGTAGGAGGATCTAGGTCAAGGGAATTAAATAATATCAGTGCTCAATAGTCAGGAGTGATGTTAGGAAATGTTTTGTTCACATTAAGAGAGGCTGAAGTTGTTGCATTGAGTGTATGGAGGTCTAGCTCTGGTTGGTCTCCGAAGGGATGAGTCCTGGAATCTATTGAGCTTTTTAACATATAACGTCAGCTTCACACTGGGTTAAAACTCCTGCTTCCATACAACCTTCTCAACCTAATCATGTATCCCAGACATCATTGTAACAGCATTTCCCTTGAGCATCATTCTTCCGAAATTAATACCATTATTCCACAGGGGTGTGGAGCTCTCTCCCAGGTAACAGCAGATTCGAGCTCAAATAATCACTTTAAACCTGAGATTGATGGAATTTTACTGACTTATTGTTCTGATGCACGTATATTCATTTTAACTCTATTGCCTGGTTTCCATGTTTATATTAGATTAGATTCTCTACTGTATGGAAACAGTATGGCCCAACAAGTCCACACTGACCCTCTGATAAGTAACCCACTCAGGCACATTTCCCTCTGATTAATGCACCTAACACAATGGGCAATTTAGAATGGCTAATTCATCTAACCTGCATATCTTTGGACTGTGGGAGGAATCCGGAGCACCCGGAAGAAACCCACGCAGACACGGGGAGAATGTGCAAACTCCACGCAGATAGTCGCCCAAGGCTGGAATCGAACCTGGGTCCCAGGCGCTGTGAGGCAGCAGTGCTAACCACTGAGCCACCGTGCCGCCCTGATGTCTGTAAATAAGATGATAATTTCATTGTTTATTCAACATGGGTCTCTTGGACTTGCCTTAATCTGTGGCAAAGTGATTACAACAGCCACTTTAGGTCACCATTTGACCTCAGAGTTATTGAGTCTTACAACATCGAAATAGACCCTTTCTTCCAACTCATCCATGCTGACTAGGTTTCTCAAATAAACTAGTCCCTTTTGCCTGCATTTGGCCCAAATCCCTCTAAACCTTACCTATTCATGTTCCTGTCTAATTGCTTTTAAATGTTCTAACTCTAACTGTAACTCCCACTTTTTCCAGAATTCAGCTCATTCCATATACACATCCACCCCTCTGTGGGAAAAGGTCCCTTTTCAATCTTTCCCCTCTCACCTTAAACTTATGCCCTCTAGTGTTGGACTCCTATACCACAAGTAAAAGACTTTTGCAATTCACCTTATCTATATCCCTCATGATTTTATAAATCTCTATACAGTCACACTTCAACCTCTTATGCTCCAGGGGGAAAAAAAATCCCAGCCTATCCAGCCTCTCCTTATAACTGAAATCCTCCAGTCCCAGTGTTTTCTGCATCCTTTCCAATTTAATTATATCCTTCCTATGGCAGGGTGACCAAAACTATATGCAATATTCCAAAAGTGAGCTCACCAATGTCCTGTACAGCTGCAACATGACATTCCAACTCCTATACTCAATGTTCTGACCAATGAAGGCAAGTGTATCAAATGTCTTCTTCACCACCCTGTCTACCTGTGACACCCCTTTCAAGGAACTATGTACCTCCACCCCGAGATCTCTCTGCTCAACAACACTCCCCTGGACTCCACCATTAAAAGTGAAAGTCTTGCCCTGGCTTGCCTTACCAAAATACAACACCTTGTATTGATCTAAATTAACTCCATCTACCACTCCTCAGTCCACTGGCCCAGCTGAACAACATCCTGTTGTACTCTGAGATAACTTTGTTCACTGTCCACTATACCACTAGTTTTTGTGTCAGTCTCAGGTACAACAAATGGAAGTTGGAAATAAAGGGATCACTATCCTACCAAAATCCAGGAATTCTCTTTCTAACAGCACAGTGGATGTACATACCTCCTGTGTCTGCATTTGACCTTGCCATTGTAAAGGAGACCACATTGTAAGTAGTGAATGAGTCGACCAGATTCAAAGAAGTACAAGTAAAGTGTTGTTTCATCTAGATGGTGCGTTTGGGACTGTGGACAGTAAAGTGGGGAGAGGTGAAAGTGCAAATGTTACACTTTCTATTGTAGTTTTATGGGAAGGGGCTTGAGTAGGAATATTCCCCATGCCCCATAAACAGAAAGGCACTGGGATGTAGGTGGGTAGCTAGTGGCACCACTTTGGCTGGGAGAAAGTGAGACGAGTTAAAGAAGAAACTTTTCAAAGTGAGAATGAGCTCAGCCAGGTGAAGGAGGGTAGTGGCAGACAGGGACAGTTCGAGCCACTTTTCAAGGAGGACATGGAGTGCCTTCAGATTGTCCAGATGGGAAATGGATGTGTGGAGGCACTTATGGCCAGGAAATCGGAAATTGTGGAACTGATGTAAAGTGTCAGAAGAACCACAAATATACAGTAAATGGGAAGAGATTAAACAAGGGGAAGAACAATAGATGCAAGGTGGGAAGAAATAAGTTATGATGTGGAGATGCTGGTGTTGGACTGGGGTGGACAAAGCTAAAAATCACACAAAAGCAGGTTATAGTCCAGCAGGTTTATTTGGAAGTACTAGCTTTCGGTGCACCGCTCTGAAAGCTAATGCTTCCAAATAAACCTGTTGGACTATAACCTGGTCATAAAGTCATAGTCATAGAGATGTACAGCATGGAAACAGACCCTTCAGTCCAACCTGTCCATGTTGACGAGATATCCCAACCTAATCTATTCCTACTTGCCAGCGCCTGGCACATATCCCTCCAAACCCTCCCTATTCAAATATCCATCCAGATGTCTTTTAAATGTTGCAATTATATCAGCCTCCACCACTTCCTCTGGCAGCTCATTCCATACAATACCATCCATTTTGTGTGATCAAATTGCCCCTTAGGTCTCTTTTATATCTTTCCCCTCTCACCCTTAACCTATGCCCCCTAGTTCTGGACTCCCCCCCCCCAGGGAAAAAGACTTTGTCTGTTTACCCTACCCATGCCCTTCATGATTTTATAAACCTCTATAAGGTCACGCCTCAGCCTCTGATGCTCCAGGGAAAACAGCTCCAGCCTATGCAACATCTTCCTATATCTCAAATCCTCCAACCTTGACAACATCCTTGTAAATTTTTTCTGAACACTTTCAAGTTTCACAACATCCTTCTGATAGGAAGGCGACCAAACTTGCATGCAATATTCCAAAAGTGGCCTAATCAACGTCCTGTACAGCCACAACATGATCTCCCAACTCCTATACTCAATACTCTGACCAATAAAAGCAAGCATACCAAATGCCTTCACTATCCTATCTACCTGCAACTCCACTTTTAAGGAGCTATGAACCTGCACGCCAAGGTCTCTTTGTTCAGCAACACTCCCTAGTACCTTACCATTAAGTATATTTGTCCTGCTAAGATTTGCTTTCACAAAATACAGCACCATGCATTTATCTAAATTAAACTCCATCTGTCACTCTTCAGCCCATTGGCCCATCTGATCAAAATCCCATTGTTATCTGAGGTAATCTTCTTTGCTGCCTACTACACCTCCAATTTTGGTGTCATTTGCAAACTTAATAACTATACCTCTAATGTTCACATCCAAATCATTTATATAAATTATGTAAACTAGTGGACCCAGCACTGATCCTTGTGGCACTCCATTGGTCACAGACCTCCAGTCTGAAAAACAACCTTCCACCACCACCCTCAGTCTTCCACCTTAGAGCCAGTACTGTATCCCAATGGCATGTTCTCCCCACATTCAATGAGATCTAACCTTGGTAACAGTCTCCTATGGGGAAACCTTGCCGAATGTCTTACTGAAGTCCTGAAGAAGGGCTTATGCCCGATACGTCGATTCTCCTTCTCCTTTGATGCTGCGCTTTTCCAGCAACACATTTTTAAGTTCCATATAGATCACGTCCACCAATCTGCCCTCATCAATCCTCTTTTGTTATGCTGTGTGAATTTTAACTAAGGAAATAAGTTAATTGGGCAGAACGGATTGAAGCAGTGGGTGTGCCAGGGCAGTCTTTTAGATAGGCCTTTGGGAAGGCAGTAGAAGTGGGCTGTGTGGGATTTGGGGACTTTGAGACAGCAAGGTGTGCAGGGGTGCTCTCCAGACGAGATGAGGTCAGTGACAGCCCTGGAAACAATGGGTTGAATTTTAGTGGCAGGGTCACGGTGCAGGAGTGGGGTGTGTGGGGCGGTTGGGGGATGGGGTTTGAGGAAGGGGACCAGATGGGAGGCAGTGTGTGAGATTTGGCACTCAATCTCTGTCTGCATCTCATAATCGCAATACTAGGAAGTGAACTAGACCAAACCAGAATGGTTTTCTCATAATTTAACAATTCCAATTGCCCCGAATGCGTAGAACTACCCCCTTGCCTATACTCCAATTGACAATTAGACCCTTAGGTCAGAAACATATGAGCTGGGCTTTGATGATGACTCAGCCAAATATTGTTTTGGATAAGAAAGAGCCCTCGAAAACTTTTCTGAATCAATGACAAAAGCGAATATAAATCACCAACTGGGCAGACAGACAGAGAAAAATAGATGACAGCAGCAGGTGTTGTTAGATTAGAAGTGACAGTCATGCCTCAGATAGTATTCTTCATGGAATGTGGAACGTTGTTTATCTCTCAGTCTGTCCAATGCTGTGGGAGCAACGAAAGGGAAAATACCGATGATTGATATCTCCCAAAATCCCAAGAGAGTGAACTTGTCCACGGAGGTACTTGTAATTAAATAATTGTTAGTCTCCATTAAGAACACAGATTAACAAATGCAATATCACAGAGAGAAAATGTCTTTGAGTGCACTATATTTGTTTCTGTTAATTTACTCATGGTGACCCTTCATTCAGCTGTTTGTCTCCAAGTTCTGGAATTCTCTCCACACTTCGTGATCTCTTCTCCTTTTTAAGATATTGTTTAAAACCCAACTTTTTGATCTTCTGTCCTTATCTGTGATGGTCAGTACCATATGGTCCTGATATTGTTCCTGGTAAGGGCCTTGCAGTGTTTTTCTGTGCTATAGGTGCTCTCTAAATACAAGTTATTATTATGAGCCACTTCTACTCCCCATTTGCTGAATTCCTGATTTCAGGCATAGTGTAAGCGGGTTGGGGGCTTTAGGCCTTGAAGGATATGGCTTTAGCCGGACAGAGGCAACTCCTAGAGAATCTTGGATTTGCTATCTGAGACCAAGGAATTGTTTTTGTACCACTTGAACTGAAAGGTATTGCTCTCAAGACATTAAATTTGTTGAACGGGAAGGTCAGAAGATCCATATTTAGCTTTAAAAAAATTATTTCATGGATTGTGACTTCTTGAATGCCACTCCTACCTGAACCAATAAAGGCCTGATATTCACCCAGAAAGTGCTGAGCCTGTGGCATTCTCTGCCCCAGACAACGGTTGGTCCAAAAAGAAGAAGGAGTATAATTCTTGGGATCAAAGGGTGGAGAGAGAAAGCGGGACCAAGGTACTGAGTTGGATAATCAGTGATAATCACCCTAAAGGATGGAGCAGGCTTGAAGGGCTGAATGGCCTACTCCTGCTCCTATTTGGTTTGTTTCTATGTTTGACTCCACCTGGTTTGGTGAGAATGGTGACATTGGGGCATTAATTCTGGGGAAGAGGGTGAGGGGTGCACTGCTCTGTCGATCCCCTGAATTCAA
This sequence comes from Chiloscyllium plagiosum, assembly GCF_037043375.1. NCBI lineage: Eukaryota > Metazoa > Chordata > Chondrichthyes > Orectolobiformes > Hemiscylliidae > Chiloscyllium > Chiloscyllium plagiosum. The sequence goes on from NW_028270166.1 coordinate 14,271,260, forward strand.
GCGCAGAGAAACCTCCCTCCCCATAGCAGCAGGGGATTAATTTCAACAGCAAGATTCCAACCTCTGTGAAAGGGAACCAGTGCATTTTAATAACTGCACCATGGTTTTCTGCCCAAAAACTGAATTGTGTGTTTTATTCAGGAACTCGTGTCAGTTGTCTAAAGCAGACACTGATCTCTAAAGTTTGCTTGTGACGAACTGACATCTGTTTTAGGTTCTACTTGCGAAATGGCCCAGTGGTATTACCATTCGACTATTAATCCAGAGATTAAATGTTCTGGGGACCGGGGTTCAAATGTTGCCAGTGACTGATAATAATAATAACTTGCATTTGTAGAGCACCTGTGGCACATGGGTAGAATTTGAATTAAGAATAAACTGGAATTAAGAGTCTGATTATGGCCACGAATCCAATGTCATTTGTTGGGAAAAACCCATTTGGTTCACTGATGTCCTTTAGGGAAGGGAGTTGCCATCCTTACCTGGTATGGCCTATATGTGACTCCAGACCCTCAGCGATGTGGTTGACTCTTAACTGCTCTCTGGACAATTAAGGATAGGCAATAAATGCTGACCCAGACAGCAATGCCCTCATCCCATGAATATAAAAACTGGGCTGAGTAGGAGTTGTGCTTCCACTCAGGCATCTGGCCTACTCTTAACTGCAAAGAACTAAGGGCCACCATGTTGTCTGCAATTGGCTCCCCCGCTTCAATAACCCACACTGGGATGGGGTGGGGGGGGAGGGAGGTGGTGGACAGTTACTTGAGGAATAAAATCAACAGGCAGGTTAACCAGTTTGAGATGCCTGTTGTCTGTGATTTCAGCTATATAATCATGGCAACTTATGACAATTATATAGCTGAGAACTGAGGAATAATTTATCACAGTCAGAGTTCCCTCCTCACAATTGGGGTGAGGAACCTGGTATGGGGCACCCTTCCACCTATTTGTGCCCTTTCCATTGTGTCATGGGCTGTTTTCTCCTGGAACGAAAGAAAAGGAATGACTGCCTGAGCTGAAGGTTGGAGACACAGCTGGTTGGTGCTGGTGCAGGTGGACTAAAGGTGTCTGGTGGGAGAGTAGGCAGCATAGAGGTCATGCAGGGCTAGTGGTGTGGGAGATTGGGAGGGACTGACAGCAAATGAGGGAAGATGTTGTGGGTAATACTGGTAGAGCATGAATCTTGTTGGGAGATGAGTACAGCTGCAGAGATGGAGCAAGTGTATTGTAGCAGAGAGAAAAGTGTGGCACGTATCCTTGTGGAATGGAAAAGGTCACTGACTTTCTGCGGTACTGCTGACTGTTCCTCTGCACCGGGAAGGAAGCACTGACTCAGGCGGTGACCTCAGACCAGACTGCTGGTCCTCTGGACCACTCTGTCTACCAGGACCTCCAGGAGAAAGTGAGGACTGCAGGTGCTGGAGATCAGAGTCGAAGAGTGTGGTGCTGGAAAAGCACAGCAGGTCAGGCAGCATCCGAGGAGCAGGTGAATCGATGTTTCAAGCAAAAGCCCTTCACCAGGACCTCCCGGTCCCTGTCAGAGAATTGTGACATTTCCCCTTCTCTGGCATCTTCTGAAAGAATGCACTGCCCCAGTTTTGGAATGCAAATACTCATCCGAGTGCTACCTTTTAAAGATACACGGTCACCAGGGATGCTCGTCTTTAGGCAGAAATCCAGTGAGTGATGAATTGTCCTAGGAATGTTCCATGAGGGACAGGATAGGGGCTAGAATTGGGTGAGAGGGGCACCATGGGAATTTGTAGGGTGCTAATGAGGTGAGTTTGGTTCAATACAGCAAGAGATTTTGCTAATCCTCACAGAGTGAAACCAGAAACTTAATGAATCTGACACTTTCTTTGGACTAAGATTCAGCTCTCTGTTTTAGTTTGGTGAAAGATGAATATTGACCATGACACTAGGGAGAATTCCTCTTTGAAATAGTTGTAGGAGATCTCTTAGGACCACTTGAAAGATGCAATGCATCGAAAAGGGTTATTTTCATTCATTAAGGTGAACATTGTTCATCACCGAAACTTTGTCAACTCTGTGTTTTTAATCTTCTGTATGGAATTTTTTATTGAAAACTGCCTGGAGACTATAACCTGTTTTTCAAGTAAGTAGTTGGGAGGGAGGAGGCAGTAGTGTTGAACGAGTTGCTACATATTTTATAAATGACATTCTCCCGCTTGCAATAGATAAAAGTAGAATGACATTCTTTTAATTCCAATTTTATACCAGGTCAATTTTTACCATGATCACCCAATGATTACTTTACTTGAATTTGAAAATGAGTATCTACTGACCTTTGTTAATCAGATCAGACAAATACCACAGTTCGACTGAGCTCTCTGTTGCTATGTGGGTGTTCAGCAGGATTATTCTGACGCATGGAATACACCTATTGGATGCTGCAGTTGCTGTAAGTGGATGTAATAGCTGGACAATTATTCGACTTGACCTCAAAACATATATCTGGGAGATTCAGGTTTTGACTGCCATGTCTGTTCTGTTTCACTCCCATTTCTGGTTATCTTGTCTTTATTGAATTTCACGGGGTTTTATGCTTGCAAACAAGTCTTTTATCTTTACGCTGTTGCTTTATTGGTGAATACGCTTTCAATCAGAACTTCACAATCTATTGATTTTTAAAATTCGTTCACAGGATGAGGGCATCGCTGGCCAGGCTGCATTTATTGCCCATCCCTAATTGCCCTATTACTGTGGGTCTGGAGTCACATGTCGGCCAGACCAGCTGAAGATGGCAGTTTCCTTCTCTGAAGGATTCTAGTGAACCAGGTGGGATTTTCCCGATAATCGGCAATGGATTCATGGTCATCATTATACTTTTAATTCCAGATTTTTGTTTTGAATTCAAATTCCACCATGTGCTGTGGCAGGATTCACACCTGGGTTCCCAGAACATTATCTGACTCTCTGGATTAACAGTCCAGTGATAATACCACTAGATCATTGCCTCCCCACTTTCTGGTGCTTTAGCTGCAATAACTTAGACCTAATTATACGAGAAAGGAATTTCTACCACATTAACCTGACCAATCAGAAGAAACCTGAAGGAAAATTGAAGCCTGTATGTGGTCCACAAATCTCATTCATCTCCACCTAATTATAGTTCATGATCTCTAAACCTCCCACCTAAATGACCCAATAACCTCTCTGCTCTCACACGATTGATCCTTTAATTCCTAAAGCCTTCACGTAATTGGCCCATGTAACAAGGAGGCTTGTAGTCTCACCAGTGAAATCACTGTGTTAGGCATTATTGTTATGAGTTTCTTTTGAAAAATTAGAAGTTCAATGAACATTCATATTTTCAGCAAGTCGCAACTTCAATGAAACTCAGAAGTGCTTAATCACTTTTCTGTCTCATTTTTGGAGAGCTGGAAGCAGGCGTCTCCCAACAAACCAAGGCTCACTATTCAGAGGTGAGCACACCTCAGGATGGGGTGATTGAGGGGAGAGAGGGGGCATTGCAAGTAGTGAAGCCTGAGGCCTGGAGCCAAAGGACAGGAACCTTTTATTTTATTTCCTCTTTCATGGAATGTGGGCATTGATGGCTTGGCCACCATTTATTGGCCATTCCCAATTGCCTTTGAGAAGGTCATGGTGCGTGGCTTTGTTGAATCACTGCAGTTCCGTCTAATGTAAATTGGAAGGGAGTTTCAAGATTCTGACTTAGTGACACTGTAGGAACGGTGATATATTTCCAAATCAAGGTGTTGGGTGACTTGGAGGGGAACTTGAAGGCTGTAGGGTTTCCATTCACCCCTTGCCCTTGTCCTTCTAAGTGGTAGAGTTCATGGGTCTGGAAGGTGCTAGTGAAGGAGCCTGGGTGAGTTTCTGCAGTGCAGCCTCTGGATGCCACTGAGCAGCAGTGATGGAGGGATTGGTCATAGGGGTTGCACTCAAATGGAATGTTTTGTCCCAGAGAATGTTGAGCTTTTTCATTATTGTTTGAGCTGCACCCATCCAGGTAAGTGGAGCATATTCCATCACAGTCTTGTGCCTTAAATGGTGGGAAGGCACTGAGGAAGCAGGTGACCTGCTCTTACAGCTACTGTATTATGGTGTTGCTTGGCATGGAAGGAGTCCTGTGTTGTAGCTTCAATAGGTTGACACCTCATTTTTATGTACACCTGGTACTATTCCTGGCATGCCCTCGTACGTTCTTCATTGAACTAGAATTGATCTATTGGCTTGATTGTAATGTCTTGATATATCTTTCTTTGATCAAAAAAACTGTAACTGAAAGTGCAGATAAAAATTGCAACTAGTGACTCAGTTTTTCACTGCACCAAGTTCCTGTCTGCTAAGAAGTGCTTCTCACCTTGGCTTGATAGTGGGGAATGTACTGAGACAGGAGGTTGCGGATTGTGTTTGAGTATAATTCTGCTGCTGCTGAGTTTCTGGACCTATACCCATTTAACATAGCGATAATGCAACACAACATGGTGAATGTGTCCACGGGGGCGTGTTTGTGGGGAAATAATTTAATTTCACTGAATACTAGAAAAAAAGAAAAAAATTGTTCTCAAAACGTGGGACCTGATGAACTGAAATCTCAGTTAATAAAGCTGAGTAAAAGACTTTGGAAATTTATTGCAGAAATTCACCAAGGTTCCTTAGACTGCACCTTTCAAGCCCACAACCAGACCATCCAGAAGGGCAAAGGAGTGTTATGGAGGGAAAGTGAGGAGACGTTATCACTTGCAGGTTCTCCTCCAAGCCATTAATCTTCCTGACTTGGAACGGTATCGCTTCACTGTTCCTTCACTGTTGCTGGGTCAAAATCTTGGAATTTCCTCCCTTATTGCATTGTGGGTGCCCCTATTGACCAAATAGACAGCAGTGGTTCAAGAAGTGGTGTCTCCTGCTTTCTTGCATCTCTGCAGAAACGTAATGTCTGTGTCGATGTGTACGATCTTCTTGGAGATCCTCTCTACTTTGAGCAAGAAGGCAAGGGGGTTCAAGAAGGCAGCTCACCAACACCTTTTCAAACCCAAATAGAAATAGGCAATAAATTCTGTCCAGCCAGTAATGCCCACATCTCATGAATGATTTGAAAAAGTCATCACACCCTACAGCAAGATACAGGTGGTCCCTGGTTTACAAGCGTCCCAGTCTTCAAAAATCATTTATTCTTTGGAGAGGTCTTTGGAACATCCCAGTGAGGGAAAGTGAATTTTTAAAGGCACATTGTTTCTTATTGAAAACTTGCGAAGGTTAATTTCAAACAATAAATGAAGGGTTGCTGCAATTAGTGACCAATGGAATTCTTGCACTGCTGTTTTGAGGAACCTAAAACAACACAATTTAAGCCAGCTAAGTATAGCCAGGCTTTGTGTTGTAAACAGAACAATTTTTATACCAGTTGGCTGGCTAATTGTGTTCATTTTGTGCTTAGAAAGTTAATGTCATGACTTGATATATTTTGTTATGATCAAAAAAATTGCACTTCAAAATTGCAGTTAAAATTTGCAACTAGTGACTCAGTGTTGATGGTCATTATCTCTGCCAGGCTGCATTGACAAGTGCTTATCAACCTTTCCTGAGAAGTAAGTAAAAAGTTACACGAAACCTGGCAAGTCAGATATGCTTGAATTCCCAAGTACAGGCATGCTAAAGGTGTTAGCCAATGATAGGCAGGTTTAGTGAAGGAGATACACAAAGGGTGATATTTTCATAACAGAGGAAACTGCCAAATGATGTGAAGCCTAATCTTATGCTTTTTCTTGCTTTTGTCCTTTCTGGCTGCGATCACTTCTAAGTTTCCAAATTAAACAATTGCAACATTGGAGATTGCCAATATGTCTCTGCGGTCTAATAGGTGTACACATTTGCCTACCATGTGCTTTATATAAATACTGTAATTTCAAGAACAGTCTAGGTATCCCATTGTGAGTAATCACCTCTTGACTTCCCAAAGTGGAATACTCCGAAATGAGTGCAACTCTAGCAACACTGAAGAAGCTTGATACCATCAAAAACAAAGCAGCCCATTTGATATACAACCACATTGACAAATATTCACCAGTCCCCACCTACCTCACCAACCCCACCCCACTCCACCACCACCACTGACACACAGTGGCAGCAGTATGTAATTCCAGGTCTATTAATTTTAAGGATCTGACAAGCGAACACTGGGTCATACTTACAAATGGATATTTTAATTTGTTCTGCATTGTGTTCCTACTTGCGTACAAGTTGATTAGGAATGTACTCAGGAATGGAACCCGTTCATCACCCGGTGACTGCCTGCAATGGGGAAGTATAAACTCTTGAGCAGGCTGGGACTGTCAAAGGGGGAGGTGAATGTGCGCTTGATCAGATCATTAACTGCAGAAACAGCAATACAAATTGACAAAAATTAGAGTTGGCAGATTAAATGTATTTTTGTCAGTGCTTTGGAGAGAATTTTTCCAGAATGGATGCAGAAACAAATGGGGTTTGGAAGGCAAATATCAGTCATGAGGAATACAAGGAAATGATCATAGAGGACCGTGTCTGTGATTGGGAGGATGAGAATAGAAAGGGCATATAAGTTGGAATGGCCATAATAATGTTTAGGAAATCTTAGGTGTAGGGAAAAGTTAAAGGAGCACAGGAGGACAGTGACCGCGTGGGAGAGGTGGGAAGATAAATTGAGCTGGGGGTTAAAATTGACAAGTGCCCAAAAATTTGAAAATGCACATCTCTCCTTTCATAAAGCCTGATTTTAAAATAATTGTGTCTGATTATGGTGGAGTAGAATTGAAAACAGTCAAAGCCAGTGTGGCTGCAAGCCGTGTAATCTCATTTACCGCTCAATTATTATAAAAAGAGATAGAGAAAGGAGATTGCATTTTAATAGCTAACTCTGCGAGTGTAGCTTCGGGTTAAAGCTACCTTTATAATGCTGGCTTGGTATGGATAGCTGTGCCAGGTTGTCAGCTTTTACTCTCACATCCAATATTTCAGTAACACTGCACAGACCTGTCAACTCAAAACTTAATTTAATCCTATCGAAATGGACCATGGGCACTCATTTAAATTGCAAGAATAAATGAAAGCTGAGTCTCGTATTGAAAGGGAAATTCACTGCCCTGTCTTCCCAATTCAAAAGGAACATGTATTAGAGGTAGGATTGCAAAAACTGCTTTGTCGAATCTCCAACCCAAATTCACTTTCGGTGCTCCTGAACCTGGGAGGATAATGGATGGTTCTGTGCTGTTTGAAGTGACAAGTCAGTAGACCCTATTGGTATGCTTCAGGTCAAGTAAATAATGACAGTTGGCTCTGTCAAAACTATTCCACTCTCCCCTTCCCTTTGAAAACCAACAAGATCTTGATCAGTGTTATAGGGCTAGGGGGTGGGTGTTTGAGACCATCCAACCTCATAGCTCAAGTCAATGTTGGAATTAACAGCAGACATGAGGAGGTGAGTGCTGAAGATCCACTCACAGTTGCATCTTGTCCACCTTACCATGTAAAATATAATGAACTCAAGTGAACGTTTAAGCTCTACTGGAGTGTGTGAACCTGCTAAAATGAATCCTCCTCATCTCTGTCCTAACTAGGTGACCCCGTATGCCCTCTGTTCCTGGACTCTCCCACAAAGTGATAAAATCTCTCAGCATCTGCCCTGTCAATCTCCCTGAGAATCTTGGATCTTTCAATAAGCTTGCCTTCTATTCTTCTAGACTCCAGTGAGTACAGTCCAATCTGCTCAATCTCTTGGCACAAATAAATCCCTTTACACTTGGGCTCCACCAAGTGAATCTTCTCTGGACTACCTCCAATGCCAGTGTATCTTTCTACAGATAAGGGGAACAAAATGCTTAAATATTCTAGGTGTGTTCACAGGTGCTTTGCATATTTTTAGCAAGACTTCCTTATTTTTGTACACAATTCCATGGAAATAAAAGCCAACGTTCCATTTGCCTTTCTTATTACTCACTGATCTTGGATGCTAGGTTTATGGGATTAATGCATAAGAGTGCTCAAATTTTCCTGTGCTGCAGCTTTCTGGAGTATGTCTCCATTTAAATGATATTCAGCTCCTCTATTCCTCCTGCCGAAGTACATAACCCACATACTTCCACAGTATACTCCATCTGCCAAGATCCTGCCCACTCACTTAGTCCATCTACATCCCGCTGCACACTCTTTGTGTCATCCTCACTTCTTGCCTTCCCATCCATTTTTGTGTCATCCACAAAGTTCCCTCCCTCATACACCCACCTCCCTCATTAATATATTTTGTAAATAATTATGATCCCAGCACTGATCCATGTGGTACTCCACTAGTTACAGGTTGCCATCCTGAAAATACCCCCCCCCCTTATCCCAACTCTCTTCTAGTAGTAGAAAATCTCAGAAATGGTTAGGAAGTCGTCTAATCGTTAGAAAGTCTTCTATCTGTGCTAATGTACTAGTCTCAGCACCAACGGTTCTTATTTTATTAAGTAGCCTTAAATGTGGTATCTTTGGAGTACTCTGCAGCAGTAACCTTCCAATACTAGCTCATACTCATCCAGGCAAGAACCAATGCGAGGACAGTGATGTGCATCCTGGTGGAATGCAGTGGATCATCCACTTGTGGCACTGAAACCAATTTCGTTTGATGCACCCATGGTCACTGACCTCTGCAGGAATCTCTGTCCAAGCTGCTTTGTCAGTCAGGATGGTCTCCTATTGCCATCCCTTGGAGATAGTACTTAATGTCTCTGCTGGAAAACCTTTCGGAAAACCTCTCGGGAGGTGTCATTAGAGGATGGTGCTGAGTTTTGTCGAGTCTCTGACATAGAACCACAGAGTCTTACAGTACAAAAAAGGCATTTTGGCCCATCTAGGTCTGTCCTGCCGAAAGTATACCACCACCTATTCTGGTCCCACATTCCCGCACTAGGTCCATAGCCTTGAATGTTATGACCCTTCAAGTACTTTTTTCAAAGTTTGTGAAGTTTCCTGCCTCAACTATCCTTCTAGGCTGTGCATTCCAGATTGCCTACACCCTCTGGGTGATAAGACTTTTCCTCAAATTCCTATGCCATGACTGATAAAGGCAAGTATCCCGTATGCCTTCTTAACCACTCTATTAATTGCCACCTTTAGGGATGTGTGGACAAGCATTCCAACATCTCTGTGTTCCTCTGAGCTTCCTAGTATCGTGCCATTCATTGACTTCTCCCTTGTCTTGTTCCTTCTTCCAGAATGCATCACCTCACATTTATTGGGTTTAGATTAGATTAGATTCCCTACAGTGTGGAAACAGGCCCATCGGCCCAACCAGTCCACACCGACCCTCCGAAGAATAACCCACCCAGACCCATTTCCCACTATGGGCAATTTAGCATGGCCAATTCACCTGACCTGCACATCTTTGGATTGTGGGAGGAAATCGGAGCACCTGGAGGAAACCCATGCAGACACTGGGAGAATGTGCAAACTCCACACAGACAGTCGCCCGAGGCTGGAATCGAACCTGGCACCCTGGTGCTATGAGGCAGCAGTGCTAACCACTGAGCCACTGTGCCGCCCCAATTTAGTACAGTCAATCTACCCGAACCTGCACATCCCTGAACATTATGGGGTAATTTAGCATGGCCAATCCACCCTAACCTACACATCCCTGAACATTATGGGGTAATTTAGCATGGCCAATCCACCCTAACCTGCACATCTTTGGAGTGTGAGAGGAAACTGGAGCACCAGGAGGAAACCCACACAGACACAGGGAGAACGTACAAATTCCACACAGACAGTCGCCTGAAGCTGGGATCGAACCTAGGTCCCTGGTACCATGAGGCAGCGGTGGTAACCACTGAGTTAAATCCATCTGCCACTGATCTGCCCATTCGTCTGACCCATTTATATCCTCCAGTAATCCAACACCTTCCTCATCACTGTCAACCACCCAGCCAATCTTAGTGTCATCCCCTGGGCATCTCCAGAGGTGGATGGGGATAATGAGCAGAGGTTTTGTCCCTGGATTGCAAACATTGAGGGGCTGAGCAGCTGCCTTTTCAATTCAATGCTGAGAAGTTGGAGCCTGGAAAGGTCAGGCAGGAGGCAGGACTTCCTGACCACCTTCCCATAAAATTCAGTGTTTTCCCCAAATGTGCAAATGTAATGGGCTGAGAAAAATTCAATCACATGGTGAGTGAATGTATCTCCAACTTTGCGCACAAAACAGAAATCAAAGTTTAGCCGTCTACTGCTGAATCCTGAATGCAGTCATTGTCACAGAGTCAGCGAGGTCTACAACACATAAAAAATGCCCTTTGGCCCATCGAATCTGTGCTAGTTAAAACAACCAGCTAACTGTAGCAATCCCATTTTCCAGTGCTTAGCCATGTGTATCTTGGCATCGCAAATGCATATCGAAATACTACTTCAATGTTATTAGGGTTGCTGCTTCTATACCACCCTCATAGCCAGTGAGTTCCAGATTCCCACCAACCTCTAGGTGAAAAGAAAATTCTTCTCATCCCCTTGAAACTTTCTACCCCTTCCCTTTAAGTTATGCCACTGGTCATTGAACCCTCCAGCTGGGGAAATGTTCCTTCCTGTCAGCATATCTATGCCCCTCATTACTTTCTGCCCCTCATTACTTTCTACACCTCCATTATACCCCCACACAGTCCTCTCTGCTGCAAGGAAAATGACCCCAGTTTGTCCAATTTTGCTTCATAATTTAAAACTCTCGGGCCATGGAAACACCTGGTAAATCTCCTCTGCACCCTCTCCAATGATATCGTATCTCTCCCTATGGTGTGGTTTCCAAAATCATTGACTGAAAAATAATTGACAGTCCATTTTCAATATTGCTATTTTTGACATTCGGAGATGAATTCCCCGGTTCTTTCAATGGAAAAACAAATACAAATTGAGCTAATTAGCATCCAGGTTACGAATCAGCCAGCTGGAAGCAGTCATGTTCAGGTAGATTTTGATTTTGGCTCAGTTCCACACCTGTCCTAAATATGGCCTCTGTAGCTTAGGAACTAGCTGTTCTTTGGAATAAGCAGACAGCCCTAGCCATACACTGCATTATTGAAAATATATCTATTTGCATGCATTAAACGTCAAAATCTGAGCCTGCAACTGTCACAAACACAAACGAACAGGCACTTTGGAGCGAATGAAAGAAGAGACTGCTGCTTGAGGCTACTCAGTAATTGATGTGTTTTCAGACCAGCCTGCTAATTACAAGGTGGGATCACAGCCATCACTCAAGCTTTGGATGTGGAGGACGCGGTTGGAGGAGTTAATTCTGGTGAATGGTAATGCTCGCTGACACCCGTACAAGCACTTTGGTTAATTGAGAATTCCCCGCTTCTCCTTCCGGGTCCAAAGGTCAGGCTTTCCTCTGACTGCAGGAACATCGAGGTAAAAACAATGACTGCAGATGCTGGAAACCAGAGTCTAGATAAGAGTGGTGCTGGAAAAGCACAGCAGTTCAGGCAGCATCCGAGGAGCAGTAAAATCGACATTTCGGGCAAAAGCCCTTCATCAGGAATACAGTAGGAACATCTGAACAATTAGGAAAGCTGGTAAAGCATCAGAGAGAGAGAGACTGCAAAAACAAAGTGCGGTTGTAGAATTGAAGGACTTCAGTTACATGGCTAGATTGAAGAAGTTGGGGCTTGAAGAATTGAACATTGAGAGGAGGTTTATAGAGGTACTCAAAATCATGAGGAGGCTGAACAGAGAAGGTATAGGTATAAGCTGTTTCATTTGGTGGTTGGATGGTGAAACAAAGAACACAGGTTTAGATTTCTTTTGTACTGCCTTGTGAGACATGGGCATTGCTGGCTGGGCCGTCATTTATTGCTCATCCCTAGTTGCCCCGAAAAGGTGGTGTTGAGTTGCCTTCTTGTACTGCTGCAGTCCACCTGCTGTAGGTTGCCCCACAGTGTAATTAAGGATAGAATTCCAGGATTTTGACTCAGCAACAGTGAAGGAACGGTGACATATTTTCAAATCAGGAGGATATGTGGCTTGGAGGGGAACTTGCAGGTGGTGTTGTTCCCATGAATCTGTTGCCATTGTCCTTCTAGATGGAAGTTGCTGTGGGCTTGGAAGGTGCTGTCTGAGGATATTTGGTGAATTTCTGCACTGCATCTTGTAGATAGTACACAATGCTTCTACCAAGCATTGGTGGTGAAGGGAGAGGGTGCTTGTAAATGTGATGCCAATCAAGCGGGTTGCTTTGTCCTGGATGGTGTCAAGTTTTTTGAGTGTTGTTGGAGCTGCACCCACCCAGTCAAATGGAGAATATTCCCACACACTCCTGACTTGTGTCTTGTAATGGTGGTCCAGGCTTTGGGGAGTCAAGAGGTGAATTATTCTCTGCAGTATTCCGAACCTCTAACCTGGTATTGTAGCCATAGTACTTACATAATGAGCTCAATTGAGTTTCTGCTTAATGGTAACCCGACGGACAATGATAGTGAGGGATTCAATGACTGTAACACCATTGAATGCCAAGTGGTTCGATTATCTCTTATTGGAGATGGTCACAGCTGGGCATTTGCGTGGCGTGAATGTTACCTGCTATTGGTCAGTCCATCCTGGATTTGGTGCAGATCTTGTTGTATTTGAATATGGACTATGGTGTTTGGCGCAAAGAAGCAATTATGACGTGATGGAAAATCTTCTCATGTGATTAGGATATGGAATGCCATGTCAGAAAATGTGGTCAAAGCAAGTTTCATCAAGGAGGAAATGGAATTATTATCAGAAAATGAAAATGTGAAAGTTTCTGGGCAAAAGCAAGGGAATGGCACGAGGTAAAGTGCTCCGTCATCGATCTAGTGCAGAGATGATGGGCTAAATGGCCTCCTTTTGTGCTGTGACAATGGGTAGTGACATTGAATACTCAAAGTAGGAAAGGCATTCTCTATGCCAGCAAGTATCAGATTCAGTTCCCTTCACCCACCTACCAGCAAGTCATGGATGTCACCAGGGAAACCAAACATTAAAGAAAAAAACACTTGCTTTCTATATCCAGCCAGCAAGCTCATTTGTTTTCTCATCATTGACTCTTGCTGATATTCTGAGTTCTAATTGCCTTCAGGCACTTTTCCCAAGTGACTGGTCTTGATGTTTGTGCCTAGAAGATCAGTGCAGAAAGATTATTCAAACAGATAGAGAAACACATGTTTCCTTCAATAGGGCCACTACCACAGCAATTGCCACTGCACAGAGTCCAAAGGCACTACAACAGAAATCAGCAACTGGCTCTTCCTGACAACTGGATTTGTGGCTCTGATGAGTCTACATTGCATTGCTTTGGAGGTTGGTTAGCTGAATTGACTGGGCAGCTGGAGAGTGATGCCAACAGCGTGGGTTCAATTCCCACACGAGCTCAAGTGTTCACTTTCTCAACCTCTCCCCTTGCCTGAGGTGTGGTGACCCTCAAGTTAAACCACCACCAGTTGTCTCTCTCGATCATGAGAAAGGTGCCCTTTGGTCTGGTTAGACAATGGTGACTCTACCTTTATTGGGTTTGATGTGCACTACACAAGTCTAACCTGATCAGGGACCGCTAGTACTAAGTCCTTCTAATGTCAGAATAAAAACCCCTTGGCAATCACTTACACAGTTTATGGCACCCATTCACATCCTCCAAAAAACATAGGATTCAACCTTCATTTTAAAAAAAACAGTTTTTGTAGGCACTGAATTTAAATTGCCAGCATATTTTTTTTACATGAATGTTGAAACAGTCAAAATTAAGATGTCATTGGTATGCCTATAATTTCCACCAGGTGGCAGCTACTTAGTTCAAAGATAACATTCCATAATTACAGTAAATCCAAAGAGACTGCGATCTCTCTGCTTAAACAGCCCAATTCGATGAACTAAGCAGGAAACCATCCTTTTAAAATGTCATGATTTGGAGACGTTGGTGTAGGACTGGGGTGTACAAATTTAAAAATCACAGAACACCAGGTTATAGTCCAATAACTATAGTTATAGCCAATGGACTGTAGTTATCGTCCAATGGACTATAACCTGGTGCTGTGTGATTTTTAAATTTAAAATGTGTAGGTATGATATTGAAAAGTGCTTTACAACATAGGTCAGATATTAGAGAAATGGTCCATATCTGAAGTAGGACTGGAGTCCAAAAACATTCTTTGATCCAGTTTACCTCGACATTGAAGTGATATGTTCTGCAAGAGGCAGGAAACTGGGTAAAGCACAGCCTGTGATCTTCATCTTGTGTGCCCTAGAAATTCAAACATACTGCATAGATGAAATGTTTGGACTGGACACTAAAATAAAAGTGAAATATTATAGATGCTGGAAACCTAAAATAAAAATAAAAGTAATTACTGGAGAAACTTAGCAGGTCTTGCAACAGATGTGGAGAGAGAAACAAACTTAATGTTTCAAGTCAAATTTGACTCTTCTGCATTCACTGTATCATGTTTTCCTCCCATTCCCCGTATCTCTTGCTAAATAACTGATATATCCTACTCCTTCACACACAGTGGGTCAGCTTTTGAATGTCATGAATGTTTTTAACATAAAAGAGGTGTTTATGCCTCATCACAAGTGGCTTGATGAGAATGCTCCCCAAGGTGGTTTACAGTGAACTGCACTGAACAGGAAGATTAATGTCAAGATTCGAGTGGTGCTGGAAAAGCACAGCAGGTCAGGCAGCATCCGAGGAGCAGGAAAATCGACGTTTCGGGGAAAAGCCCTTCATCAGGAAACATCCATTGGCCCAGGAAGATTTGTGGCCTGATTCCTGCTCAGTGGCTGCAAATATCCTCAGAGGCTGCAGACCCCAGAGAGGAGGGGAAAACCCAATTATTGATCTGTGACAAACAAATATGAGTGCCCAACTTCAGAATGGGAGGGAACAGTCATATCAAACAAAACCATATGTTTTATCCATTCCATGGAAACTCCTCATAACATGTTGCAGCACATTATGTTGATATACATATTCTACATTGCCTGTATCACGTATAGCATATTACAATTTGAACAGATAGAAGCTGATAGAAAATGAAGGATACATAGCATTTATTACTCTGCTTGTGTTAACAGAGTTGACCTTTTCCAAAGTCTCAAAGCCTGATGCACCACATTGCACATTGACATCATAATTCTCCACCCGAGCTCCACTACATTTAAAAGCCTGTTGCTATTTCTACTGTGCTGCAGAACTCGCATGAAGGTGGAGAACTGTACCAGACTGTAAACACACTGGATCACAGCAGCAGAGACTATTGGTTGATAAATGATCTTTGTTCTGAAGTAAATGTGCATGAATTTGGCTTCTGCACAATATAATGGTGTCTTTTTAATTAAATATATGATATGTTTTTGCTTTGATATCCCAATTTCACTCCCTCTACCTCTAAAGATTTTTGCCATCCAGGAGACATTTCTGTCGATCAATCTTGTGCTAGCATGAACACTTCAAATGGAGCTGTCCGTACTTTAAACCTGTCTTTTTCTTTATTGTTTTATAATCTTCCTTTTCAATCCTTAACCAAATCCATCTTAAATAATGCTATAAATTCAGTTTCTTGGTCATTTCTGCTAAATGATTCTGATTCAAATAGTCTATTATGTGAAAAATGTCCTTTTGTATTCTTTCTGGGATCCTGTTGCACGTAAGTCAGCATCACACCTTCACTTTAGCAGAAGTCTCCATTGTTCCTCAGGCAGGGCCAGCCCAGACTTGTAGAAGGAATCTGGGCTTTGCCCATTTTTGCCCTTGCTTCATGCTCTTATTTCCTGGAGGGAAGGGCTCCTGAACAACATGTTCAGGATTCTTATCTGTCCCATTCTGTGAATGACTTTGGCTGGTCACATGAAATTGAGAATGGGTTTATAATTATTGACATTAGTCATCTCAATTGATGGAGTCCAAAGTCTTCCAGCAGAGGAGCTTTGTTTCTACTGGATAGCCTAGATGGCTCCCATCCATTCACCTTGGACAGGATTTGAACCCTGATTTAACAAGCAAAAGACACAGTATCTGATGGCACCATTTGGTATCCCCAAGTTTTCTGATGGAAAACCATGGGAGAGAACAATACAATTTTGGGTAAAACATAGGAAGCGGGGGTAGGTGATGGGGGGGAGGGGGTAGTGTTGCTGGTAGTGAGGTTGACAGGAGAAGAAAAAAGGTGAAAATGTGGGCTTTAACGTTCAACTTCAGCAGGGCTACTGGTCCGCAGCAATGGATTAGACTCCCTGGGTTTTGAGTGAGAGTGTAATGATTCCCCACTGCCTGTTCTCCACACATGATGTTAAATTTCACGTCATACTGTCCTGGGAATACAGAGGTGTGAGTTTTGATCCATGTATCATGTATTAGCATATATTAATTGTATGAAACTTACTGTCTAAGTCTACAATGCATCTTCTTGTATATATTTGAAAATAAAATAAAGTTAACTATGTGTATAGCTGAAAATGTGTTGCTGGAAAAGCGCAGCAGGTCAGGCAGCATCCAAGGAGCAGGAGAATCGACGTTTCGGGCATGAGCCCTTCTTCGGGAATCCTTCAGGCTCATGCCCGAAATGTCGATTCTCCTGCTCCTTGGATGCTGCCTGACCTGCTGCACTTTTCCAGCAACACATTTTCAGCTCTGATCTCCAGCATCTGCAGTCCTCACTTTCTCCTAACTATGTGTATAACCATGTTCAAATGTTAGAGAGAGAAATATGGATGAGTTCTCGTGTATTTAAAAAAGGTAATCAAATAAAAGTTAGATAATCATATGACTAGACAAGCTGTTATTCACTTAATAGATATAGATTGTGGTTTTGCATCGAACAGGGTATACCCCACCCTTAAGTCAAATAGTAAAACAAATTATACTCCTCGTCATTATTTTGCACTACTTTTAATGTCACTGTGCTCTTTAATTTTCAGCAACAACATATATTTATGTAGTGCCTTTAACCTTGTAAAATGTCGCAAAGCATTTCACAGGAGCATTGTCAGTCAAAATTTTATACCCAGTCACCTAGGAATTTATTAGGATAGATGACCCAAAACTTGGTCAAAGAAACATCAAAGATGTAGGGAGCATTCTAATTGAAGAAAGAGAAATAGAAAGGCAGAGAGTCTAAGGGAACATATTCCGTGCTTGGATGACAGGCAGCTAAAGGTACACCAAGCAATGGTGCAATGATTAATATTGGTGAAATACAAGAGCCCTGAAATGTCAATCATCCCAGAGGGTTATGGGACTGGATTAGATAAGAGTGGACGAGCAGATGAAGCCATGGAAGGATTTGGAAACAAAGATGAATTAAACCTGATTCAATTTGGACAGCAAGCATTAGATTGAGGGATGAACATGATTTGATGTGATTTGGAACATGGGCAACAGGCTATTAGGTGACATCAAGTTTATAGAGGGTCACACTGGGGAATTGGCCAGATTTCATTGGAATAATGAAGTCTGGATGTCACTGAGGCATGAATGAGTGCTTTAGCTACACACTGAAGTGAGGCAGGGCACACACAGGTGATGTCACAGAGATGGAAATAGCTACCTTGGTGATGGCTTGAATACATAGTTGGAAGATCATTTCAAAGTCCAAACACTGCTAACAGTCCATTTTGGCCTGCACAGTTACTATGAAGATGGCCAATCCAGTGGCTAACTTAGAGCAGAGTTTGTGGGTCCTCAGCCCTACACTGCCATTTGAGGGGCTGATCTTCTGTCTTTACTCCACTTAGCTGCACACTCCATATATTTTGTTGTTCTTTCTGAAGCCAACAATCTATCTATTTTGCCCTTCAAAATAGCGAGCAAAAGAGTATTCACAATCTGGGCTGGAGTTTTCCAAAGGTTCACAACTCTCTGAGGGAAGAAACGTCTTCCCACATGGGGTTATAATGTTTGACTGTTTATCCTGAGATGGTGTCTCCATGTCCTAGATTCTTCAGTCAGAGAATGACCCTTGCATTTTCTTTCATTTATTTATTGTCAGGTTATGAGTCTCACTGGCTTGGCCAGCATTTGTTGCTCATCCCTAATTGCCCTTGCAAAGGTAGTGGTGAGCTGTATTCTTGAACTGTTGCATTCCATGGCGATTTGTATGCCAATGATGAAGGGCTTTTGCTCAAAACCTGCTGCGTTTTTCCAGCACCACACTCTTGACTCTATTCTCCAGCATCTGTCATCTTCACTTTCACCTAGTTGATCTGAACCTCATTGTGAATTCTCTGCCTTGAAGAAGTTCTCCTCCTCTCTCTACAAGCATCTCAGTGAATCTCTCTCTCACTGCAACTCCCAGGTCATACATATCGCACTCTCAGCTACCTTACCCACAGCCCCACCTCCCCTCCCATTTATCTCTCAGTACCCCCAGCCCACAAGCCTCATTCCTGATGAAGAGCTTTTGCCTGAAATGTCGATTGTACTGCTACTCAGATGGTGCCTGACCTGCTGTGCTTTTCAAGCACCACACTCTCAACACCAACAGTATTGTCTACTCTGTTAAGCTCCTTGTTTGTTCCAATGAGATCACCTTTCATTCTCCAAAGAGCATAGAATCAAGTCACCCAGCCTTGGGGATAACTCACTTATCCCAGAAACCACTATTGCTGAAACATGTCCAAGGCCAATAGAGTCCTTTCCTTGGTATAAAGACATAAGGTATGATATGTACACCAGGTGTGGTCTTCTCAATGCCCTATTTAATTGCCACAAGAGTTCCTTAGTTTTGTATTCAAATCTATTTAAAATAAACCAAATATGCCATTTGCCTTCCTAATTCCTGCTATTCCTATATGTTAACTTACTATCTTCCTTGAATGAGCACACTCAATTCATGCTAAACATTTACATTTAAATCTTTCATGCCTGCCAAAAAATTCAGAGTTTCTATTTTAATTACTAAGATGAATAACCTCCAATTTCCCACATTACATTCCATCTGTCATTGTGTTTTACAATTACTTATCTCATGTGTATCTCTTTACAGGCTCTTTGTATCCTTGTCAAAGATTACATTTCCACCAAGACTTGTATCATCAGCAAACTTTGATACATTACTCTTAATCTCTTAATTTATGTCATTAACATAAATTGTAAATAGTGAATTCTTAGTACTAATCCTTGCGTTGTCCCACTTGTTATATCCTGGAAACTGTAAAAGGGCCCATTTATCCCAATTCTTTATACTCTCTTCATTAACCAACCATCAATGCTACTCTCTTGGCCCAACTCCAAAAACTCTTATCTTGTGCGCTAATGTTCTGTGTGGCAACTTATTGAGTGACATTTGGAAATTCAATTGTTCTACATCAACCGATGTCCCTTTATCTATCTGAATAGACATATCCTCATGAAAATTCAAATAAATTGTAGTATCTGTTACGATCCCACCTGATGGTAATATTGGGCAAGTTAGACCCCAAAGTGACCATGGCTTTGCAGACCATAAATTTTATTTCTATAATTTGCTTACTATAGTTAGTAGTCATGGAATATATGCATTCACTTAATACACAAAAGAAAGCGAAAGAAAGCTACATGTATATAAGACAATTTGAGGAAGATTCAGTTCTTTTTACCAGCAATATCTTTTGCAGATACTCAACCCCAGTGAAGTAACACCTCAGCTTTACTTTTTGATTTGTTAGTCAATGAATGAAGTTGCAAGTATTTCCTTTTAACAACGTCCTACACATTCACCTGATAGAATTCTCTCTACCTCTCACTTAGATAATAAAAAACTAACTCACTCACTTTCAAATGATTTTGAGTCTACCTAAATAGCACATCTGTTGGTGTAGAATTATTTGTTTCTGAACTGAACTTATTCCTTTTTTGTAAGTCATAAGATCTTAAAACTTCAGCAATTATCACACCAGGTAGCTGATGTAATCAGTTAGCTTAAGTCATGTGACTTCTTGAAAATGCTATTTTGACCCATTGCTACAAAAATGGCTTTCCAACCTTCAGGAAAGGCTACTTTTGTGGAACAGAAATCAAAACCTATTTACCTCTACTTTAGAACCCAATTTCCCAAATAATAATAAATTATAAACTTTCATCAATCACCAAAGCTAAAACAGACTATTCACAATGTTGGTATCATAACTGTCCATAGGATGAGCTTGTGACCTCATATTCATGCCATCACTAAGACCACTTCATTCTAGTTTTCTAACATTGTTCTCCTCTGCACTGTCTCAGCTCATAAGCTGCTAAACCCCTGCTAAAACATGATTGGCCAAATGTCCTCCTGCATCAAAACACTTTCGTGATTCTGCAAATTTTGGGAACAACAACATGTTAAAGATCTTTGGAAAAGACAGGGAGAGTGGGGATGAAGCATTACTTTGTAAGGAAGGACTACATCAATTCAAATTTATGACTGAGAGTTTGGCATGATAATTTGTTTATAAAAATCAATAATTTATCTGGTTGAATATTCTGTAAACCCAGCTAATATATGGGGACAAGTTTATGTGTCATCCTCAGATTAATAAATATCAACTTGATTTGCAAAATGGTGGCATGCAGCTAACCCTGTTACCATCATTTTTTCCCAGGAATTACAGACTATGCTCCCTCTCAATTTTCTTCTGACTGTGTCTCTGAGCTTCTTCAGTAGCAGTGGCTTCCAAAACTCTGAGTCAAAGCCACGTCCAATTGGCCAGAAGAAATATTGATAACTGATAAAAATAAAAGCATATGCATTAGGAACAGGAGGAGGCCACTCAGCCCTTCGAGCATGCTCTGCTGTCAGTAAGATCATGGCTGCTTTGATTGTCCTGCCTAGCCCTTGTTGATCAAGAAACTATGAGGATGACTGAATCTGTTCTGTAGTCTTGCTGGAAGCCAACAAATTCATGATTAGGTCAGCTTCAGTGATTAAGACTTCAGACTGATTGCTCTTTGAGGATGTTCTTATGACCCAACAGTGGTAGTTACAAGGTAATGTGGGATATGAGATGATTAAGGTGAATTTCCAATTTATGTTCTCGGCAGGTGAGTTTCTGCACTGTCAGAAAACCTGCTCTTGTATATTATCTGTAGTTTGCCTTTGGTGTTCATTCATCAGGCTGTCTGTAAATTGCTAATGAGGATAGTAATTGTTGCCCTACAGGCTGTAGGGTAATTGGAAACACTCTAAACTTTATATAACTTATACACAATCTTAGAACCCATTAGACCATGAAAAATCTTTCGGTGTTAGTCTTTGACTTCATTAACACTCAAAAAGACAAATTTCCCTATCTAATTACAAACCCATTAAATCTTCTCAATGTGGACTTAATATATTAACACATGCAGCTCCTGCTCAGGCAATTGAGAAATGCATTCTCTAAATTTACTGTAGAATAACTACCAGACAATCTTTGTTGTCCTTTGTTGAATTTGTCAAGCATGCCTCGCTTTTGATATGGTAGGACGGGGTAGCTCTCTTAAAAGAAAAAATTTGCATTATATGCACTTTATAAAGTGCTTTATGATTAAACTGGTAAATCAAGAAGTACAGTGATTTTTATATAGCTTATCATGATTAGCTATCGAGAATTATGATAGCTAATTAGCACAGGCAAAACCCCACAGGCAGCAATGTGAAAATGTTAAGATATTCTTTTTTTTAGTGATACTGATTGAAGGTTAAATAACAAATTAACATAGAGAAGGATAGAGAAAGCAGTAATTTCAATTCTGTGGTTCATTTAAGATCAGATAACCCAGTCTGGTATTATGAAAGAAGGTGCTATGCACATCTCTCAAAGCTTGCAGTTCATAAAACAAAACCTTTTATTGCACCTCATGGATGCCCAGTTTTGAGTTGCTATGTATGCTAGATAGAAGGTCTGGCTCACTTTGCATAATGGTGATGCCCCACAACCTGGTTCAGAGTATTCTCAATGTGAGGAGAGACGTTATCTCCACAAAAACTGTCTGGTGGTCAGCAATATCAATACTGTCATGGATGGATGCATCTGCGATAAGTAAATTGGTAAGGACACAGTCAAGTGGACTTTTCCCTCTTGTTTGATTCCGTCACCTCTTGCCGCAGATCCAGTTTAGCTGCTGCTGAGCTGCTGTTGGCATTGGGCATTAAAGTGTCCCACCCAGAGTACATTCTGTGCCCCAGCCCCACTCAGTGTATCCTCCATGGGTATTCTACATGTTAGAGTCATGAGTCATTAGTTGAGTGGGGTGGGGGACAATATACTGCACTCAGCAGGAGGTTTCATGTTTTACTTGATGCCATGAGTTTTCATGGAATCCAGAGTCAAAGTCAAGGCCTCCTACAGCTGCTGCTTTCTGACTGTATACCACCATGCCACTATTTCTGGGAGCTCTCCTGCAGGTACAACTGTATCTTTCCAGGAACGTTGATGGCAGAGTCTGGGACATATGATCCTGTGAGTGGGACAATTACTTGAATAGTTTGTGTGATTATTTGATTAGTTTGTGCGACAAACTCTCCCAATTTTGACACAAATCCCAGATTTTGGTTAGGAGGACTGCGCAGGGTCGACAGGGTTGTATTTCTCATTGTTTCCAGTGCTTGGTTCAGTGCCAAGTCACCCACATGGTTCCAGTCCTTCCTTTACACTTTATAGTGGTTAGCACTGCTGCTTCACTGCGCCGTGGACCCGGGTTTGATTCCACCCTCGGACGACTGTCTGCATGGGTTCCCTCTGGATGCTCCGGTTTCCTCCCACAAATCAAAGACGTGCAGGTTACCTGGATTGACCATGCTAAATTCCCACAGTGTTCAAGGATGTGCAGGCTATGTGGATTAGCCATGGGAAATGTAGGGTTTCAGGGATAGGATAAGGGGGTGGATCTGGGTGGGATGCTCTTTGGAGGGTCAGTGTGAACCAGATGGGCGGAATGGCCTGCTTCCACACTGTAGGGATTCTATGATACAACTGAATGACATCATTTCAGAGGCCAGATATTCCGGAGGTCTGGAATCATATGTGGGCCAGACTGAGCAAGAATGGCAAATTTCCTTCCCTAAAGTACATTATCAAATAGGCAGCATAGGCATGATTGGCCAAATAGCCTTATGCCATGCTGGAAACCTCCATGGGTTTGTGGTTCTTCCATGGTCAGCTCAATATACCAGAACCAATTAGATGGCTGGTGTGCTTCCAAGAGAGTAAGTTACCAGTAATTGACTGAACCCTTAAATGTATCAGCTCCAGGGAGAACAATTCCAAACACACTTTTTAGGTAACCCTTTTTCCACATTAAAAGTCGCAAATCAGAAACAAGATGAAAGTGTTCACTGCACCTTTAGCCCGGATCAAGAAGCACTACCTTTACTGCAGAGGGTTTCTATAAAATATTTTACAATCAAATTGAGGTAAAAGAAAGGGAAAGTGTCTGAAAGTGAAACTCCTTAGATGAAAACGATATTCTAGATAAACAATGGCAAAGTTAAATTCCTCCCACTCTGCATTCTTCTCCAACCCCAAATTGGTTCCAATTCCAAACAGCATCCTTTCCAGTGCTAAAGTGGTAATCATTTAATTTCGACAATTTACCATCTCAAGAGTATAGTGGTTGGAACCAGGCGGACCTCATTGACAATGGGATCCTTGATTGGGGTTTGTGAACCTGGACCAATCAAGAAAGCCCTGACTGAGCAATATTAGCAGGGGGTTTAGTTTGGGGACTGACTCTGAGCTGGCTGGTCATAGGCTGTGTGCTATGCACCAGTAAATAAAGGGTGACTTGGTGATGGAATACCGGCCTCTGGCCAGTTATTTCAAAAGGCAATTAGGAATTGGCAATAAATTCCCGACCCTACATTGTCTCTAGGAGCAAATTGACTAAAAGATGGTTTTAATGAGTATCTTTAACATGGAGATACTTCTTACTTCAAAGGATGTGGTTGTGAGTACACCTTAGCAATCTGATTGGCATTATTTTGGGCATCAGGCAATTCAACTCAATGTGACTGTTTCAGACTGTTATCATTTCAGGAATTAATAGATCTGTTTACTTCCTCGGCACCATGGATTGTATACTGCAGACATTGTTTCTCAGAGTATATTAGCAGCTCATTCTCAATTATATGAATTTATTAAAGGTGTGCAGATCAAGGGTTACCAAATAGGTTTCTTGGATTAAACAGTCTCTAACTATGTTACCCAAAACGTTTTGAATTAGCAGAGATTAAACACAAAACATATTTTACAAATGAAGGTAAATCATGTGTTTATTTATAACAAAGTGTAAATTGGAGGCATAAATCTTCTGTAAATACTAAAGTATATTACATACAATGAACAATTAGTAATAGGTTGATTTTTTAAAAAGTTTGTTCATGGGATTTGAACAATGTTGGCAGGATTGGTATT
This sequence comes from Chiloscyllium plagiosum, assembly GCF_037043375.1. Classification (NCBI taxonomy): domain Eukaryota; kingdom Metazoa; phylum Chordata; class Chondrichthyes; order Orectolobiformes; family Hemiscylliidae; genus Chiloscyllium; species Chiloscyllium plagiosum. The sequence continues at coordinate 14,295,611 of NW_028270166.1, forward strand.
TATTACCATCAAGTAGGCGGTGTTGACCCACGTTGTCGAAATACTGCTGTCCAAGGGGCATATATCTTAGAACAGTTCCAGGTGGCCTGTCCAGTTTTATTCTTAGTACAAATTCTTTATCATGGTTTGGTATGACAGAATGTCTAACTGCACTATTTCAAAGCACAGTTAAAAGTCAACCGGATCTAGAGGAACTGTCTGATTGGGTAAAGCAGACAGATTTTCTTCCATAAAGGACATTAAGTGTTTTATTTTCTAAGAGTTTCATGACCACCATTACTGATTTTGGCTTTTTATTTCAAATTTATTTAATTAACTGATTTCACTCAGTGTAAATGGAGTATTTTAAAATGATGTACATCTATGACAACAGGGACTTGAACCCAAATCTTCTGGCCCAGAGGTAGGGACAAGTCAATGGGTTCTGACTGAGTTATATGTCTCCAGATCATTAATGCAACCCCATTAATTATCCATGCAATATAATTACCACAGTGTACCCATACCTAGCAAGAGGCCAATACCTTTCAGAAGAACAACTTAACAGGGGACATGGAATCTATTGTTGAAATTAACAAAATCTTCGCTTTTGGCAATCCAGAAAGAAGCTGGAGCTGGTCAGGGTTTAGTTTCTCAGAGGTTAAAGTCTTGCATCTTTGAGCTTGTATTCATAGGATTCTTTTGACATTGTTCTAACAACAACACATTTGTATGTTCAATACATAATGCAATGTGCAAATATGCTAATAAATACATTATATAAATGTGTGGCTGAAAAAGTTCTTATTACATTCAGAAGGAAAATATATTTCAGTCTATTGGGTGCCAGACACAGTTAATGAGCCTTCACCTCTCAATCACGGAATAAATGAACAATATTGACCTTTGGATCACTGGACTCTGTGGGTTCATTAATTAACAATGTTATGAGAAACTTTATTAAGGCTGAAACTGACTGCAGTTCAGAATTTCTTTCCAAATGTGGGTGCTTAGTCAAACAAAGCTCCTTATGTTATGCTCATCTGGAGATATTACACTATATCGTGATATGATATGCTGATGTGGAAAGTAATGTCCAACAAAAAGCTCTAATGTACTGGCACCTGGGCTTTCCCTAACAAAACAACAGCCTTCCATACTTCACCCCAAGTTATCTATAAAAAGGTAAATGACCAGTCACAGACTTGCTCATTAAATTCATGTTCAGATATTTTATCATTTTAGCTTTTACAGAATTTCAAATTTTAAATACTTTTTATAAAAATAGGTTTGCACATTCTCCCAGTGTCTGCCTGGGTTTGCTCTGGGTGTTTTGGTTTCTTCCCATTGTCCAAAGATGGGCAGGTTACATGGAGTGGCTGTGCTAAATTGCCCATAGTGTCCAGGGCTGTGTAAGTTAAGTGGGTTAGCCATGGGAAATGCAGGGTTACAGGTAGGGTGGTGGGTCTGGCTGGGAGGGTCGGGTTGGGTTCGATGGGCCAAAAGGCCTGCTTCCATACTGTAGGGATTCTATGATTCTATGATAAAGTGCCTTTGTGCATTGGGTCTCAGGTGTATCATTTCTCTGCATAATTCCAAGTAAACAACAGCTGGATGAAGTTTGCAAACTATGTACAGCTACTACCTCATTTTAGTGAAAACAAAGTGTACGTCGTTTTTCCGAGGGGAGAGCAAGAATGCAATCAATGACAGACACTGCAGCTCAAATGTAGTATTCAGAAGGTTAAGATGTGACAGTGCCTACCGAAGTGGGTAACCCTTATGTTTTACAGGATTTGGTGAGGCTGACACTCTAATGCAATACTGTGGGCGTGCTGCATTTCAGATGAGATATAAAACTGTGTTTTCATTTGCTGCTTAAATGGATGTAAGAGATCCCATGGTACTATGTCAAAGAAGAACAGGGGAGTTCCTTTTGGTGTGCTGGTTACTAACTATCTCTCAATCAGCATCAGAAGAACAGATCATTGGGACAGTTCTCTATTATGCGAGCTTGCTGCGCACAATTGGCTGCCACATTTCCTACATTACATTACATTTCAAAACTAAACTATTGACTGTAAAGAAGAACAGGCCCTCGAGGGTCATAATCTCTGGATTGCTGCCCGAGCCACGTGCTAATTGGCACAAAGATAAGAAAATTAGGGAAGTAAACACATGGCTAAGAGATTAGTGTGGGAAAGAGGGTTTCTATTTCATGGGACATTGACATCAGTTTTGGAACTGGGGCGATCTGCATCAATGGGACGGTCTCCACCTGAACCAATCTGGAACCACAGTTCTGGCGAAAAGGATAAATAGGGTGGTCACTAGGACTTTAAACTTGTGAGTCGGGGGGAGAAGGGAAAGGAACAGGGAGTATGGAGTCAAGTAGAAAAATAAGCAGCAGGTTAGCATGTGTGCAGGGTTTAAGTTCAAGGCAGACTAGGAATGAAGCAAAAAGAAAGAATAACACAAATCATCGTAAATGATTATGAAGTGTCAGACATCACAGAGATGTGGTTGCAGGGTGTTCAGGACTGACAGTTAAACATCCAAGGACTTACAACTTATCAAAAAGACAGGGAGGTGGGCAGAGGGCTGGGGTTGCCCTGTTAGTTAAGAATGCAATTAAAGCTATGGCATTAAATGATCTTGGGTCAGATGATGTGGAGTCTATGTGGGTGGAGTTGAGGAACCACGAAGGCAAAAAAAAACCATATGTACAGACCTCCCAGCAGCGGTCAGGACCGGGGTGCAAGATGCATTAGGAAATAGATAGGGTACGTCAGAAAGGCAAGCTCACTGTGATCATGGGGGACTTCAATATGCAAATGGACTGGGTGAATAATGTTGATGGTGGATCCAAAGTAACGAGCCAGACTTTATAAAAGAACTTAAAGTCAGGGAACACTTAAGAGGCAGCGATCATAACATGGTAGAGTTCAGTCTGCAGTTCGAAAGAGAGAAGGGAAAATCGGATGTAATGGTGTTACAATTAAATAAAGGTAATTACAGGGGCGTGAGAAAGGAACTGAGGAAAATTGACTGGAAGCAGAGCCTAACGGGGAAGACAGTACCGCAACAATGGCAGGAGTTTCTGGTTGTAATTGAGGACACAGTACAGAGGTACATCCCAAAGAAAATAAAGATTATCCAAGGTGGGGGGATTAGACAACCATGGCTGATGAAGGAAGTCAGGAAATGTATCACAGAAAAAGAGAAGGCCTATAAAGTGGCCAAGAGCACTGGGAAATCAGCAGATTGGGAAGACTACAAAAACAAACAGAGGATAAAGAGAGAAATACAGAAGGAGAGGATCAAATATGAAGGAAAGCTCATCAGTAATATTAGAGGCAAAAGTAGAGATTGGGCAGCTCCAAATTGATGCAGATGGCTAGTGATGGGAGATAAGGAAATGGCTGAAGATCTTAATAAATACTTTGTGTCAGTCTTCACAGTGGAAGATATGAGTAATATCCCAACAATTAAGCAGAGTCAAGGGGCAGAGTTGAATATGGTGGTCATTACAAAGGAGAAAGTACTTGATAAGCTAAAAGGTCTAAAAACTGATAGACCTCCTAGCCCGGATGGACTACATCCTAGAGTTCTGAGGGAGGTGGCTGAAGAAATAACAGAGACGTTGGTTTTAATCTTTCAAAAATCACTGATGTCAGGGAAAGTCCCAGATGATTGGAAAATCACTGTTGTAACCACCTTGTTCAAGAAAGGATCAAAAGATGGAAAATTATAGGCCGATTAGCCTAATGTTGGTTTCAGGTAAAATTCTGGAATCCTTCGTTAAGGATGAGATTTCTAAATTCTTGGAAGTGCAGGGTCAGATTAGAACAAGTCAGCATGGATTTAGTAAGGGGAGGTCATGACAAACCTGTTAGAATTCTTTGAACAGGGAACAAGTAGGTAAGACCAGGGAAACCCAGTGGATATTATCTGCATTGACTTCCAAAAGGCCTTTGAGAAGGTGCCTCATGGGAGGCTACTGAGTAAGGTGAGGGCCCATGGCGTTCGAGGTGAGCTATTGGCATGGATTGAGGATTGGCTGTCTGACAGAAGACAGAGAGTTGAGATAAAAGGTTCTTTTTCAGAATGGCAGCTGATGACAAGTGGTTAAGAAAACAAATGTACTGTTGTCATTTATTTCAAGAGGGTTGGAATATAAAAACAGTGATGTGCTACTGAGACTTTATAAAGCTCTGGTTAGGCCCCATTTAGAATGCTGTGTCCAGTTTTGGGGCCCTCACCTCAGGAAGGACATACTGGCACTGGAGCGTGTTCAGCGGAGATTCACACGGATGACCCCTGGAATGGTAGGCCTAATATATGATGAATGGCTGAGGATCCTGGGATTGTATTCATTAGATTTCAGAAGGTTGAGGGGAGATCTAATAGAAACTTACAAGAATAGAAAGATTACATGGCTTAGAAAGGGTGGGCGCTAGGAAATTGTTTCCGTCAGGTGGGGATACTAGGATCCGTGGGCACAGCCTTAGAATTAGAGAGAGTCACTTTAAAATGGAAATGAGGAGACATTTCTTCAGCCAGAGAGTGGTGGGCCTGTGGAATTCACTGCCACGCAGCGCAGTGCAGGCCGGGATGTTAAATGTCTTCAAGGCAGAGATTGATGAATTCTTAATCTTGCAATGAATTAAGGGATACGGGGACAGTGTGGATAAGTGGCATTGACATGCCCATCAGCCATGATTAAATGGTGGAGTGGATTCGATGGGACGAATGGCCTTACTTCCACTCCTATTTCTTATGGTCTTATGGTCTTTAAAACAGCTGGTGGTCATGAAATGTGCTATATAAATGCAAGTATGCTTTTTAAAAACTCTTTAATCACATAGAAGGCAGAGGTAGATAAGTTCTGGATAAGCAAGGGGGGTGAAAGGTTATCAGAGGGAGGCAAGTGGGAATGCCGAGCCATCAAATCAGCAATGTATTTACTGAATAGTGCAGCAGGCTGAAGGGGACAGGTAGCCTCCTCTTGCCCTTAATTCCTATGTTAATCGGGTTTGACCAAATCAATTTCAAAGCTGGATCTCTGAATTCTGGAGAAACTCAGCAGGTCTGTCAGTAGCTGTGGAGAAGTAAACAGTCATTGAATTGGAGAAAGAATTATATCGGACTGGAAACATCAACTCTGTCTCTCTGCAAACACTACCAGACCCACTGACTTTCTCCAGCACTGTTTTTAATTTCAGATTTCCGGCACCTGCAGTATTTTCTTCTTAGTTTACTGAATAGTGAGTATCCACTCCAATGCAAAGAATGTACAACACAGAATGTACAGCAGAGGCCATTCAGCCCAGAAGATCCATTTGTCCACTCCACCCATAACCATATTCTTTTCACTCTCATGGTCCTACCTAGATTCCTCTACCAAAAGTGAAACTGAAGATACTGAACTTGAGACTTTACTTCTGTTTCTCTCTCCACAGATTCTGCCAGACCTGCTGAGTTTCTTCAGCATTCCATAATTGCCTCAGATTTCCAGCATCTAAAATATTTTGCCTTAAACAAAAGCTGTCTGATTTTCAAATCATTTGCCCTTTGCAAATATCTAATAACAATTCTTATTAGCATATACCATTGGATCTTTATAGAAAATAATAGCATGTTAATGATACATTAATGCACAAATGGGCTTTGTACAACTTGCCCCTTGCATGCTATTTTCAGAATTTGCTGGATCAACACACTTTCTCCCCAGGAACTTGCAGAAAGTTACGACCGCTGACTGTGTTCAGTTTATGATGTGATTGTTAATTATGTAATAAGCAACTTTCTGATCAATAAAAAGAGCAATTCCTGATGTTTAATTTTACATATATGAAATCTGTAAATATGGAGCATTTGAAGTTTACGGAGAGGCTGAAGTGACTCTGTTTCCTTTTCCCTGGGACGTCAGAGGTGACCTTTTAAAGGTTTTTTTTAAATCATGAAGGGCATGGATAGGGTGAATAGTCAAGGTTTTTTTTCCCCCAGGGTAGGGCAGTTCATAACTAGATGGCATAGTTTTAAGGTGAGAGGGGAGAGATATAAAACAGACCTGAGGGGCAATTATTTCATGTAGATGGTGGTATGTGCATAGAATAAGCTGCCAAAGGAAATGGTGGAGGCTGATACAATTGCATTTAAAAGGTATCGGGATGGATACATGAAGGGTTTAGCAGGATATGAGCCAAATGCTGGCAAGTGGGATTCAATTAATTTAGGATATGGAGTTATCAAGATGTACAGCATGGAAACAGACCCTTCAGTCCAACTTTCCCATGCTGACCAGATATCCTAAATTAATCCAGGTCCACTTGCCAGCATTTGACCCATACCCTTCTAAACCCTTTCTATCCATGTACCCATCCAGATGTCTTTTAAATGTTGTAATTGTACCAGCCTCCACTACTTCCTCTAGCAGCTCATTCCATACATGCACCACCCTCTGCGTGAACAAGTTGCCTCTTAGGTCCCTTTTAAATCCTTCCAAATGTTTAGTTTTGCACTCCCCTACCTCAGGGGAATGACCTTGTCTATTTATCCTATCCTTGCCCCTTTATAAGGTAACCCCTCAGCCTCTGACGCTCCAGGGTAAACAGCCCCAGCCTATTCAGCCTCTCAAGGACTGCAGATGCTGGAAACCAGAGTTTAGATTAGAGTGGTGCTGGAAAAGCACAGCGGGTCAGGCAGCATCCGAGGAGCAGGAAAATCGGCGTTTTGGGCAAAAGCCCTTCATCAGGAATAGAGCTCTCTGTCTAGCTCAAACCCTCCAATCCTGGCAACATCCTTGTAAATCTTTTCTGAAGTCCTGGTTAGACAGATGAACTGGACTGAAGGGTCTGCATAACTCCATGACTCTCATTTGAGAGATGTCAAGTCATTTATGTGTTTTGTTTAAAACAAAAACAGTCTTGCCTTTTTAATGCTATCCAATTCCCTCTCTTTATTTCCCTCTATTGGGGCCGCATTGTTTCTAACGCAGCCGAGTTGAGAGGGTCGGTGCAGACTCGATGGACCGAATGGCCTCTTTCCGCACTGTAGGGATCCTAACGACGATTGTCTGTCTTTACTGAGAGGATGGTCGAAGAGCTGAGATGACTGCCCGTCATGTCACGGAGCGAGGGCACAACTGGCAAGAACAGAAACAATCTTTTTTTAAGTTTCGGGCAGTGACACGACTCCCAGCTCAGTGCAGCGACTGGTTACCAACACCATCAGGTGAAACCTGGCTCCCAGAGCGACAATTTCCACACCGATTGGCTGAGGCAGCTCCCTCGCTTCCTGAGTGACAGCTCGGGCATATTAAAAGAGAGAGAGCGAGTCGGTGTGCCACATTTGTTGAGTTTGCGGGAGTTACAGCAACTGCATTGGAGCAGATCGACCTCACAACAAATAAAACGCCATCAACATGTAAGTGATCGACTGCAGTAAAGAAATCAAAGTGCTTTCTCATTTCCAAAGTAGTTTATTTTCCCTCTCTCTCTGCTGGAGATTTGCAAACTTCAATTGTGTATTTTTTTTGAAGTTAATATACCGATCGAAGTGATGGCAAACTGCCTCATGCACAGGAAGGTAAAAGCCTTTGGCTGCAACAAACATTAGTTTTTTTTGTAAAAAGAACGATAAAATATTTAAGGCAGAAGATTGTTGCTATGGCGGGGGGGGGGGGGGGGGGTTGCTGTGAGGCTAGTTTATTATGGTGTACATTGCTGGAAAGAAGTCCATTGAGACTTTATTTTAAAAGTTAATCCAATTTTGACCTGGTTACAGGTCTCAGCTCCGTGTCGACGATTGAAGAATTAAATAAAATGCGTCGAAATTGACAAAAAAATTGGAATTTTATTCTGAAGCGATACGTGTCTCATATTGCTTTCTTCCTAATTAAAATCGAACAGATTGAGATTGTTGCATCGCGCTGAGTAATTGTACACCTTTAAAGTTGGTATTTTTAAAAAATATGTATCCCTTGCAGATCGGGACTGGCGTTTCTCTTTAGGATAGAATGTGGTTTTTCGATAAAATCCGAGGCTCCGTGGAAAACAACTTGAGCCGTGAGGCCAGCGGCAGGGACCCCAAGCAAGGCAAAGGCTCCCTGTTCAGTAACGTGCTGACTCCCGATAAGATTCCCGACTTCTTCATCCCTCCCAAATTTCCCAACAGCTCGGCCGAGGGGCCGGCCGCTGATGCTGCCGAGCCCCGGCAGAAGAAGACCAACCTGAAACCTTCCTCGTCCGAGCAGATCCTCATCAGCAGCAAGCCGCAGGGCAGCCCCCGCCTGAGGGGCCGAACGTCCGCGGAGACCAGCAGCCACCTGCTCAAGGTGGCGAGCCGCCACATCATTCAGATTGAGAGTGCGGATGACACCAACTCTGATCAGAGTGAAGCCAGCTGCAACACCAATTATGACCCCCAGTCGCAGAGTGCCATGTCCCTCCCATACATGCCTTTGACCCAGACCTCCTATGGTTTTTCCACTTTGACTGAAAGCCCTCACACCAGGCGTAAGGAGTCACTGTTCCACGTGGACCCTGGAAGCCCCGTGACCTCACCCAACTCCCAGAGGAAGCGGTCAAGCAACCAGAAGGGCAATGGGGAAACCCAGCACCTGAACGCGCCAGAATTTAGCCTGTCGTTGGCGAGCCCCTGCAGGTATTTTGGCGGCGGGGACAGTGATACCGCCTCTTCTGCTGAGTCCTCTCCTTTCAATTCGCCTCTCCTGTCCCGCTCGGTCTCGGGTGCGTCCCTCCTCAAGATGTTCAGCCACGAAAACCTGGCCAAGCATTGCAAACCTCTGCAGTCCTTCACCCGAAACAGCTCCTTGTCCACGGATGATTGCAGCTCAACAGATGCCAGCCCCTGTGTCTCCAGGAGGGTCAGGTGCCCGACTCCTCCCGCCGGTGGCCCCTCAGCCTCGCGGGGGGTCCTTCCCCTGAGTTTGCTCCATTATCAAGACCGAGTGCTCAAGGAACACACCATCCGCCTTAACAAAGGAGGTGCTGTTAGGTTGTCTGCTGAATATGATTGCACTAATGCCCGTCTTCGAATCCGCATCATCACTGCTGAAGACCTTTATGACAAGACATTGGACAACAAAAGCATCAACTGCTGTGTGATTCTGTACCTGACTCCTGGCAAGATTCAGAAACAGCGGAGCACCATCATTAAGAACAGCAGAAATCCTATCTTCAATGAAGACTTCTTCTTTGATGGGCTTCCTCTGGATGAGTTCAAGAGGGCAGCTTTGAAGTTGAAAGTGGTAAACAAAGCATCCAGCCTCAAACGTGATGTTGTACTTGGTGAGAAAGAACTGAAATTGTCCTTATTACTGCCTTTCTTCTGATTATGAGCCACTTTACTGTGATTGTCTTGAGTCAGGTTCCCATGGATAAAAAGGTAATCTCTGTCAACTATGGCTCATTTTCTGTGAATTCAAAAGAAAAAATCTTTAGCCACGTGAAAATGTCATGAGAATTTATGGAATAAAGATAGGAGTTGTCATCCAACTCAGAATGGACCGAGTGAAGAGATTTTTTGAGACTTGGATTAGGTCACCAGAGAAAATTCATATTTTTCTTTTAACCTTTTTAAAAGTGAGAGTCACAATTTGAGAAACTGATGATAAAGGATAGAATGCTTTTATGTTGTAGAATTTAAGTTGAGGAAAGAGGGTGGAAAATACCCTGTACAGATCCACCCCAAGTGTAGCACACTGAATTTGACTATAGTTCTGCATGAGGATGAAAACCTGTTTCTCCACAAGCACTCTGCAGCTCGTAATGTCCTTGCATTCCTGCTGTCCTTCCCGATTTCCAGGTGAAGACACAGCTCCAGCAGAAAAGCAAATGATTCCCAACCAGAGAGTCATGAGTTTGGATCCTAGGTGTCTCAGTTAGAAAACTTGCACTGTAAGCATTCATTTGTTTAATGCACCATAGAGGGAAGCTATGGAACTGATTGGGACTACCTCAATTGTTGGTGTTGTGTGATTTTTAACTTTGTCCACCCCAGTCCAACAATGGCATCTCCACATCAATTGCTTCCAGCAACCAGTGCAAGAGGCTAGATGGTTGACTACAGCTTTAAAGATGAAAGAGAGGAAAGAAAAGATGAAAGGCTGATTTAATTATCTTTGTAAAATTTATATAATCAAGGTTTACATATTATGAGAGGTAAGTGTAAAATGGAAACTTCTGTCAGTTTAGCTGACAAGAAATAGATTTAGTTATTTGTGAGGCATGTATTGTACTAGCTTATATGATATGTGTTTCTAAATATATATTGTAAGAACATAATTAACATCAAAATGTTCTGTAAAATCATTTGAACAGTAGTTTGATAAAATATTCACTGCTTCAAAGCATGGGGATGAGCTAAATTCTGGTTTCACATTCTCAGTGAATGGAAGACCATATGAGTATCACTTCTTTCTGACTGATTTTTGTATGTTACAAGTATGGTATTGACTGTATAAAACTGCCTGATTATTATTGTATCTTAGCACTTGTTCTTGAACTTTATAAAGGTCAGCTTGTAACTTGTCTGCTGCAGCTTAGTTGTCTGTGTACAAATACCAGAAAAACACTACTGGGAACATAAACACATAAAGTGCTGCAGGAAATACTCAGCAACATCTGAAGAGAAGAACAGAGTTAACTTTTTGAGCTGGATTTTAATTTCTTCTGAAGAAATGTCAAATTGGACACAATATTAACGTTTCTCTCTCTCGCACCAAGATGCTCACAGACCCGGTGGCTTCCAACACTTCCACTGTTTATTGCAAATTTCCAGCATCTACAGGTTTTACTTTTGCTTTTGTTATGATCTTGTGAATGTGACTAATGAAAAACAATGGATAATTCTGTGACCGTGGTCGTGTTGAAGAAAATTGCATGGAAGATCCGTACTTGTGATTGCACTAAACTGCTCGTACCTCTTTATTAATTCCAACTCTCAGTTAAGTAGAAATTTCATGTTGTTTTGAAACTGGTACAAATTGATTAATTCTCTTTACTGGCCATTTTAAACTCAGTAGCATTGCATAGTTAAATGGTTTGAAATAAATAGCTTTTGGAAAGGGATGTATAAAGGAAACAAACCAAGATACTGGATCTACATTCACTTGTACTTCTTTTTAGTTGAATTGGTAAAAGAAGGAATGGAATTAGTTATCAAAATGGTCCGGATCCCATCAAAAATGATGCCTTTGGTATTTGAACGTCACATTTAGATATTCCGAATAACCTGCCCAGTGTTGAAGTAAAGAAAAATCCAAACTGGGAAAAGCAATCCGTAAGACTGTCCCAATGCAAGACATCATGAGATTGATTTTGATTCTGTGCCATTTTAAATCTAAATTTCATGGCTAAATTCATATTAGCAAACAGTTTTCTGTGCCTCTTTAAGTTTGTTAAATGGCTTTCCATTCCTACTACAATTCCACCAGCTTAGATTTCAATGCAGTTAAAATAGAAAAATTGATCAATTGGCAAAGTTGGAACGTGCTAGGAATATTATGGTCTATTTTAACTGGAATCAACTGGCCACTTTTTGAGTCTAATGACATCTTGAATTGTTGCAGACTTCACAAAGAGTACAAGTTGTATTGTTGAGAAGTTGTCGTACAAATAAGTCTCTATAAATATGTAATGATTTACGAGGACCTTCAGATTGTACATATTGAGTAAATTAAGTTAACCTAATTTATTATTTGATCCTTAATATTTATTAAGCAAATGAGAATTAATGTTTACATTTTATGCAAATTGTTGTAAAGATCTTACAGTTGTTCTGATTTGTCTCTTTTTTGCCATTTTAATTTTGATGGCACAAATAGTGTTAACAATGGCTTCATGAAGCAGTTCTCCAGTGGTTTGCACTGTTCAATCTGTCCTGGGTTTGTAATTTTAATTTAAAAGTGCAGATCTGGTGGGTAAATCAAGTCTGCACAATGTATTGAATCCCCTAATTAAAAATCATCTGTGGAACGAGTGCCTTTTTTTTTGTTCTGATTCATTCTTGAAACATGTACACAAGGGAAATTATCAAAATCATGAATTGCAAATTTACTATGGATTGTTAGACTTCTTTTTCTTCTTCAAACAAGTACAGATTGATTGGTCATCACCATGATTTCATATACATTCATTATATCAATTTTGGAGTTAATACTTATTTACATTTCTAATGAAGGACACGATAGAAGGTATCGATAGTCTAATCCGAGCTCCATTACTATATAAAACATACACAGTTTAGAATCCCTCATTGTTTCTGCAAACCAAAAGCATTTATTACTTTGCATGCTCTCAGGTGAATATCCCTATTCAGTTCTGATTTAACTAAAGTTCCTTAGCATTGGGAACTAATTATAATTAATGGAGAAGTATTGAAAGCCGAAATGTGCAGTGGACTAAAACAATTATGAAATAACCTTCGGAAGTATCCAGCTTCCAGGATAAGGAAAGATCAGGAAGCTTTCATTTCCAAGGGAGATTTTCAAGCAGCAAAGTGCTGAATCACATTTGGAGTGGCAGGAATTCTAAAGGAGAATAGAGAAACACAAATATACTCAAGTACATACCATGGAATCTAGGAAACATGTTACTTGATATATCCAAACAATAAAATGCAGCAATCGATAGAGCCAATAGATTTAATACAATGACAAAAATGTAGAGTAAGTCAGCACATAATCACAATTATTACAATGCAGAAGGAAGCTATTCAATCCATTATGCCTGCACCAATTCTATTATCCAGTGACAACCTTCCTTTTCCCCATAAATGTATACGTGATTACTATCTAAACAACCATCCAATGCTCTTTTGAATGACTCAATTGAACACACCTCCACCACATTTCCATACACTAACAACTCAATGTATAAAAAAGTCTTTTTCTTGCACTCCCTTGCTTCATTTGTACATCACTTAAAATCTACACCCTCAAATCTTGTTCCTTTTACATTAGAAACAACTTCACCCTATCCACTTTGCCCAGACTACTTAAGACATTGAAAATGTCAGTCAGATCTCCTCCCAGCTGTATCTCCAGAGAGAACAGCTCTGTCATGAGTAATGATGATCTAGGTTCTTAGTGTAGCCATCAAAATTATGGAATCTCTACAGTGTGGAAGCATGCCATTGGGCCCATCAAGTGGCTAATATACCTAACTTGCACATCCCTGGACTCCATTGGCAATTCAGCATGGCTGGTTCACCTTACCTGCACATCTTTGGATTGTGGGAGGATAGATGGAGGAAACCCACACAGACACAGGGAGAATATGCAAACTCCACATAGTCACCCAAGTGTGGAATTGAACCCAGCTCCCTGGCACTGTGAGGTAGCTGTGCTAACCACTGTGCCGCTCCTAATACTAGATGAATTAGGTGTACGAGTAGATAATTCAACCTTATATGTCTGCCGAGCCATTCAATAAGCTCATAGCTGATCTGTTTATGTTCTGAATTCTACATTTCTATCTACATCCAATAATCTTTGATTCCCTTGTCTAACAAGAATCTATTACCTCTGCTTTAAAATGTCTGATGAGCCAGAGAGTTCCCAACAGTCTGAGAGAAAACAAATTCCCTTGATAAGCCAGTTCTGGTAATCAATGTACTTGGAAGACACCTAAGCTTTGGAGGCAGTGCAAAAGAACATCTACAAGATTAAATAGAGAGGTTTCAGACATAAGAGAAAACTGGCAGGTTTGTGAACTAAATGGAGTGGAAACAGAACCATGGTTTGTTTTGTGTCAGAAATACACCTAATTGGACAGGAAACCAGGTACTGTGCCAATTAAGGCCAATTGCAGCATTCTCAAAGCTGGATAGTCAGTCAGAGATTTTCAAGCTTCTTAAGTTCTTCCACCAAAAGTAGCAGGAAAGTGAGTCTCAGGTCACATTTTCAAAGATTTAATGTAACAGACAGTGACTGGTGATGAGGGGGTGCCTACAGAGTGATCTTGAGCAGTGAATGCACCAGACAGCAAAGAAATGGCCTCTATGTCTGCCAGAAGTTACCACTGAGGAAATGTGTTGCTGGAAAAGCGCAGCAGGTCAGGCAGCATCTAGGGAACAGGAGAATCGACGTTTCGGGCATTAGCCCTTCTTCAGAAGTTACCACTGGAACCTCACAGGGACCGGTTCAATTCTAGCCTCAGGCAACTGTCCGTGTGCAGTTTGCACCTTCTCCCCATGTCTGATTGGGTTTCCTCCCACAGTCCAGATCTGTGCGTAAAAGCAAATTACTCCGGATGCTGGAATCTGAAACCAAAAGAGAAAATGCTGGAAAATCTCAGCAGGTCTGGCAGCATCTGTAAGGAGAGAAAAGAGCTGACGTTTCGAGTCTAACTGACACTTTGTCAAAGTGTGTGCGTGTTTGGTGGATTGACCATGCTGAAAATTGCCACATAGTGTCCAGGAATGTGCAGGCTAGGTGGATTAGCTAGGGTTAAAAACCCCATGCAGTGTGTGGGGTGGGTGGGATGCTCTTCAGAGGGTCAGTGCAGAGTCAATGGACTGAATAGCCTCTTTCTGTGCAGTAGGGACTCTGTGATAGTAGGAGTTGGGTTTTCACAACTGTTTGCTGAATGCCTACATCAGTTAACTTGCCCTCTCACATCAGGAAACTGGAGGCTGTTTGAAAAGTCTTCAGCAACGTCCCTAATGAGGCTAATTGCTCAGCCATCTTCCTTGCTGGGCCCTGATCTCCCTTCTCCAAAATTTACACTGACAAAGTCACACATGTTTGTGTGACACATACCCCATTGGTGTTGTAAATTTTGGACTCAAAGTCTGTGGGACTGACACCATTTCAGAGCTACAGTGACTAATGCTAAGGGATCCCCCCCCCCCACCAATATTGTCTGCCAAAGGTAGCCATTCCAAAGAGAACGAACTACATGAAATAAACTGCCCTTTTCTTCCCTGAGGCAATCAGTGGTGCATTTACCACAAACCATGAACAATTTTGGTGCTTGTGATGATACAACATGCAAATTAGTAACACAAATGGGCCATTCGACTGCCCAAACTTTCCCCTTTCCCAAACTTTCATCAATAAGATCGCTGTTGTGATTACTTCACTTTCCTGTCTTCCCCAATAACCTTTCACTTCTTTGCTTATTACAGAATTGCAGAAACCCCACAATGTGGATGCAGGTCATTTGGCCCATGGAGTCTACACTGACCCTATAAAGAGCATCTCACTCAGACCCTCCTCCAACCCCATCCTTGTACCCCTGCATTTCCCATGGCTAATCCACCTAGTCCACTATGGGCAAATTAGCATTGCCAATCCATCTAACCTGCATATATTTGGACTATGGGAGGAAACTGGAGGAACCAACACAGACACTGGACGAATATAAACTCCACAAAGACTATCACCCAAGGGTGGAATCAACCCCGGATCCACGGCACTGTGACGCAGCAGTGCCAACTACTGAGCAACCATTAAAAATATTCAAAGACTGCTTCCCCCATTCAAAAGACTCACAGCCTTCTGTGAGAATTTTTTTTTTTCCTGAATTTTGTTTTAAATAGGTGCTCACTTATTTTTAACTAGTTTTAAATTATTTCAAGATACTCGCACAAGAGGAAACACACTTTCAATATCCACCCTGCCTCGACCTTGCTGCATTTTATATATTTCAATCAGATCAGCTTTTTAATTCTAGCAGATACAAGCCTCGCCTACTCCAAGCCGTTGTTCATAAGACAACCCACCTGTTCCAGGTAAGCCTTCTCTGAACTGCTTCTAAGACAGTTACATCCTTCTCCTTGAATAAGGACACCTATCATATGCACAGATGTGGTCTCAGTAATGCTATGTCGAACTGAAGCATAACCTCACTACTTCTCTATTCAATTTTCTTCACAAAAACAAGGACATTTCATTCACTTTCCTGATGACTTGCTGCATCTACAGACTAACCTTTTGTGATTCATGCATCAGGACACTCAGACCTGTCTGCAATTCAGAATATGCTGCTCACTTATTGTGCATTAAGGGTGTCCGTGATGATCAAGAAGCTCTCTTGAACGATATTTCAGTGTCAGGTCAAAAATGAGCAGATTTATTGAATTTAATTTCAAAATTACTTACGAAAGATTGAAATGGAAGAGGCTGGATTTTACACCCGCTGTGTTCTCTACCCTTGCCACTGACTGAAAACCTGCCCATCCGAAGCCCACCTGCCCTGCAGCTGTATTGCGGTGGGAGCTTCACATGTTCCCAAGTGAGATTTCCAACCCCATACTGGAAGAAGTCCCATCCTGCTGGACAATCTGATTGGTCAGCAAGTCTGTGGTCACAGCAGCATCAGGATCGAGCTGTGGTCACTGCTTGGATTGCAGGCAGTGTCCAAGGCAGAAGGCAGATGGAGCCCACACTTGAAGATCAATCTGAGGTTATCAGATGAGCCTGGTTGGCAGATTGCAATGAGGCAGTGGGAATGTGATTGAGAGGATGGGGTGAGAGGTGTGACAGCAATATGGGTGTTACGACCTTTTGGGCATGCCTCTGATAGTCACAGTGAATACTCCCAAGAGAAGTAACTCCCCTATTCTTGCTCCCGAGTGTTGTGTAAAGATTTCAAAATCCTGGAGCAACCTTGTGATAATGTCTCTGAGCTGTACATCACTGAGAATAGACAGCACATTATGTGTTTAGGTTTCTATTGAGAAGATTTGTAGAAACGTAAACACATAAATAAAAAGCAAATCATACCACCAGTGCTTCATCCAGAGGCTCACTGATGATGTTACCTAGTATGGTAACGAAACATCTGGAACCAAACCTTCCAGCTCAGCGAGCAAACCTACATCCAGACAGCACATTGAATGTCACATATGGACATGAACATCCAAAGAAAACAGACAGCCGATTGTGATTCTAAGATCAAAATCTGATATACAAGTAATTCCTATGTAAAGTGGTATTTAGTATTAATGTATAATAAATAATTGGGGTCGGTTAGTTTAGATTAGATTACATTACAGTGTGGAAACAGGCCCTTCGGCCCAACAAGTCCACACTGACCCGCTGAAGCGAAACCCACCCATACCCCTACATTTACCCCTTACCTAACACTACAGGCAATTTAGCATGGCCAATTCACCTTCCCTGCACATCTTTGGACTGTGGGAGGAAACCGGAGCACCCAGAGGAAACCCACGCAGACACGGGGAGAACGTGCAAACTCCACACAGTCGCCTGAGGCGGGAATTGAACCCGGGTCTCTGGTGCTGTGAGGCAGCAGTGCTAACCACTGTGCCACCGTGCCGCCCACAATTGGCTGTTTGTGATGTAGAGTGACACCAAAAAGTGTGGGTCAGTTTCCATACCAACTGAGGTTCAAAGAAGTTACTATGGAGGATTTTCCTTCACAACCTGTCCCCGTGCCTGAGGTATGGAGACTGTCAGTTTAAACCACCACCATTCATCTCTGTCTAATGACAGAGCAGCCCTATATATTGGTAAGAGTATGGCAACTTTACCCTTATAACAAATAATGTTGCTTTGAAGACTAAGCATGAAAACTGTTCATGACTTTCCCTTATCCTTAAATCACATAATAAAAACAAGTGCAGCCAGTGTACTGAAACCTCCTGGCCTACCAGCCTTACCACTCCACCTTTTCTTGCTGCAGTAAACAGCACTGGAGGTGCAATGAGGTTGCTAAGTGACTATTAATTGATCTAAATAGCCCCTAGGTTAATCTGCCTGATGTTTTCCCTTAAGATCAGAGGAAGGTTGGTAATGGACCGAAAATCAGTGGGAAGGCTTTATGGGTCGCTCTGCTATAATGTGTTTCGTTAATATGAATTTGCTGTAACACAATTGACAAACTGGGGTCACTGTTTCTAAAGCGCAAACTTTTAAAGTGCGTATTGGTTATAACGCGATTCCAGCCCTATTAGTTTAAACGGTGCTGCTATTACGCGATTTTCTTGTAACACAAGGTTGCACAAGAAAGGAACTACCGTGTTATAGCAGAACCAACTATATTTTATGAGCCTCCCTGGCTTTAAATATGCCCATGGAGGGTTGTAAAGTCCCACTACCTCTAGGTTGCTATCTCAACACCATAAAAAGCAATGGGAATATATGTCAATAATCTTTGCTTTAAATACATAAAATGATCAAGTTAAAGTAACCAACTGGCACAAGAAATTTGTTCAGGTAAATATATAGTGTGAGGTGCGCCTCAGGCGACTGACTGTGTGGAGTTTGCACATTCTCCCCGTGTCTGCGTAGGTTTCCTCCGGGTGCTCCGGTTTCCTCCCACAGTCCAAAGATGTGCAGGTCAGGTGAATTGGCCATGCTAAATTGCCTGTAGTGTTAGGTAAGGGGCAGATGTAGGAGTATGGGTGGGTTGCGCTTCGGCAGGTCGGTGTGGACTTGTTGGGCCGAAGGGCCTGTTTCCACAGTGTAAGTAATCTAATCTAAAAAAGGTGGACAGTTGATCTATGTCACAAAGAATATATCTTACACTTGAATTTATCAGGAAATTTGGCAGAAGCTCCACATATAAACACAACATAAATACTTAAAAGCTAATGTGCATTAGCACAGAGATAATATTCTCTTTTAAGGAAAATAATCATAAGAACTTTTAGTAATAGGATTAATTAAGCCTGCAGAGGAGGCAACAGGGTAACCATTTTGAGAGGAACACCTATCAGTTTTATTGCCAGAATGCAAAGTGCTCCAAGGAAACAATCGTTATTTCAAGAATTGAACTTTTTAAAGTAGTAATTTCATTTTGGCAATAGTGCATACAGGTGACTTTGGAACAACTAGGCCTTAAATTTCCATGAAATTTAAAATTAGGAGAGACATGTAATATCTGGTTGCTCCAGTAACATCCAAGTCACACTGCGATTAAAGTCAAAAGAATTTGATTAGATTTTTGCCTCAAATATTTTTAATTGGTTTAATTTCACTTTAATTCGGAAGGCAATGGCCTAGTGGTATTTTCGTTCGACTATTAATCCAGAGACCCAGATAAAGTTCTGGGCACCTGGGTTTAAATCCCTTAGTGGCAGATGGTAGTATTTGAATTCAATAAAAAAGTTTGGAATTAAGACTCTAACGATGACTATAAAACTGATGGGGAAAAACTTATCTTGTTCACTAATGTTCCTTAGGGAAGGAATCTGCCATCCTTACTGGTTTGGCTTACATCTGGTTCCAGACCCACAGCAATGTGGTTGACTCTCAATTGCCCTCTGGGCAATTAATGCTGGCTTAGCCAGTGACACCCTCATCCTGTGAAAGAATAAAACAAAAATTAGTGTGAAGTTAGCCTTCAAGCATAAATGTTTCTAGCCAACAGTTTTAAAGAGTAGCTGGCAAAACTGACATTCTACCAGCTTCTTCTTTGCCTTGCAAAGAAAGTAGCCAATTCGATGTCGTGGCTTTAAATTTTGACAACAACCAAACTGCCATGTGTCACATCTGGACAATACCCTTTGATCCGATAGGGAGAAAAAGGAGCCAATGCTTGTGGAAAGATCTCTCTCCTGACAGTGCTGAAAGGATTTGATCTGAAACCAGATACATCATCTTCTTGTTCCCATTGAACTGACCTATTCTTGGACAGTTTCTTCAAATGGCAAATTTAAAAATCTCGGCAGCAATATTTAAACACTCACCAATTTTGTAAAAACTATCTGTGAAATTTGAGTCAAATTTGTGCTCTTTTGTGCTGGCCACATCACCCTTAACGATTACATAAGCTGATGATTTGTTTAAAGTCACTTGTACATTATGTCTCTGTAGAAGGTATTGCAATTAGATTAAATTCAATCAGATAAGTTTACTGATGGATAAGCCAGTTAAGGCCATTTAGTTAATCGTATGGCTGAAAACTAATGAGTCAGGTTCCAGGCAACTCCATGATTTGTAGTAAGGACGGCAAGAAATGAAGATATTTTTAATCAACTTGCTCAGACATGTTGCACACCTCTAGACCTGAATTTCTTGACTCAGAAGTAGGGACACTACTACTACACCACAAGAGCCCTAAACATAACAATTAAATCTATTTTTCTCATCAGCTTATTCAGAAATATTATTACAGGAGAAGGTGGGACTTAAACCAATGCTTCCTGGTTCAGAGGTAGAGACATTATCACTAGACCACAAGAAATTTAGCACAACACTTAAAGTCATGGAAGCTCAATTTGGAATAGCACCAGTCCATTTGAACATGGTTAATTAGTAGTAGAGAAATATTTACAACTACTGTAAAAGATCCAGCAACTGCATCTGATTGTCAGTTTAGGGAGATGATATTATATAAAGATTAATTAACAAGTTTAAATTAACATAATATCCTAGTAATGATTCACTATTTCATTCTGACTGAAGTATTTACAATGAAGAGAATATTACTCTGGGGCCAGGATATTCCAATTATTTTTACCTTGAGCGAAAGGCTCTTAGATCACTTGCTGTTTACACTAATTTACACTCGTGGTATGTTGTTATGAGCAGAATTCATTTCTGTGGTAAATAGGACAGTCATGAATGTGCTTGAAGTATAATCATTGCATTAACTAATCTGCCAGAAGATCTTAAAATCCTTCATCAGAAAGCATTCCTTGTTGATTATAGGTTTTATTAAAACTATTCTTATGAATGGAGAGAGGCCATTAGGCTAAACAAATACATTATATTTTGATAAAACTCATTCCCACCTAACTTTCGTGTAAAATTGTCAACCTAAAACTGTTTTTCTTTCCTCAAGGACTTCCTGAACTACTAATCTATTTTGACTATTTTCTTGTTTCAGTTACACATACTAGTCTTTTCACTCAGGGACAAATTTGAGATATTTTTAATTGACGTGACACACATGTCGGGACCCGTGTCCACAGCAGGTGGTATTTGAATCTGGATGTTATGGTGCAGAAGTAGGAACACTAACATTGTGCCACAAAAGCTTACTCTCGGGATGATAAGTTGCAAATTATTTCCCCTCTGTTTACCAATTAAAATCTAACCATTTCTCTAATCAACTTTTCATTGACGCCTCCAATGAACATCCTTGCACTCTACAAATTGAAATGTAAAACCATGGACTCTGGAGCTCATGTGGTTCAATGGTAGTGTCCCTGCCTGTAGGTTAGAATGTCTGTGTTTAAGTCCTAGCTACCCTGAGGTTGTGCTTTATCATGTTCAAACATGTTTATTAGAAATGACTGAAACCATGGCTTAGTTGCAATGCAAAAGGAGGCCATTCAACCCCTGGTGATTCTCTGATAGGACAGTTCATCTGGTCCCCGTCCACATAGCCCTGCAATTATTTTCCCCTTCAGCTGTTGATCAATTCTCTTTTGAAAGCTGCAACTGAATCTGGCTCCACCACATCCTCAGGCAGTGCTTTCTGGATGCTAACTACTCATCAAAGATGTTGCGAAATGTTTTAAATCGATGGCTTTCCATTCTCAGCCCTTCCGCTAATATGAACAGATGCTGCCTATTGACTTTGCCATGACCCTTGTGATTGTGAACACCTCAATGAAATCTCCTCTCAACCTTCTCTTCTTGAAGAACAATTGCAGTTTCTTCAATTTTTACACTCTATGCATGTCAGACCATAAGTGAAAGTTATTCAAATACATCATTAGCAGCCAAAATAAATTGAATTGTAAATACGTAAAATGTAATGAGATTTATTCATAAACAGTTAGTGCAAACATGGAAATGCAAACATATTGTGTAAAAATATGAATCTTAAAATAGCAGTGAGTATATAGGGGTACAATACTCTGTTTTATATGATGGATGGAATTGTTGAATGTTATTTAAGTACTGAAAATGACCACGAATACAGTGGAGATGGGTAATGTACTGTGTCAACAAAAATGTACAAATGCTTAATATGTGTATTATATTAGGTTTTCTGATTTTCAACTAAGGCTTTAAACCACAGAAACACAGAATTGTTCCAGTGCAGAAAAAAAGCCGTATGGCCCACCTGTTAATATAACAGCATTAAAATACAGTGCCATTCTTCTCTCTTTTACCCATAATCTGCCTGTTGTTTCTATTTAAATAATTGTCTAAAGTCTCCTTGAATGCTTCAATTGAACCTGTCTCCATCACACTTCCTGGCAGTGTATTCCAGACTCGAACTCACCGTATGAAAAAGATGTTTCATTTATCAGATTTGCTTCTTTTGCAAATTACTATAATTCTTGTTCTCAATCCTTTTATGAGTGGAATACTTTCTTCTTATCTGGTCTGTCCAGGCTCCTCATTAAATTGAAAACTTCAATCAAATCTCCTCTTAGCTCTCCCCTCCAAAGAAAACAGTCACAATGTCTCGAGTCTATCTTTATACCAAAGTTTCTCATCCTTGGAGCAATTTTTATAAATGACTTTGATACTTTGTCAATGCACTCACATTCTGTCTCAAATGTGGTGCCCAAGCTGTGCACAATACTCCAGTTAATTTTAAATCAGTTAACGCCTCTGTTAAAACATAAGAAAAGTGCTGTATGACTGTCTCGAACTGGATGTCACTCTTTCAAAATGAGATGATTTAAAATGAGAAATTTTTTTGCAGTGTTTAAATCTGTGGAGCTCTTTTCTGCAAAAGGTGCTGGGCAAAGTCCTTGAATATTTTGAAGGTAGAGGTTGATGGACGAGGTATGGATAGATAAGTAAGATTAAAAGGTTATCAGGGTAGGCAGGACTATGAAGCAATCAGATCAGTCATGATCCTATTGAATGATGGAGCGAGCTGAAGGGGCCTACTCTTGCTCCTAATTCATAGAATCCCTATGTGGAAGCAGGCCATCGGTCTATTGCGTCTACACCAACCTGAAGAGCATCCCACCCAAACCTACCCTATTTCCCTCCATTTCCCATGGCTCATCCACCTAGCCTACACATCCCTGAATGCTATGGGCAATTTAGCATGGCCCATCCACCTAACCTTCATATCTTTGGACTGTGGGAGGAAACAAGAGCACTTGCAGGAAACCTACACAGACATGGGGAGGAAGTGCAAACTCCACACAGACAGTTGCCTGAGGCTGGAATCTAATCTGAGTCTGGAATCTAATCTAATCTGTGGGGCAGCAGTGCTGCTCCATATTCATATGTTTGTCTGTATTACACCTGGATATTCCTATTCCAAACAATTTCTATAGGTTAGCACATAGAACATAGAACAGTACAGCACAGTACAGGCCAATTCCTTGTCCATCTAAGCTTTGCACATTTGTTTACCCTTTTATTGCTGGAAATACATGTATTTTCTATTGCTAGATTATTGGAGCTTTTAGATGAAATTCATCCCTCCTGCCAAGATTAGCAACTACTCCTTACTGTCAAAATAATGGCTATCTAGTC
Organism: Chiloscyllium plagiosum; assembly: GCF_037043375.1. Classification (NCBI taxonomy): domain Eukaryota; kingdom Metazoa; phylum Chordata; class Chondrichthyes; order Orectolobiformes; family Hemiscylliidae; genus Chiloscyllium; species Chiloscyllium plagiosum. The sequence continues at coordinate 14,318,988 of NW_028270166.1, forward strand.
ATGACAGCAGACACAATGTTTAGTATTGTAAAAGTAAATGTGTAATTTTCTCACATTTCTCTGAATTCTGCCCTTCCTTAGTGAGTTATCATACCCGTGTAAACTTAACTGTAATTTAGCTGGTAAACTGGAAACCCAATATTATACAAAATCCAAGGCAGGCAATTTCATTTTATAGGTATGATTTCAATCTCTTTATCATGTGATTAAATATTGGGAGTGGATGAGACAGACTTTTCTTTCTACAATAAAAAAAGCCTTCGTTGTCTGTTGGATTGGACAAACATCCAGTAAGATTTGTTCGTATGGGAAAGGCAATCTGTTTGAGCCATTGTGTTATTTGCGATAGATATGGTGGACAAATATTAAACATTTTGCAGGTAAAGGTTGGTAATGATTTTCACTTGAGTCTTCAAATAAACAGTCATGTGCTATTAAATGGAATGATCTCTCTTTGTGTTACTTCAGGAAGCAGTTAGAAAAGACGTGGAATGAATTTCAGGCACTTTGTGCACAACATAACCCTACAGACATCAATAAGCAGTCACATTACTTCAATGTAAACCTCAGTTTCTGATTTTACAGAAAGTTAACTCAAACGTATCTCCATTTGTTGCTGTCAGAGAAATTGCCAACCTTTCAGGACAACATTGGGTGGCACGGTGGCTCAGTGGTTAGCACTGCTGCCTCACAGCACCAAGATCCCAGGTTCGATTCCAGCCTCGGATGACTGTGTGGAGTTTGCACGTTCTCCCCGTGTCTGCGTGGGTTTCCTCTGGGTGCTCCAGATTCCTGCCATAGTCCACAGATGTGCAGGTCAGGTGAATTGGCCATGTTAAATTGCCCATAGTGTTAGATGCATTAGTCAGAGGGAAATGGGTCTGGGTGGGTTACTCTTCAGAGGACTGGTTGGGCCAAAGGGCCTGTTTCCACATTGTAGGGAATCTAATCTAATCTAAACAAAACTCAATTTGTGTAGGAAAATGAATTTGAAACAAATATGTCAAGTAATTCCCTATTTTCAATTAGGGGCTGCAAAAAGCTGGCTCATTACCATTAGAGGAGCAAGTGAAGAAGAAAGAAAATGCTCCATCCTTTGTGTAACAGCTGTACTGAAGTGAAAGTTACTTTTGTTCAAGGGATTTGGGTAGTTACAGGGGGAGGGAGGAGTGGAGTGGATACAGTACAAAGAAATGACTGATGATGGGTTTCACTGGAGGCCTTCACAGTGACTTCAACCAGTACAGCAATTGAACCAGTTTTGGTGGTCTCACGCTAATTGATAAACCAATTATATAGCCAACTGACTCTCTAGTCCCTGGATGTGATATGTGGCACATAAGCAGACACTCTCCTCTAGTTAATTATTGGGAAGACCAAAGCAGTTTTCTTTGACATGTCAGAATTTCCATTATCTAGCAAAAATTGGAGGTGTACTGGACAGCGAAGAAGGTTACCTCAGATTACAATGGGATCGTGATCACAACGGCCAATGGGCTGAGAAGAGGCAGATGGAGTTTAATTTAGATAAATGCAAAGTGCTGCATTTTGGGAAAGCAAATCTTAGCAAGACTCATACACTTAATGGTAAGGTCCAAGGGAAGTGTTGCTGAACAAAGAGAACTTGGAGTGCAGGTTCATAGCTCCTTGAGAGTTGCAGGTAGATAGTATAGTGAAGAAGGCGTTTTGTATGCTTTCCTTTATTGGTCACAGCATTGAGTGTAGGAGTTGGGAGGTCGTGTTGCGGCTGTACAGGATGTTGGTTAGGCCACTTTTGGAATATTGTGTGCAATTCTGGTCTCCTTCCTATTGAAAGGATGTTGTGAAACTTGAAAGAGTTCAGAAAAGATTCACAAGGATGTTGCCAGGGTTGGAGGATTTGAGATATAGGGAGAGAGGAATAGGCTAGGGCTGTTTTCCCTCGAGCATTGAAGTCTGAGGGGTGACCTTACAGAGGTTTATAAAATCATGAGGGGCATTGATAGGATAAATAGACAAAATCTTTTCACTGGGGCGGGGGAGTCCAGAACTAGAGGGCATAGGTTTAGGGTGAAAGGGATAAGACATAAAAGGAAGGAAGGTGTGTGTATGGAATGAGCTGCCAGAGGAAGTGGTGGAGACTGGTACAATTGCAACATTTAAAAGGCATCTGGATGGGTATATGAATAGGAAGAGTTTAGAAGGATATGGGCCAAGTGCTGGAAAATGGGATTAGATTAGGTTTGGATATCTGGTCGGCATGGCCGAGTTGGAAGGGTCTGTTTCCATGCTGTACATCTCTCTGACTCTATGACTCTATGACTCGAAACCATCCCTGAAGGGATCTGTCTGAGGCATGTTTATAATTGTAGAATTTCTCACCAAATTCTTTCCATCCTTATTGCCTAGTCACCCCTCCCTCAAACCTCCGCTGCCTCAGACTCTTGGCTGCTGAAATCCTCATCCATGCCTTACATACTTCCAGAGTCTGATGCTATCCTGCTTATTTACCCAGCTTCCAAGCCCTGTAAACATCTGGTGATCCAAAGCTTTATCACCCACACTCTGCCTTGCACCAAATCCCAAATAAACCCATTTTTACTGGACTCGATTGATTTCTGGTCAAGCAATGACTTGATTTTAAATAAGCCGCAAAGGGGAGTACCTTCTCAGGAGGGGTGGGAGATGTCACTGACGAGCACAGAACACCCTCCACCCACCTTCTTTCTCACCTTTTGCCTGAGCTGTCACATCTGGCCACTTTCCTACACCTTCCTCTGCCCACTATCCATGACAGAATGAGGGCCTTGAGCAACAATAATTATTCACTGAAGTACTTCAACCAGAAAGGGCAAACTGCATTACTTAACCTCCATAACATGGGGAATCAGGTTGAGGGTGGTCAGGAAGGCAAGTGGGCTGGTCTTCCACTGAATTTAATGTCCCTCTTCCCACCTCCCCACCTTTACGTTTGAGAGTAGGGATTATAAAAGTTGACCAGAGTTGGATACAAATAAAGATCCTGGTGTCATGGCAACGATGGTAGAATCAGACCCAAATAGTTAATCAATTTTGTTGCTAAGTGCTTTGAACAATATTAATTCTCTAGGTTGCTAAAAACAAGTGGAGACTTGCAGTTTGTCCCCGCCAGGTTGTCAGCTTCACTCTTCTCTATTCAGTGAATGATGTTTGCTTAATGCATTTCATTTCAGAAACTTAGTATGAACTTGTTTTGCAGCTAATTGCTTGTGCACTGTTAAGCGTGTTGACAAAAGCTGTGAATCTGAAGTTACAGATCAGGCGAGAGAGACTCAGTTGGTCAATATCTTGGAATTCCCTCCCTTGCATTCTGGGTAAACCCATAGCAGATGAACCGCAGCGGATCAAGGAGGCAGCTCAGCACCACCTGCGCAAGGCCAACTAGGGAATGTTGGCCAGCCAGCAATGCCCACATCGCCCAAAAATGAATAAATAAAAAGGATACATTCATTAGGGATACAACAGGATAGTGGTAATGTCTCTGGACCAGCAATCCAAAATATAGGCCAATGGTCTGGGAACATGGGTTTGAATCTCTCCAGTTAGTGAAACTTAAATTAAAAACTGGAATAAAAAGCCATATAATTACTGTTAGTTGTTGTAAACCCATCTGACTCACTAATTCAACAATGGAAAAGAAAGGCTTATATTTATACGGTTAAAAATCATACAACACCAGGCTATAGTCCAACAGGTTTAATTGGAAGCACTAGCTTTTGGAGCGACGCTCCTTCATCAGGTGGTTGTCCATAACCACCTGATGAAGGAGCAGCGCTTTGAAAGCTAGTGCTTCCAATTAAACCTGTTGGACTATAACCTGGTACTGTATGATTTTTAACTTTGTACACCCCAGTCCAACACAGCATCTCCAAATTATATTTATACAGTATCTTTCATGACCATTGGACATCTCAAAGCACTGCATAGCCAATTAAATATTTCGATGTGCAATCAAGGAGATTTAGGGTGTAGGTTTGCTCGCTGAGCTGTAGGTTTGATATCCAGATGTTTCATTACCTGGCTAGGTAACATCATCAGTGGCGACCTCCAAGTGAACCGAAGCTGTTGTCTCTTGCTCTCTATTTATATCTTTCTCCTGGATGGGGTTCCTGGGGTTTGTGGTGATGTCATTTCCTGTTCATTTTCTGAGGGGTTGATAGATGGCATCTAGATCTATGTGTTTGTATATGGCGTTGTGGTTGGAGTGCTAGGCCTCGAGGAATTCTCTGGCATGTCTTTGGTTAGCCTGTCCCAGGAGAGATGTGTTGTCCCAGTCGAAATGGTGGTTTTCTTTCATCCGTGTGTTAAAAAAAAACACCATTTCGACTGGGATAACATACCTATCTTGGGATAGGCTAAGCAAAGACATGCCAGAGAATTCCTAGAGGCCTGGCACTCCAACCACAACGCCATAAACAAACTCATAGATCTAGATGCCATCTATCAACTCCTCAGAAAATGAACAGGAAATGACATCACCACAAACCCCAGGAACCCCATCCAGGAGAAAGATATAAATAGAGGGCAGGAGACAACAGCTTCACTTCACTTGGAGGTCGCCACTGATGATGTTACCTAGCCAGGTGATGAAACGTCCAGATATCAAACCTACAGCTCAGCGAGCAAACCTACACCCTAAACCTCAACCTGAGCTACAAACCTTCACAAAACTTGCAAAAATCAAGGAGATGCTGGTCAACGTTATCTCTGTGCTGTTTGGCTATGCATCTGTTCCAAGATTCCGTGCACGGTGATTTGCATCGACACACCAATTACAGCATTGACTTCCGGTTTTGGAAGTCACTTGTGGGTTCAGACCTCGAAGACCCAGACATCTGGAAAGAAAGTTAGAAGGAATGCTGATATTGGTGAAGAGATAATGCCACTGAAATAGAAAGCCAGACACTTAAGCTAAGGGTCTGGGGACATGGGCTTGAATCTCACCCTTGCAGTTGATTACATTTGAATTCTATAAAAATCTGGAATTAAAAGTTAGCCTCATGGCAGCCATTGTCATAAATGCACTTCGTTCACTGATGTCCAGGAAATCTGCCATCTTTACCTGGTCTGGCCTACATGTCACTCCAGATCTGTGGTTAATCTTACTTGCTCTTTGGGTAATAAATGCTGTCCTAGCCTGTGCTGCTCATATGAATGAACTGAAAAAGAGAGCATGTTACAGAGGGTATTTTGTTTATTTTAAGCTAACAGATATATCAGTTGTGCATCACGATGTAATTAGTTGGTACGTTAGCATTAATGGCAACCTTGGCAATGTGTTCATAAAGTTAGTCTTGGAAGGAAGCAAGTCTGTCTCATCTGTACATTAGCTTTTCACGTTTAACTGTGTTGTAGCTTTTTAAGAACATGTTACTCTTTGCTATTTTTCAGCATTCTCAGAATTTGTGAGCAGAAGCTCAGTCTGGTAGTCTGACCTCAATCGGAAGGTTGTACATTTCAGTTCCCAGAACTGAGAGCAAAATCAAGGATGATGATCTAGTACAGAATCTCATGTTAATAATACTGCTCTAATGATCAATTGCTCCTCAGGAATTGATCCACTCTGTGGATTAGCTTATAAACAGTAACATACATAAATTATGAAGCAAACAACACAGCGACCAATTGATTTCTATGTCTGTAGTTTGCAGACTAACTGCCAGGCACAGTCACAACATATACGCAAAGCAGATGAAGTCCTTAAAAGTGAGTTTTCTTGAAGATACATTGTACATACAACACAATGCGGAGGGAGTGTTGCACTGTTGGAGGTGCCATATCCTTTCGAGGTGATATTAAATTGAGAACCAGTTGTTCCTTTCATGGGGTCATACAGTACAGAAAAAAATCCTTCAGTCCAATGCATCCATGCTGACCAGACATCCCAATCTGTCCTAGTCCCATCTGCCAACATTTTGCCCATATCCCTCCATATCCTTCCTATTTATGTGCCCATCCATATGGTTTTAAATGATGTAATTGTACCTGCGTCCATCATGTCCTCTGGCAGCTCGTTCCATCAATGGACCACACTCTGTGTGAAATAGTTAATTCTCAGGTCCTTTTAAAATCTTTCCTCTCTCACTTTAAACCTATGCCCTATAGATTTGATTCTTCCACCCATTGGTTATTCACCTTATCCTTGCTCCTCATGGTTTTATAAACCTCAGTAAGGTCACCCTCAGCCTTTGACATTCCAGGGAAAAATAGCCCCAGCCTATTCAGCCTCTCCCTATAACTCAAATCTTCCAGTCCTTGTTAATCTTTTCTGCACACTCTCAAGTTTAACAAGATGTCCCAATTCCTATACTTAGCGTTCTGATCAATGAAGGCAAGCATGCCAAATGCCTTCTTCACCATTGTCTCTACCTGTGATTCCACTTTCAAGGAACATTGCACTCCTAGGTCTCTTTGTTGGGCAACACTCCCCAGGGCCCTACCTTTAGGTATGTAAGCCCTGCCCTGATTTGCCATACCAAAATGCAACATCTCACATTTATCTGAAATAAACTCGATCTCTCAATCCTCAGTTCATTAACCAATCTGATCAAGTTTCTATTGTACTCTGACATAATCTTCTTCATTGCCCACTACACCACCTATTTTGGTGCCATCTGCAAGCCTACCAACCATATCTTGTATATTCACACCCAAATCTTTATATAAATGACAAAAAGTAGTCGACCCAGCACTGATACTTGAGACACACCACTAGTCACAGGCCTCCAGTCCAAACATCAATCCTCTACCACCACCCTGTGTCTCCAACCTTCAAGCCAATTTTGCACCCCTGGATCCTATGTGAACTAACCTTACTAAACAGTCTATCTTGCTGAACCTTGATCAAACATTTTGTTGAAGTCCATATAGCCAACATCTACCACTCTGCCTTCATCAATCTTCTTTGTCACTTCTTCAAAAAACTCAAATCAAGTTAATCAGACATGATTTCCCATGCACAAAGCCATGTTGACTACCTTTGTCTGTTCTTGTCTTTCCAAATGAATGTAAGTCTGTCCCTTAGAATCCCAACAACATACCCACCACTGATGTCAGACTCACTGGTCTATAGCTCCCTAGCTTTTCCTTACCTCCTTACTTAAATAATTACATCACATTAGCCATCCTCCAGTCTTTCAGTACCTCACCCGTGACTGTCAATGATATAAATATCTCAGCAAGGGACCCAGCAATTTCTTCGGTAAAAACAATGACTACAAATGCTGGAAACCAGATTCTGGATTAGTGGTGCTGGAAGAGCACAGCAGTTCAGGCAGCATCCGAGGAGCAGTAAAATCGACGTTTCGGGCAAAATCCCTTCATCAGGAATAAAGGCAGAGAGCCTAAAGCTGAAACGTCGATTTTCCTGCTCCTCGGATGCTGCCTGAACTGCTGTGCTCTTCCAGCACCACTGATCCAGAACCCAGCAATTTCTTGCCTAGCTTCCCACAAAGTTCTGGGAAACATCTATTCAGGTCCAAGGGATTTATCTACCTTTATGCATTTTAAGACCTCTAGCAGCTCCTCTTCTGTGATATGAATTATTTTCAAGATATCACTATTTATTTCCCCAAGTTCCCTAGCTCCCATTTCCTTCTCCATCATAAATACTGATGCAAAGTACTCATTTTGATCTCACCCATCTCCTGTGGTTCCACAAACACATGGCATCATTGATCCTTACAGGGCCCTATTCACATTCCGTAGCTACTCTTTTGCCTTTACTGTACTTATCAAGTCTCTTTGGATTCTCTACCTTATTTACCAAAGCTATTTCATGTCCCCTTTTTATCCTCCTGAATTCCCTCTTAAGTATACACCTACTGTCCTTATACTCCTCTCGGGATTTGCTTGATCCCAATTGTCTACACCTGACATATGCCTCCTTTTTCTTGATCAAAGCTTCAATTTCTCTACTCACCCTTCATTCTCTATACCTACCAACCTTGCTGTGCACACTAATAGGAACATATTGTCCCTGATCTCTCATTATGTCATTTTTAAAGGCCTCCCACTTTCCGACCACCCCTTTTTCTGCGGACAGTGTCCCCAAACTTCTGAACGTTCCTGTCTCATACTGTCAAAATTGGCCTTACTTCAACTTAGAACTTTAACTTTTAGATCAGTTTTATCGTTTTCCATAACTTTTCCAAAGTACAGAATTACGATCACTGGTTCCAAAGTGCTCCTCTAGTGACACCTCAGTCACTTGCATTGTGTCATTTCCTATCAGAAGGTCAAGTATTGGTTTTTCTTGAGTAGTTCCATACACATATTGAATGAGAAAGTTTTCTGGAACACACTTAACAAATTCCTATCTATATACTTAATACTATGACACTAAAGTCCTTAACTTTGGAAAGTTAAAATCCCTGACTATTACAACCCTATTATTCTCACAGATATCTGAGTCCTCCTTACATATTTGTTTCTCTGTTTCCTGCTAACTATTGTGGTAACCTTATAATATAATCCCAAAGATGATCAACCCTTTCATACTTCTCTGTTCTAGCCATGTTATTTCACTGGAAGATCTCCCAGGAATATCCTCCCTAAGTACAGCCATGATTTTATACCTAACCAAAAACTCCGCTCCCCTCCTCTCTTTCCTCCCTTTCTCTCCTGCCAGTGTTGTCCACCCCAGAGCCACATTTCTGTAATCCTCTCAGGTGAACATAAGATTCTCCATGATGCTATTTTTGAAAACCAGAAGCCTGGCTAATGTTTATCATTTGGTCAACATCATTAAACAAACTTGATTGAATAACCGGTTGAAAGTAAAGATGGTACATACAGAAGTTGTGTGGGTGTAGGTTATTATGACAACCAGCTCGTGTGAAGGGTAAATACTGACAGAGGCTTATAGGCCAATTGACCTATTCCTGCTTCATAAATATATTAGGCAGAGCTTAATGCTCCTACATTTGTAGCCATGATGTGGTAGTGTTGGTGTTGGACTTGGGTAAACAAAGTCAGAACTCACACAACACCAGAGTATAGTCCAACAGGACTATTTAAAAATCACAAGCTTTTGTAGCACTGCTCCATGGTCAGGTGAACTGAAAACTTATGATTTTAAATGAACCTGTTGGACTATAACCTGATGTCATGTGAGTTCTGACTTTCTAAATTTGTAAGTCCCCTGGTTAAATTACAATTCCAAAATTCTAACAAGTACGTTTGCATTATCACAAAAGCAAAATTTTCAATGCACCAACACAATTGAATTGGGTTGTAGTAAAAGTGGCGGAGTAGGATACTCCAGCTGAAGCTCATCTGCTCTGTTTCTTTTTCTTTTCTCTCTCTTTTCTTCTATTTTATGTTCTTTTTCCTCTCTTCTTTCTTCTCAGTGATGTTCTGAACTCCTATCATCAGCACAGACTCAGACTCTCGGCCTCAGTGCGGACCTGGCAAGGTGGTTTCCCAGCTGGCATGGCATCCTCTTCGCCCAGTTTGTGGTGATTTCTTGGCCTGGTGTGGCATCCTCTTGGCCTGGTGTGTGGCGATCAGCCAGTCTGATATGGTGATCTGCTGGCAGCACTTGGCAGTCTCCTGGCCCAGCGTGGTGGACTTTCAGCCCCAATGTGGTAATTTCCTGGCCCAGTGTGGTGATTTCTTAGCCCAGTGTGGTGATTTCCTGGCCCAGTGTGGTGATTTCTCAGCCCAGCGTAGTGACTTCTTGGTCCAGTGTTGTAATTAGTCGGTCCAGTGTGGTGATTTGCCGGCCCAGTGTGGTGATTTCCCAGCCCAGCATGGCAATTTTCTGGCACAGTGTGGTGATTTCCAGGCCCTGTGTGGTGATTTCCAGGCCCAGTGTGGTGATTTCTCGGTTTGGTATGGCGATCTTTCTACACAGCAGGGCCTCAGTGTGGACTTCTGGCCTTGAGATAGTTCCACAGCTGTCTTCCAGCCTCTAGAGTCTCGAGGTGAAGCCTGGCACTTTTCAGAGTCAAGGCCCAGTGTGAACTGGAGGCTAGGTACCAGTCTGGATTGGGTTGGAAAGACTATAGTTCTGAACTTCTTATTTCTCTACTTTCTAATTTATTCCTACAACCTGTAATGCTGGGCTTTTTATTTGCTTTTTTTCTCTAATTTTTTTCCTAAAAAGCTTATACTGAAGACTCTGCACCTTAGGTACCCTGTACCTATGATAGCACTATAAGTGGCGACTTGTAAACTTTTTTCTGTACTCATTTGTGTACATATGACAATAAAGTTAATTCAGTTGGGCAGTATTATAGAATACAACTGTACTTTTATTTCAGAAGCAGTAACCCAGTGTGGTTTTATTTACAGCTGAAAATTGATTTATTACTCAAAGAGAAAGCATTTTTAAGAAGTCCTTCAGTTGTGAGCTACTTAAAAGAAGACAGATAATGTTTGATAAGATCTCCCCAGTAGCTCTGCCCTTCAATGGAGCTGCTGGCCTCTGATTGGACTGGTGTTGTCAGTGGGCAGGACATCCCTCATAGGGTTCTTGCTCAAAGGCCCATTATTGTTCAATTAGACTGCCCGAGTGGCAGAACATGCTTGAAAAAGGTGACAGGGTCTCCCAGTGGCTGTCTAGCCAGTGGCCAATCATTGTTCAATCACAGAAATGTTATGGTGCAGAAGGTGGCGAGTCAGCCCATCATGGCTGCATCAGTTCTATCACCTTGTACCAGTCCCCTGTCTTTTACCGATATGTCATGTCATTTCTATCCAAATAGCAATCCAATTCCCTCCTGAATGCCTCAATCAAACTGGCCTCTACCACATTTCCAGGCAGTGTATTCCATACTCCTAACTACTCACTGTGTGAAAATGTGTTTTTCTCACATTGCCCTTGCTTCTTTTGTCCATCACTTTAAATCTATGCCCGCTCATTTATTTCTCTTTTATAAGCAAGAACGGTTTATCCTTGCCTACTCCAAGGAGAATAATCCTAACTTCGTCAATCAATCCTCATTCCTGGAAACATCATCTCCATTAAATACAGCTGCCAAGGCTCAGTTTTCCATTAAAATGTGTCCTTTGTCAACAATCAAACAGATTAAAGAGGAAAGGTGACATCTATTTGTGACAGTCTAAACACAGAATTCTTGATGTCAACTCTGTAATCACAGCCACTCCACCCTGAAACAAAATACAGAGAGGTGAGGCAGGCTGTGTCAAGATAGTCATTCCCTCATTAAAAATTGCAACATCACAGAAAAGCAGCTGAGCTCCCCGTGCACAAGTACTGAAATCAACCAAAAGAAGGATAATTTAAAGTTGATATTGTGTAAGGAATTTAAAGTCTATGGGCAGGAGTTTACCCTTTTCTTCTGGACCATCAATGTCAGGATTTAATGGAGAACAGGTCAAAGTCCCACATTCTGTGGGGAAACAGTGAAGTGGCTGTAATTTGTCCCCCTGAGTTGGCCAGATGGTGGCTATCTGTCCAGTAAAGAAAGGCGGATGGTTCCTGTAGGCCAGAGAATCTCTGGGAAACCCTCCAGCATAGGTGAAGTAGCAAGCTGCCATTTTTAGTAAGGGAGATTCAGAGAGAGATAGAGGGAGGGACTGAAAATGTGGTGCAGGCTGGTTCAAAACATGCACTGGATCATTATTTGTGCAGAAATGGTGTGCAGGGATATGGGGAAAAGGCAGGAGTTTGGCACAAAGTAATAGGATAGATGCAGTCATGATGGGCTGAATGGCTTCCTTCAGCACCATAACAATTCTGTGAACTAATCTATAGAGATCGTGTCTCTCTCTCTCTCTCTCCATCCTTTTGAGTTTTTAAACTGAAAACTGTCACCTGGCCATTGTGGAGAGGGAGCCCCTTGTGCAGGATTGGACATCCTGCAGCTAGAGCTGGATCCAAGCTGGAGGGGAAGGCCTTAAAACCTGCTGTGTCACTTGTTTATAGTCTCTGGGAGGACGCCCCCAGGTAGTTGGCTTAGTTCCCAATCACTCTGAGTGGCAGCTGGAAAATTCTAATACGGCTTAGAAAAGCCTTCAGTTCTGTCTGTTACTTGCAGGTGAATAACTCAAATGACCACCCACCTCCCTACGTCCTGCCAATCCTGCCTATCTGACCTCTGGGAGACTGTCTCTGTGCTTCCACCTAGAGGCTGGATGATGTTAGCATTGCAGAATATTGGCAATTCATGATGTGAATTGTCATCCACAGCCTCTGCACCCCACCCTCACTGGGGGCTAAAGTTCAAGCCAATAGTTCCTTATTGGCTGTAATTTTCCACTTAAAGCTATGGCGAGATTAATGGTGAGTGAGTATGATGAGTAAATTGGGTGGGAGTCCAAAAATCTCAGTGTTGAGATGAACATTTGCAATTAAGTTCTCCCTTCTTAATGGTGAGATGACATTTTCAGATGATGAGGAGTCCATCTGAAAACAATTGCGTCTTATTAATTACTCTACTCACAGGAACTAACTCCCGCTCCTGTCCTAAAGGCATTGTGTGTCTACTGAGAGCACGTGGACGGCAACGGTTTAAGAAGGTGGCACGTTAGCTCAGTGATTAGCACTGCTGCCTCATTGTGCCAAGGACCTGGGTTCAATTCGCCCCTTGGGCGACTATCTGTGTGGAGTTTGCACATTTTCCTCATATCTGCGTGGTTTCCTCTGGGTGTTCTGGTTTCCTCCCACAGTCCAAAGATGTGCAGGTTAGGTGAATTGGCCATTCTAAATTTCCCAAAGTGTGTTCAGGGATGTGTAGGTTAGTTGTATTAGTCAAGGGTAAACGTACAGTACTAGGGGAATGGGTCCGGGGGGGAATACTCTTTGGAGGGTCGGTGTGGACTTGCTGGGCCGAAGGGCCTATTTCCACACTGTAGAGATTCTATGATCATCACCACCTTCTCAAGCACAGCTAGGAATGGGCAATAAATGCTGGCCCACATAATATTATGGATCAGGCCAGACCCTCTCAAAACATTTCAAGAAAGTAGCCCACAGCGTAACTTTGCTAGTTGTTTTAAGAAGGTGAAGCGTGGATATTCCAGGAGAGATGCAGTTGGTCAAACTATATAGTTTTAAACAAAACTTAATTTATTTACAAGATAACCAAATGAAACACAAACAAAAGAGAACAGAATACCGAATAACTTAACCGACCGAAAACCCAACAGATCATCCCAATGTAATGATGCTGTTCCAAATACTTGCAACAATCTCCCATTGGCACAAAAGGTAAAATCAAACCCAGGATGTCAGAGAGGGAGGACCAATAGGCACCTGCTTCCTTGGGTCCAGCAGCTTCACAATCACTACAGCTAAAAACCAAACCAAACCAGAGAGAAGCTGAGCTGGGAGAACTGCCCACTCTCCTTTCATTGTACAAGTGTTTGTTTTTAAACTTAAAAGCCTTTTGCCTGAGACAGTATCTACTAGCTATAATCAAATTGGCCCTAAAGCTCTTCAACTTACACTTTTCGGAGTCTGTGTCTTTTATGAAATCTTTGAAAAAAAACCCAAGGACGACATAAGCTTGTTAAAGGAGCAGCATTGTCACAACAGTGATGATCTCGTTCAGAGTGGCCTTACCAAAAAAGATGCTCAATGACTCAGAAACTTGATTGCAAACAGGGATTTGGCTTTGTTCTTCAGTCTCCAGTCTGAGAGAGTATACAGCTTACACTACCTTAACCGTAACCTTCTTAAGGTTCCTTGATGTGATGTTTCCTGTAATCATGACAACTGCAGAGGCTTGGCCATGGAGTCTAAGGCAGGATGTAACTGGTGAATATCAATACACTAGCTTCCGTTTCACTGGTGGCTTGGTGCTCAGGGTCAGACACCAGCCTTGGAGTAGCACCTGAAGGCAGCTTGAGACAGAAAGGGTTTAATGCAGAAGGCAGTGCAAAAGCGTGTGGCTGCAGGACGCAGTGAAGTGCCATTTGGAAGGACATGGTGCTGTCACTGTACAATACAGTGCTGCATCAAGATCAGAAATGGTGCATGGGGCTGCAGCACACACACTTAACACACTGCATTTGGGCCAAGATCCTGGAAATGTGTGAAAGAGAGAAGGAAGATATGCTAAGTGGAGTGAAGGTGGGTGGTGTTGGATAATGCATATCCATTCATGGGTCTGTCTATTAGCATTCAAAAGGCCACATGCTGCTCAAGAGTGGGGATTGCTTTGTTTGTATTAGGTAGCTGGAGGAATAGTTACTAACACAAGCACAAATGAAGATCATAGGGATCTGGTAGGATTTTGCTGGCATCACCCCTTCACCTTGAGAAGATAAGAACCTTGAGGTGCAGTCAAAGCACCTCAACCCTCTCTCACCTTTTTGTGACACTGATTACCCATAGTTACAGCATTTCTTACAGATCCCCATGACTACAACATTACAATACACATCCCCATGGCTACAGCATCGCAGTACAGATCCTATGACTACAGTAATACAGTACAGGTCCCCATGGCTACACCATCGCAATACAGATCCCCATGGCTACAGCATTACAGTAGAAATTGCCAGGGCTATAGCATTGCAATACAAATCCCCATAGTTACAATATTACAGTACAGATCCCCATGGCTACGGCATTACAGTACAGATCCCCACAGCTACAGCATCACAGTACAGATCTGCAGGGCTACAGCATCGCAGTACAGATCCCCATGGCTACAGCATTACAGTACAGAACCCCATGACAACAATATTACAGTACAGATTCCCATAGTTACGACATTACAGTACAGATCCCCACGGCCTACAGCATCGCAATACAGGTTCCCATGGCTACAGCATTACAGTACAGATCCCCATGGCCTACAGCATCACAATACAGGTTCCCATGGCTACAGCATTACAGTACAAATCCCCAGGGCTACAGCATTACAGTATAGACCCCCATCACTACAGCATTACAGTACAGATCCCCAGGGCTACAGTGTCGCAGTACACATCCCCATCACTACAGCAATACAGTACAGATCCCCATGGCTACAGCATCACAGTACAGATCCCCAGGGCTACACCATCACAATACAGATCCCCAGGGTTATAGCATTACAGTACAGATCCCCAGGGCTACAGCATCACAGTAGAGATCCCCCAGGGCTACAGCATTACAGCACACATCCCCATCATTACAGCAATACAGTACAGATCCCCATGGCTACAATAGTACAGTATAGAACCCCATGGCTACAGCATCACAGTATACAGATCTCCATGGCTACAGCCTTACAGTACAGAACCCCATGGTGACAATATTACAGTACAGATTCCCATGGCTACAGCATTACAGTACAGATCCCCATGGCTACAATATTACAGTACAGACCCCATGGGTGCAGCACGAAAGTACAGATCCCCATCACTACAGCATTACAGTACAGATTCCCATGGCTACAGCATTGCAGTACAGATCCCCCTGGCTACAGCATCACAGTACAGATCCCATGGCTACAGTATTACAGTACAGATCCCCATGGCTACAACATTGCAGTACAGATCTGCATGGCCACGGCATCACTATGCAGATCCCCATGACTACAACATTGTAGTATAGATTCGCATGGTGACTGCATCGCAGTATACAGATCTCATGACTACAGCATCACAGTACAGACCCCCATGGCTATAGCACTGCAGTACAGATCCTCATGGCTACCACATCGCAGTACAGATTCCCATGGCTACAGCATTACAGTACACATCCCCATGGCTACAGCATCGCAGTCTACAGATGACTACAGCATTACAGTACAGATCCCCATGGCTACCACATCACAGTACAGATCCCCATGGCTACAGCATTACAGTACAGATCCTCATCACTACAGTATTACAGTACAGATCCCCAGGGCTACAGCATCGCAGTATACAGATCCCCATGGCTACAGTGTTAGAGTATAGATTCCCATGGCTACAGCATTACAGTACAGATCACCATGGCTATAGTATTAGATTATAGATCTCCATGGCTACAGCATTACAGTTCAAGTCCTCAGGCCAGGCAGCAACCGAGGAGCAGGAAAATCGATGTTTTGGGCAAAAGCCCTTTATCAGAAATCAGGAATCCACTGGATCTGGGTCACCAAGATGGTCACTGCATTTTCTATAGGAGCAGCGAAATACTTTTAGACTGACATCTCCACAAAAGTGAGAACCTGGACAGATTCCTCCATCTTTCACACCATTCGACCGAGGACCTCTGGCTCCACCTTGATGTTCTCCTGCCTCTCTCTGCACGTTGGTCCTGGATAAAGCACATCTCCTGCAAGTGACAAGGCAGGTGTCTGATCTCCAGCAGTCCTCCCAGAAGTGGGAGGGAAGCTGGCTGAAAGGACAGGTAGTTGGGTGGATTGATCAGAAACAGACACCCATTCCCTTCTCAGAAATGCAGTTCCCAATTCCACATCACTTGACCTTCCTGATCGACTGTCAATTGAAGTTCATACATGGTCAGATAAAAACCATTTAATTAACTGGTCTTAAGGGCCTTATCTTGCTTGGGCTGCAATTTCTTTAGTTCCATGGAAGTTGGGAAAGACCCAGCATTTTTGACTGGCAAACCAGTAGAGGAAAGCTGCCTGTTTTACGGCTCCCTCAATTTGCACTAATTTATAACAGATCGACGGATTTGACTTCCAGCAGAAGGGGGCGTTTGAGGGGTCTGGGTGTGAAGCTTCTGAGAGTCTTCACTTCTAATCTCCTTCACCCCTTCTCCCCACAATTCACAACCCTAGAAACCACCATTCTGCTCCCAAAACAAGACTGAGCTTCTCTGCTCCTGCCTGCTATTGTGGGTCTGTGGGGTGAAGGGGTTGGTGTGATGCCTTGGTAGCAGTATCTGGCAGACTTCAGGCATGCAAGACTTTCTGATTTGGTTTCGTAAACCAGTCAGAAAGCCAGCTGGTAGCCAATCAGCTGTCTGATGGATGTGTGACGCTGCAGGCGTTCTAAACAAAGTAGGCCATGGGTTTCTCTTCATGAAACGTTACTAGCTTCAGAAATAATCTGAAAACCAGGAAATTCTGTCCGATGCCATTGCCCACCTACATGCAACACTTTACCCATTATCATTCTCTCGCTAAGGAGGCTGCAACCAATATATAAACATTGTTTTATCTAAATTCATTCATGGCGTGTTGGCATTGCTGGTTGGATCAGCACTTATTGCCCATCCCTGGTTACCCTTGAGACCTTATAGAAGTTTATAAAATCATGAGGGTCACGGATAGGGTAAATACACAATGTCTTTTCCCTGGGGTGGGTGAGTCCAGAACTAGAGGGCATAGGATTAGGGTGAGAGGGGAAAGATATAAAACGAACCTAAGGGGAAACATGTTCATGTAGAGGGTGGTTGGTGCGTGTATGGAATGAGCTGTCAGAGGCTAGTACAATTGCAACATTTGAGAGGCATCTGGATGGATATATGAATAGGAAGGGTTTAGAGGGATATGAACCAAATGCTGACAAATGGGACTAGATTAGGTTGGGATATCTGGGCGGCATGGGGAAGTTGGACGAAAAGGTCTGTTTCTGTGCTGTACATCCCAAGACTCTAAGATGGTGGTGAACTGCCTTCTTGAGCTACAGCCAATTTGATGTAGGTAGAACCACAATGCCATTAGGGAAAGAGTTCCAGGATTTTGCCAACATTAAAGTGCACGTGAGTGTTTAGTTTTGGTTAAGAATTGCCAAATTTGGATCAATATTCTGCAGTGCTCATTTGAACAGAGACCGTTCTTCTGTTTGCTGTCAATGACTCTTTCCTGTGACATGAAACAAGAACACTGTAAGGTTCTCCAGATGTATTCTGAACATGACGTCACATTGCAATGACGTTGTCTTTCTAAAAAAATTGTTTCTATTTCTCTGCCCTAATAATCTGGGACCAATACTTCACACGCTGAAGTCTTACCATCAGCCAATGAAACCTAATGCTATATTGTACCATAGTTGCAGCATCACTGAGAGTCTTTGGAGGTGAATAGTTCATTCATGTTCTATGCATCACTTAACAAGCTGCAACAAATCTATGGTGATAATGATGCACTCACTGCTAGTGGATAGAACTCAGTCTCATAGGTGTTTGCCCCTCTGACCCAAGATAAAGGTTTCCTATACAGTCACAACAATTCTATCCATCTATTTCACTTAAAAGACATCATTGAAGTTGCCCACTTTTAGCAGCTAATCTGGTAATAGCAGTAAAGAGATCATTGCAATCCAAATGTCCAGGCCTCATTAGAAGGAGTTTCAGCAAACTAGCCATGTAAGACAGATGATGAATGGTAGATGACCCAGGTAATTAATTTTTACAATGCACGCATGGAATGGAATGTCAAAGAAGCAGAGAAAAAGAAGCTAGATGTGATTGAGCCAGATAGCAAGATTTTCCAGGGAATTAATTAGGTTAATTCATCAAAGCACAGGGAAGGTTGACAACAGTATTGGCATCCTTAGCATTTGTAATGTAACTCACAGCTCATTTTTATTCCAGAAAGATTAAGTTAATTTCCTCCTGCTGTGTCTCTGCAGCCACGTAGAAGCCATCAGTTCTATTATTCAATGTGTCATGGGAGTAGTGTTTTGTGATTATTTGCATGCAGTAATAAGAAGAGAGATTTGTATTTGTCTAGCGCCTTTCATAGACATGGGACTTGTCTTAAAGTACTTTACAGCCAAAGCAATGCTTTAGCTGTGTGGTCATGCCTGTAAGAAACACGGAGCTATTTTTTTGCACACAGCAAGCTCTCACAAATAGCAATTCGATAATGACCAGATAATCTGCATTGTGATGTTACTTGAGGGATAAATATTGGCTAGAATGCCTGGAGTAACTTGCCAGCTCTTCTTCAACCTAGTACCAAGGGAACTTTTACATTTCCCTTAGACAGATGGGGTGTCATTTTAACACCATATCATCAACCTTCATACCCTAATATTGAAGTTAACCACAACATACTGAGACCGAGAGTTCTTTCTGAACAGCAGCTGTCTCAAAGTAGACTCACAGGAATCCAAATTTGAAGAATGCTTTCGTGAAACTGTTGCCAGGTTAATAATAACTGAAAATTCTTGGACTGCTGTCACAGTCAAAGGAAACAGAAAAGGCTTTTCTCAATATCAATGGTACCAAGTAAAATCTTAATGAAATGAGTTGAACTGGTGCTTTGTTCTAAAAGATTGTAATTGATTGCCATTGTGGGAATTTATATACTCTTCTCTTGCCACTTGGCTCTTGAATAATTTAATATCTGAGACAGCTACAGTCATAGATGTGTGGAAAATACTGCTGAACTCAGTAGGGCTTTAAGTGCTTCATTCAATTAGTAAAACGATACAATGTCTAGTTTCTCAGAATCCCTACAGTCCGGAAGCAGACCATTCTGCCCATACCGACTGTTCAAAAAGCGTCCTGCACAGACTCCTCCCCATAACCCTGCATTTTCCATGGCTAATCCACCTAGCCCACACATTCCAGGACACTATGGGTAACTTAGAATGGCCAATCCATCTAACCTACACATCTTTGAGAGAAAACCAGAGAGGACCCTTGTGTGCAAACTTCACACAGTCTCCCAAGGAGAAAATTGAACTTGGCGCTGGCGCTATGAGACAGCAGATAGGAATTTGATTTTTCAGTCCAGTACCAGATACCAACCCCACTGCATTATAGAATTAGCATTTGCCTCGTGATATCTTTTAGATGAGAACTTAACCAAGGCACTATCTCTGATGGATCTAGTGAATTCACTAGAACCCTCTGGAATATTAATGCCTCAAGCAAGCAGCAAAAAACAGGTTGGACTGCCATGTTCCATTTGTGGAACTATACAGCATGTAAATTAGCTTCAAATGGTTACCCGTATAACAACTGTAACTACATCTCAAAAGGAATTCATTAATTGTGACATGCTTTACAATGTGTTTGGCGGAATGCAGTACTTTCTAAAACATGTTCCACCCTGTCTGTGCATAGGCTCATGAACATCTGTGACCTGTTCAAACTGGCTTCGAGAGACAAGTTCACATTCTTTGGGAACTGACCCGACTGATTCTATAGCCCCTCTCAAAGCACGGCACTCATCCACAGGCTCCATCAAATAAACACATTGACCTAGACCCAGTATACCAGCCACTACAACGAACAACCGGGACGCAACTGGGGGCAGCAGGAATGAAACCAAATAAATTCCAGAAGGCACAGTACAACAGCGCTTCACAGGAAGCTCCAAAACACTGAAGATGTTACCTGGACAGGGAATGTCTGCGAACAAACCCACAATTACAGCTACAAATCTTTATGCATCTCTTTGTTCAGTAACACTCCCCAGGGCCTGACCTTTAAGTATATAAGTCCTGCTCCATTTTGCCTTAGCAAAATGCAGCACCTCATACTTATCTAACTTAAACTCCATCTGTTGTTCATCGGCCTATTGACCCATCTGATCAAAATCCAGTTGTACCCTGAGGTAACCTTCTTCTCTATCCACTACACCTCCAATTTTGGTGCCATCTGCAAACTTATTATTCATTCCTCCTATATTCACATCCAAATCATTTATATAAATGACAAAAAGCAGTAGACTCAGCACCGATCCTTGTAGCACACCTTTAGTCACAGGTCTCCAGTCTGAGAAACAACCCTCCATCATCACCCTCTGTCTCTTACCTTCAAGACAACTCTTTTATCCAAATGGCTAGCTCTCTCTGGATCCCATGTGATCTAACCTTGCTAACCAGTCTACCATGCAGAACCTTGTCAAACACTTTACTGAAGTCCATATAGATCATGTCCACCACTCTGCCTTCATCGATGTCTTGAAGTTTATTAACAAAACTAATTACTTACATCCAAATGTTCTGCCTTCATCAATCTTCTTTGTCACTTCTTCAAAAAACCCAGTCAAATTAGTGAGGCCAAATTAGATTTCCCACACACAAAGCAGTGTTGACTATCCCTAATCAATCCTTGCTTTTCCAAATCTATGTAAATCCTATTCCTCAGAATCCCAACAACTTCTCCACCACCATACGAGGCTCACTGGTCTATAGTTCCCTGGCTTTTCCTTACCACTTTTCTGAAATAATGGCACCACATTAGCCACCTTCCAGTCAACAGGCACCTCACTCGTGGCTATCAATGATACAAATATCTCAGTAAGGAGCCCAGCATTCCCTAGTTTTCCATGAAGTTCTGGGACACACCTGAACTGGTCCCGGGATTTATCCACCTTTATGCGTTTTATTAACGTCCAGCACCTCCTCCTCTGTAATATGGACACTTTTCCAGATATTGCTCTTCATTTCTCCAATTTCTCTTGCTTCCATACTTTTCTCCAGAGTAAATACTGATGTGAAATATTCGTTTAATATCTCACCCAACTCCTGAAGTTCCACACATAGATAGCTTTGTTAATCTTTAAGGGCCTCTCTTCTCTCCCTAGTTACTCTTTTGCCTCCCTAGTTACTCTTTGTGCCAAAGCTATCTCGTGTCCCTTTTTTGCCCTCCTGATTTGCCTCTTGCGTATACTCCTATTGCCTTTATACTCCTCAAGTGATTCACTCAATCCCAGCTGTCTATACCTGCCATATGCCTCCTTCTTTTTCTTGACCACACCCTCAATTTCTCCAGTCATCCAGCATTACCCACATCTGCCAGTCTTGCCCTTCACCCGAACAGGAACATACTGTCTCTGGACTCTCATTATCTCATTTTTGAAGACCTCCCATTTTCCAGTCATCACTTTACCTGTGAATGGCCTCTTATATCAACTTTTGCAAGTTTTTCCCTAATATTGTCAAAATTGGCCTTAATCCAATTTAGAACTTTAACTTTTAGATCAGATCTATCCTTTTCCATGTCATTGGAAAACTTGAATGTTAATAAGAGGAGAGCAGATTGCCTGATCTTTGAGACATCATCCACGCAAACAGGAATCTCTGCCAGTATTCCGCCCAGGAGTTGAAAGTGAGTATTCAATCCATTGATTTCTGTGCTTTTGCTGACATGAGCAGCTTGATAGGTGCCCATCCATTAAATGCACTGGAGTTTCCTTTGATGTTCGCTTTGAAATAAGTAACTGCTGCTTTAACAGTGGATCCTCATCTGCATTTACGCTGGGGAGGGGGTGGAAGCAGAAATTGCTTTTGATGATTTCAGATCATTGATGATTCTGGTGCATAAGGGAGGCTGCTATTTATTGAGCATTTAAAACAGATTGCTGTGACAGCAACCAGTTAAAATCAGCACACACTTTCTCATCAATACTTGTCACTGAATCTTCTAAAAGAGGGAAGACATGGTCATTTGACAAGATTCAGCTTTGAGTTCATCTTCATCTTATTTAAGTCTGAAATGATTCAAAAACGATTCCAACCTCAGGCAACTGTCTGTGTGGAGTTTGTACATTTTCCCCGTGTCCGCATGGGTGTCCTCTGGGTGCTTCGGTTTCCTCCCACAGTCCAAAGATGTGCAGGTCAGGTGAATTGGCCATGCTAAATTGCCCATAGTGTTAGGTGCATTAGTCAGAGGGAAATGGGTCTGGGTGGGTTACTCTTCGGAGGGTCGGTGTGGACTTAGATTCGATTAGATTAGATTCCCTACAATGTGGAAACAGGCCCTTCGGCCCAACGAGTCCACACTGACCCCCCCGAAGAGCAACCCACCCAGACCCAGACCCAACAGACATGGGAAATGAACCCAGGTCCCTGGCGCTGTGAGGCAGCAGTACTAACCACTTGTTGGGACAAAGGGTATATTTCCATTCTGTAGGGAATCTAACCTAATCCAAAATATAATGGTGAGGTGCAAATTGTCAAATCCATAAATTGGAAATTCTGGTTGTGGTGCATGGGGGAAAAAAATGCCAAAAATATAGATGTACATTGATGTATAGATGTATATTGTACAATCTGGAGAATGTAGGTGTGTAAGATACATTGCTGATGTAAAGGAAAATTTACACTGCACCATTAGATAAGACTACAGTCGGTTTGCCAATAATGAGGAAAATAAGGGTCATCTCATCCACAATGAAAGATTATAAACCTGAAATGTTAACTGTTCATCAATGCCATCATACCTGCTAAGTATTTCCAACATCTCCTGTTTTATTTTCACCTTTGTTTGTGAAAAGCTCGCCAATCTGCATGCTTGACTGCATTTGCAACATACAGGAAAATCTGTCTGTATTTTCTGTAAGAGCTGGGTTGCTGGAGCCAAGGATGCACCAGCGTCGACTGATCCCATCAGATCTCAAGACCATGCAACAGTTACAGTACTGGTACAAGATGCAAAGAGAGGACAGACTGAACAAATGCAGTCAGTGTTCATTCACCCAGCACTAAATAAGGAAGAGGGTCTCTGGTATCAGAAAATGTAAGAATGCTACTCCATTTTGTAACCATTTATTGTAAGATTCTCCAAACATAAAACCTAAGCTGAGAATTATTGGATCTTGTGGCATGTACAGGTCATTCTGCAATAATGCGCGTTTTGTTAATGCAAATTCGCTATAATGCGATTGATGAATTGGAGACACTGTTTCTATAGCACGAACTGTTAAAGCACGTATTGGTAATAATGCGATTCCAACCCCATTAGTTTAAGTGGTGCTGCTATTATGTGATTTTCTTATAGCATGGGATTACATGAGAAAGGAACTACCGCGTTATGACAGAACAGACTGTATGCTGGAAACTCTTGTTATCCAGAATACTTCGAGGAGAAAGTGAGGTCTGCAGATGCTGGAGATCAAAGTTGAAACTTTATTGCTGGAACAGCACAGCAGGTCAGGCAGCATCCAGGGAACAGGAGATTCGACGTTTCGGGCACAGGCCCTTCTTCAGGAATCCTTTTCAGGAAAAGGGATATGGGCATGACTGGTTGGCCCCATATTTATTGCCCACCCCTACTTGGTCAGAGGATAAGCAATTGTCAACCACATTACTGTGGGTCTGGTGTCAGATCGGCCAGACCACATAAAGACAGCTGATTCCTTCCCTAATGAACAAGATGGGTTTTTATAACAATTGACAGTGGCTACCATTAGACCATCTTTAATGTCAGATTTTGATTTTTAAATGAATTCACGTTTCACATCTGCTACAGTGAGGCTGGAACCCATAAACCCAGAACATTAACTTGGGACTCTGGACTGTTTAATCCACTGCCATAACCACTATGCTACTGATTTCCCTTAGAGTATAAGTGCACTGTTCAAGATGATAAAAGATTTGTTCAGGTGGCTAGAGAAATACCTTTTCCTGGCGGTTGAGTTCAGAATAAAGGGCATGACCTTCCAATTAGAACTCAGAGATTTAGGTGTCATGTTGGGAAACACATCTTCACACAAAGGATAGTGGGAATCTTGAAAACTAATCCCCCCCAAAAAAGTTGACAAAGCAAGATCAACTTGGAAACTTTAAAACTGGAATTGATCATTTTTTAATAAAATCAGACATTGCTGGAACAAAAAACTCAGCAGCTCTGGCAGCATTTGTGAGAGAGAAAGCAGAGTTAATTATTCGGGTTCAGTAACCGTCCATCAGATTTGAGTGTTTCCAGCAATGGTCTGATTTTGTTTTTGAATTTTAGCACCTGCTGTTCTTTGTTTTTTGATCAATTTTGCATTAGATATGCCCATTAAAGGTTATGGAGTTGCAATACAGATCAGCCATTAACTAATATGGTGCAAAAGCCTCAAAGCCTGAATGGCTTCCTCTCTGTCCTATGTTGCTGCACATTTAAAGCTGAACTTTGTACTTTAAGCCTTTAAACTGATTTAAGAATTGAGCAATGAGTATGGGTGAGCTGCTGCTGTTCAAGTCAATGGCTTTGCAGCAGCACCGGATGGTTGCATAATTTTGCACAGCACAGAGCTATATTTTATTCATGGTTGTGTTGCTTCAGGCAAGAGAAAGCACAAAAATCATGTCTCGGGTTTATTCAGTTGTGACGGCCTCTGGGACAGTCACTTACCCAACTGGAAAACAGCCGTTTGGGAACTTCACGTGTTGTGGTTGGTGAGAATTCCTGCTGGGACTTGCCTGAATTCAGTGAACATTCAATTCATTTTTGCTGTCAGCTCTTTATTAAGAGTATTTTAATGATCTTGCATCCCCAATCATTTTTTTCCTCTCTCTGCTAGGACTGTTAGGGTTTATGCATTTGCAGTTTGTCCTTTATTATTGAATGCAGTGTGACAGTTGTTGTGGGATTCAATTAACATTGTAGT
The DNA here is from genome assembly GCF_037043375.1 of Chiloscyllium plagiosum. NCBI lineage: Eukaryota > Metazoa > Chordata > Chondrichthyes > Orectolobiformes > Hemiscylliidae > Chiloscyllium > Chiloscyllium plagiosum. The sequence continues at coordinate 14,344,202 of NW_028270166.1, forward strand.
GTCGGACCGTTGCCACCAAATTATTCACAAACCCCAACAGATAGACTCCCAGGAACTAACAAAGTACAGTCGTGTTGGTATGTTCTCTTCCTTTGTCATCCATTTTGATAACAATTAAATACTAACCAGTTGTATGCGGATACAAAAACAAAATACTGTGAATGCTGGAATTCTGAAACAAACATAGAGAATGCTGGAGAAGATCAGCAGGTCTGGCAGCTTCTGTGGAGAGAGAAACAAGGTTAATGTTTCAAGTTGAATTTTACTCTTCTTCCGAGCTTTAGTTTAGAAATTAGACTGACACTCCAGAGCACTATAGAGGGAATATGGCACTGTTGAGGTATCTTTCAAGATGGCGGCATCGGAGTAGGAGTGCTGAATTCAAACCCGTGGTCCAGGGCTTGTCCACGTCTGCCTGTTTTCTTTTTTTCTTTTGCTTTTTCTCCTCTTTACTTTATAAGGCCTTTAAAGGCAGCAACAACATCACAGAGCAAGCCAGCGGAGACTTGGGCCTGGTGTGGGAGAGCAGCCGTGGGCCTGGTGTGGGGGAGCGGCCGTGGGCCTGGTGTGGGGGAGCGGCTGTGGTCCCAGTATGGAGGAACGACCGTGGACCTGGTGTGGGGGAGTAGCCATGGGTGCTGTGTGGGAGAGTAGCCATGGGCCCGGTGTAGGGAGCAGCCATGGGCCTGGTGTGGGGGAGTGGCCGGGAGTACAGTCTGGGGGAGCAGCAATGGGCCCGGTTTGGGGGAATGACTGTGAGACTGGTGTGGGGGAGCGGACATAGGCCTGGCATGGGGCGAGCAGCAATGGGCCCGGTGTGGGGGAGTGGCCATGGTCCCGGTGTGGGAAAGCAGCTGTGGGCCTGGTGTAGAGGAGTGGCTGTGAGTCTGAGCCCCACATGGTCAGTGTGAGCCTGAAGTGTTGGTGAGGGAGGTCCCTCGGTCTCCACAGTGTCACAAGTGGGAAGCCCCAGGTTTCCCAGAGAGAGACCAAAGCGGAGGAGACCGAGCCCTTGCAGGGAGTGCACTTCAAAAAGACTGTTGAATTTTTACATTTATTTCTTTATTTTTCCACTTAATAATAACTATAATGTTAATTTTTAACTTTATTTGTCTACTTATATTAAGAATAACGGAAATGCTTTACTTTAACGTTCTTTCACACTGCATTATAGGAAGGATGAAGAAGCTTTGGGAAGGGTACAGAAGAGATTTACTAGGATGTTGCCTGGTATGGAGGGAAGGTCTTATGAGGAAAGGCTGAGGAACTTGAGGCTGTTTTCTTTAGAGAAAAGAAGGTTGAGAGGTGACTTAATTGAGGGTTAGACAGCGTGGACAGTGAGGGCCTTTTTCCTTGGATGGTGATGGCTAGCACGAGGGGATATAACTTTAAATTGAAGGGTAGTAGATATCGGACAGATGTCAGAGGTTGTTTCTTTACTCAGAGAGTAGTAGAGACATGGAACGCACTGCCTGCAACAGTAGTAGACTCGGCAACTTTAAGGGCATTTAAATGGTCGTTGGAAAACATATAGATGAAACTGGAATAGTGTAGGTTAGATGGGTTTCAGATTGGGTCCACAGGTTAATGCAACATCGAGGGCCGAAGGGCTGTACTGTGCTGTAATGTTCTTTGTTCTATGTTTCTCTAAGTCAATACTTGTGCCTAAGGTTTGTGCCTGGCTACCTTCGTACCTAAGATGGCGCTGTGTATGACAACATTGTACACTTTTCACTGTACCCCTGTACTTGATACTTCTGTACTTGATACACGTGACAATAAAGCTTAAAATAAAAAAAAAATCAAATCAACATTGAGACACTGAACAGATGCCTCTTCCACCTTCTCACTTGGGTGTGAAATATTTCATGGTACTTGCGTTATGGACTAGGTCAGACCACCCAAAACACTCTTAAGTAGGCAGCTCAGACCATAACTTTACAATTTGTGAGTGTACAGTGAAAATTATCCGGAGTGAGGTAGCTAGGTTGACTACTAGATTTTAAAACAGACAAAAGTTTATTTACAAAATTACACAATGAAACACAAATAACAGAATAAAGGATCCTGACAGAACTCAGTCTGTCCAAACTAGACTTAATTATGCTGTTCCGAGTATAGACAACTGTCCCAATAAGCAAACCCCCTTAAAAACCAGCACAAATGGAACACATACTTCCAAATTGAAGTTAGAAGGAGAAAGAGTCTTTCCACACAGCTCACTGTTGAACTCCCTACACTGGGCCCATGGCTACTCTCCCACACAGCACCCACGGTCACTCCCCCACACCAGGTCCACGGTCATTCCTCCATACTGGGACACAGCCGCTCCCCCTCACCAGGACTCACTGGACTGAACTAAACTTCTCAGATCAGCTAGAGACCTGACCATTCCCCTTTCTTTATACAGGTCACTTCTAAAACATAACCACTTTGGCCTGAAGTCTAATTTTTTTACATATAAACAAAATGGCTTCTCAATCCCTTTACTCTCTGTGCAGACTGATTAGAGCTTGGCCCGGTTTATTACCCAACTGAAAAAAAATCAATAAGAGTAACAAAAAGATGGGGTACTGGGCTAATGGTCGGATACTTGGTAGTGTGGATGAGCAGAGGGATCTTGGTGTCCATGTACACAGATCTTTGAAAGTTGCCACCCAGGTAAATAGTGCGGTGAAGAAGGCATATGGCATACTGGCTTTTATTGGTAGAGGAATTGAGTTCCGGAGTCCTGAGGTCATGTTGCAGTTGTATAAGACTCTGGTGCGGCCGCATCTGGAGTATTGTGTGCAGTTCTGGTCGCCATACTATAGGAAGGATGTGGAGGCACTGGAACGGGTGCAGAGGAGGTTTACCAGGATGTTGCCTGGTATGGTAGGAAGATCGTATGAGGAAAGGCTGAGGCACTTGGGGTTGTTTTCATTGGAGAAAAGAAGGTTTATGGGTGACTTGATAGAGGTGTACAAGATGATTAGGGGTTTAGATAGGGTTGACCGTGAGAACCTTTTTCCACGTATGGAGTCAGCTATTACGAGGGGGCATAGCTTTAAATTAAGGGTGGTAGGTATAGGGCAGATGTTCAGGGTAGGTTCTTTACTCAGCGAGTCGTGAGTTCATGGAATGCCCTGCCAGTAGCAGTGGTGGACTCTCCCTCTTTATGGGCATTTAAGCGGGCATTGGATAGGCATATGGAGGATAGTGGGCTAGTGTACTTTAGGTGGGCTTGGATCGGTGCAACATCGAGGGCCAAAGGGCCTGTACTGCGCTGTATTCTTCTATGTTCTATGTTCTATGACTGAGTATCCTTGAGCCAAGGAACAGCTTTTAGAAAAGAAAAGGGACTAGCTTTGTGACACTTGTTGCTTTGGTAAATATTTATGTCTAAAGCAACATAACAAAATAATTTATCTGATTATTGTTATTTGTGGGTCTCACTATGTGAAAACTGGTTGCTGTTGTATCATGGATTATGACAGTGACAGTATTTCAGAAGTACATAATTATCAATAAAAATGTATTTCTTGTGGGGGGGAGGGGGGAGGGTAGCTTCCCGAGGTTGCAAAAGACTGTCCAAAGTAAAAATTATTTATTTTTTCATTTTTGTTAATTTTGAGCTCGCCAATATTCCAGAAAATAAACACTTAGGTCATTGAAATACTCAGCAATGAAGATGGATTCAAAGATGTTGTTGGCTCCCAGAACACCAAGGGCACATACCAACAATCTCAATTCATCTTCCTACCGACTGACATCAGGGAGAAAGAGATTGAGCTTTTCTGTAAAGAGAATGATCTTCTCTTCTTGCTAAGAGGGTGTAATAAACTGTTTATCCAGCACTGCATGAAAGCAAAGGGTTGATTAATTACTGATTCATTAGGTGCCTCCGAATATCTCACATATTTCTCCAGATTCTAAATCTTGTATCCCACAAATTCTATTTTAAAATTTAAAAATCACCATTTTTTTCTGGTAATAAATGAAATCTTTATTAGCAACTGACTACACTTAAAAGACACTTCACTAGGCACAATGCACTCCTGAGAGATTCAAAAGTTGCAAAAGGCTCTATATAAATGCAGGTCCTTTCTTTTCCTTCATTCAAATGGGATTGAGAGAAATTATACTCAAATAAGGTTTCAACAATGCCAACTGTCTCTTCACAAGGCTACAGCTCAGAAACAGGCAAATCAACTATGCCAGAACTTACATGTCACTGAAACTTCCTTCCCACACCCTCAATTCAAACTCTTCATTCAACCCAATCCTTCTACTCCTCTCCTCCTCAAGTACTTATCCAGTTTTCTCTTCAATGCAACAATCCCAGTCACCTCAATTAATCTATGTGATAGCAAGCTCTAAATGCTTACTACTCCTTGGGTATGGAAGTGTTCTCTGAATTCTGTTTTGTGAATCTCTAATAAGTGGTTGAGGTGTTTTCTATTCTTAAGTTTTAACATAGCCTACAAATTGTTGGTAAAGTTAACAAAATATCCAAAAAAGCAACATGAATAAGAGAGTAATACAATAATTAATTAAAACTTATTAATGATGGCAACACTGGTGATGTGTCAAGGCTGCAGCATGTGGGAGCACCTGGATGCCACTAAGATCAAGGGCAAATACATCTGTAGCTATTGTTTGAGATTCAAACAGTTCTAGCTCACAGTTTATGAGCAGGAGGCTGACCTATTATCACTGCAATGCATTAGAGTGAGTATTCTTTGTACCAGAAGATAGTGACACTACTTAGGACAGTCTCTTCTGATTTGGTAAGGGACAGAAGCCTGTCACTGCTAATGAGGTACTGAAGGGGAACCACAGGATAGGAGTGTTGAGTGTTAGCCTCTGTAAGTTTCCAACAGGTTTGGAGGGAAGCCTGCTAACAACCAGCTGAGTGGAGGAAAGCTATCCATAAACAAGCTGCTCAGCTGATAACTCCCATTTCTGAAAAGAAAAATCCATACTCTCTACATCTATTTGTTTTTTTTGAAAGACGGATTGAAAGAATAATTAAAGATTATATTTCCTGCAATACATGAGAAACCATTGTGTGCAGTTAATGACTTTACCACAGATATCAGAACATCAGATCAACAGGGTCATCCTACGCTTTATACTTTTCCCATCAAAGATAATCCATTGATCAAAATGTTCCTTTCCAGAAAGTCAATCTCTACAAAGAAATCTGTTTTTGTTCCTCTTTGCCTGAAGGGTGTGAGTGTATGTGTTTGTCACTTGAGTGATATTTTGAAGGATAAGCGTTATACTTACTGACTCTGCATGTCAACCAATTATTGCGACTTTATTGAATATACTTTGACAGTAAATCCAAAATTGTGTATATTAAGAAACACAGTTGATGGATTTTTTAAATTAAATTTGATATCGTTGATGTATAGAATTGATCACCTTGGTACCTAGAAAAAAATGTAGTTTTATTTTGTCTTTGTGACACCTGGAATTGAGAGTCTGTAGCAATGGTGCACTTCTACAGCTTCCATCATAAAAATATAAATTACACGGTTTGAAAGAAATGTCTTTGTGAACACATTATGCAAACTCAAATATACTGTGTGCTTATTTAAACACTGCAGTTGTGGAGATAGAATTCTTTATCTTTCTTTCCTCATAGAAGCACATGCAGTTCTTAGAACATTGCTGTGGAAACCTATTCTGAGTCATATTCTATAATGGAAAGTTATGCTCAAATGACAGACAAACAAATCTCAGTTTGTGGGGGAGGTTCTTGACTTGAAGAGCTTTCATACTGCAGGTAGACCGAATGACAACTGTCTGAAAAGAAGATATTGGATTTTAAAAAGGAGTCCTTGCCTCATTTAAACTTATTTAAAAATGCATGACACCAAGAATGGTATTTTCTGACAAAATGATATACTTCCAAACTTCCTCATTCAACTGCTTCCTTCTCGCTCAATGTTATTCTCCAATACCCAGTCAAATGCAGCTTTATTATGAGTTAAGCTGCACTGTATACTGTGCAGTGAAGATGTTCCCTTGTAAATTGGTGGAATACTCTGCAGTTGTTGATTTCTTTCAGTCGCACGTAGATGTACATACAAGCTATTGTACTGTTTATTCTGTGTATGTTCTGAATCAGTGTGTGTCTTTTGTGAGAGAGTATACTAATGAAAAAGTACAAAAAACAGTCAACTTAAAGAAAGGGAATCTTTGAAGGATGGTGTCACAATAACAGTTGAGAGGAGGGCTGAGTTTGTGGATGAGCTGTATGTTGTGACTTAATTCTTGCGCGCCTAATCATCTTGTGGTAGACCTTTTTAATGGGTGTGGTTGTACTTTCTCCTTTAATGATGTATATTAAGTGATGCAATGTTCTATGGCTTTCTAGTCTATTCTAAGGAAAATACCACCTCTCACAGAAGTAACCATACAAGTTCTCCAATTGTGTAGTACTGCTACCAACTTTTTGAATTCTGAATAAATAAACCTGTGTGTTTCTGAGTTAACTGATCCCTTATGCCTGGTCGGTGCTTTAATGAGTGTCAACCGAGTACACACAAGGAAAAGAAAAACACAACAGTTACATATGACAGCAGTGAGTAGCGGTTCTATCAGCAGTATGATATGGGCAGACAGTCCACAAGAACACAGTCTTTTTTCACTTTCAATGATATTTGCACTGGAATTGTGGAAGAAGTGTTAACATTAAATGTGTGGGCACAAAATTTAGACATTCATTTGGAGTCATCAATCCTATGTAAGATTTCTATCATTCTGGTACCAGGATACAGTTAATTATCTCTGTGATATAGGCCTACAAGATTTCTAGGCAGTGGTATACATGTGGAAGCTTTAGGAAGGGAACAGTGATATTAAGGTAGACATATTTAGGCCATTTCTTATTTGTTTATCTTTATGGTTTTTTCTTGCAAAGATTTAGCTTTTCACACATCTTCGCTCTGTAGTGGCACCATTATCTTTGAATCCAAGTTATGGACTCAAGCTCCATTCTGGAGATAATCTCATTGACACCCTAGTTTTCTGTTCCAGCCTTAGTGTACTCTCTACATCTAAAAAGGTAAACCCGTTTACCACTATTCTGCTTCAGTTTGGATGAACTTAACCATTCTAGCTTAAATTACTATGCTGACAAAATTTGCTTGGTGTAGTGCCTTTAATGTAGCAAAATGCATGAATTCACTTCAAAGAAACCTGTCAAATAAAAGTTGACACCTTGCCGTGTAAATACATATTAGATAAGATGACTAAAGTTCAGTCAGTAAGGTAGGTTCTAAGGAATATCCTAAAGGAAGAGAGACAGAGTTGGAGAGAGTAATGGATGGAATTCTAGAGTCTAATGCCTCAATAACTGAAAGCACATCAGTCAATGCTGGAGTGATTAAAATTAAGAATGCGCAAGACATCACTTAGAAGAGCTCAGAGATTTCAGAGATTTGAAGGACTATTCAGAAGTAAGGAGGGATTTGAAAACAAGAATGGGAAGTTTAAGATCTAGGCATCAATCAGAAGCCAGTATTGGTCAGTTTACCTGGGAAGGGTGGATGAATGTGTGTGAGATGGGATATGAATTGGATGTTCTTGCATCACTAAATGGGAGGCAGGCTTGGACTGTCAAATCTTGAGGCCGCTAAAGCATGGATAAACATTTCAGCATCGAGGGATGTGTTTGCCAATGTTTCAGAACTGGAAGTAGGTGGTCTTGTGTGGATTCGGGTGTGGTTGGAAGCTAAAGTCTTTCAGCCAAAGACGACATCAAGGTTGCAAACAGTTGGGTTCAGTTTCAGGCAGCTGCCATGGAGAAGGATAGAGTTGACATCTAGGAACAGAATTTGTAACAGGGATGGAAGACAATATATGTTCTGTCAGTACTGGATGCTGGACTAGCAGTCTGACAATTTAGAGATGATGCAGGGGTGGTGAACAATATTGGTGAAGTAGAACCAAGTGCTATCCACATAATGACTCTTGACAAAGCACGTTCACATTTGTATTCAATGTTTCAATGACTTTGGATTCACACAAGCAGCACTCCTATCATTATTAATGTTGAAATAAGGGATACAGCTCAATTACCATGAAATCTCATGAAACTAAGATAGAAACCATGAGACAAAGGTGGAAACCATGAGACAATAGTTCTGTTAAACAGGGAAGAATGGACTGAGGTAGTGCTGAAGCACTGAGAGTGTGTTTCCGTGCACAGGGTGAGTAAAGGAAGATGTTTGCAAGGCAAGTGGGAGAATAGTATGTCCTTTATCAACAGTGTGGTGGCAAAGAAAGGTAAGCATCTATACTATCTTTCATGAATTGGCATGCCAATTACGCCATTGACTTCCGGTTCTGGAAGTTACTTGTGGGCACGGACCTTGAAGGCCCAGGTAGCTGGAAAGAAAGTTAGAGGGAATGCTGGTGGTGATGAAGTGGTAATGTCATTGATCTAGTAACCCAGGCACTCTGGGGACATGGGTTTGATTCCCACTATTACAGATGGTGACATTTCAAATCAATAAAAACCTGAAATTAAAAGTTAGCGCCATGGCAACCACTGTCATAACTTCATTTCTGTCACTAATGTGCTTTAGGGAAGGAAACCTGCCATCCCTTACCTGGTCTGCCTTATATGTGACTTCAGACCCACAGCAATGTGGTCGACTCTTAATTGCCCTCTGGGCAAAGTAGGCATTGGCAATAAATACTAGTCTAGCTGGCAATGCCCTCATCCTATGAATGAATATTTTTTAAAAAGCTTCTGTTTCATGGAAGCTGTTGAGGGAAGGAAATCTACCATCTTTTTCTGGTCGGGCTTACATGTGACTCCAGACCCACAGTATCTCCTAGTAGATTAGATTACCTACAGTGTGGAAACAGGCCTTTTGGCCCAACAAGTGCACACCAACCCACTGAAGTGTAAATTACCCAAGCCCATTTCCCTCTTGACTAATGCACCAAACACTACGGGCAATTTAGCATAGCCAAGTCACCTAACTGCAAATCTTTCGACTGTGGGAGGAAACCGGAGCATGCGGAAGAAACACACACAGACACGGGGAGAATGTGCAAACACCACACAGACCGTTACCTGAGGCTGGAATCAAACCTGGGACCCTGGTGCTGTGAGGCAGCAGTGCTAACCACTGAGCCACTCTGTTCAAGGGGCAAATAGGGACAGGCAATAAATGCTGGCCCAAACAGTGAAACTACATTCTGTGGATGAATATATAAAAGGCAAAAAAACCACACCACTAATGTGCAGACAGCAAAGAGCAATCTGATAATGAACAGGTTATCTGTTTTCATGATGTTTTTCAGCGATAAAAAATCCTGGATATGAGGAGAACTCTACTTGTCATTGAAAAAGACCATAGGATCTTTAATATACAACTGTGTGGGCAGTTGAGACTTCAGTTTAATGTCTCATTGCAATTGTGGAACCTCCAATAGTGTACCATTCATTAATGTACTGCCCTGGTGTATCAAACTTCATTTTTTACGCTAAAGTTCTGGAGGGGAACTTGAACCTACAAAGGCACAGCTTCTTTATTAATATTTATACAGCTGGAGAAAGCACAACAGCAGGGATCCAAACAGAAAAAAAAGTTAATGAAATTCCAGGGGGTAACTACATCGGATTTATGTGCAATGGTGCATCTATTAACCTCAGCAAATTCAAAGCTGTCTCAAGTGCGTGAGAAGAATATATTTATGTATTCTGTGGTCTTCGATTGTCAGTGTGCTACAAACAAAAAGACAAAGATGGATCAGGGCAGTAACAGGAACTGACATCTGACAAAAAATGCTGCACATATTACCATTTCTATTTTGACAGGTCTATGAAGCTGAAGCCAGGACTAGCTATATTTCTATGGCATTGACTCTCATGGGGTTTTTTTCTGACTCTCCACCGTAATGTTGACAAATGATCCATGCAAATGGCATAAATACATCGATCCTGCAGGGTTTCCCACAAACAGTCTGCTGAGGTTATGGCAGGTTATCCGAGGACCCCCATCAAGGTTCCAGCTCTGAAAAATTTTCGTGGGACTGAATGATGACTTTAAATGCAATGACGTGACCTGATTTTGTACTCTCTTCCCAGTTATTTATTACCACAGTAGCAAAGGTAGTTGATGAATTTAAGTTTTGATTGTAATGTGAAGACAAGGGCTGCAGCAATAACAATGATTTAATTTATATAGTGACTTTCATGTAATCTACCCAATTCTGGCAAAGTGTCGCTTTGATCTACCAGCCCCCTATGGCATTTGGCATCTTCACTTAACTGTTATCACCCATCCCATCCCCCTCCAAACCCTCAACTTCTAAGCCCTCCAGCCATCTGCAAATCCAACTCACTCACTTGGAACACCTCATCACCTTTCTTGCATTTACACCACCTCTAATAGCTTTTTCCAGGCACATGCATCTCCACTTACAGAATACTGAGAGGCCTGGATAGAGTGGATGTGGAGAAGATGTTTTCAGTAGTAGGAGAGACTAGGACCCAAGGGCACAACCTCAGACTGAACTTTACAACCGAGATGAGGAGGGAATTCTTCAGCCAGAAGGTGGTTAATCTTTGGAATTGATTGCCACAGAAGGCTGTTGAGGCCAAGTCACTGAGGGTATTTAAGGCAGAAATCGACAGTTTCTTGATTGGGAAGAGGATCAAGGATTATAGGGAGAAGACGGGAGAATGGGGTTGAGAAACGTATCAGCCATGATCGAATGGTGAATCAGACCTGCTGGACCTAATGGCCTAATTCTGCTTTGATATCTTATGGTCTTCATGGTGTTACAGATGGGCAATAAATGCTGTCTGAGCCAGCAAAGTGCACACCTCATGAATGAATAAAAGAAACTGCAGGAGATGACCTCATGTGGGAATGCAAATACCTCATATTACAGCCAGGAAGCAAATCTTATTATCATTATAGCATCCCTACAATGTGGAAACAGGCCATTTGGCCCAAAAAGTCAATAATGACCCTCCAAAGAGTAAACCACCCATACCCATTCCCCCTATATTTACCTCTGACCTAAGCTACACATCCCTGAACAGTACAGGCAATTTAGCATGGCCAATTCATCTAGCCAGCACATCTTTGGACTGTGGGAGGAAACCAGAGCCCCCAGACGAAACCCACGCAGACACGGGGAAAATGTGCAAACTCCACATAGACAGTCGCCAGAGACTGGAATTGAACCCAGGTCCCTTGCGTTGTGAGGCAACAGTGCTAACCACTGAGCCACCATACCACCCAAAATTGCATTTTTAGGCTCACAGTTTAAATCAAACTAAATTGTAAATAATTTTTGTGAAGCAGGTGTTTTGCATAGCCGATTTTGTTTTTGCGCAATGAGCCATTGATGGCCTGTTGGAAATAAATAAACATGGGAAAACAAAGAAAATCTCATTTTCCAATGTATACAGAGTCATAGAGATGTACAGCATGGAAACAGACCCATCAGTCCAACTCGTCTATGCCGACCAAACATCCTAAGTTAATCTAGTCCCATTTGCTAGCACTTGGTCCATATCCCTCTAAACCCTTCCTATTCATATCCGCATCCAGATGCCTTTCAAATGTTGTAATTGTACCAGCCTCCACCACTTCCTCTGGCATTCTATACACATGCCACCCTTTAAGTGAAAAAGTTGCCCCTTAGGTTGCTTTTATATTTTTCCCCTCTCACCTAAAACTTATTAAATTATTTCATTTTTTGAAGCAAGTTATATTTTCAATTAGAAGATCACAGCCTTTTATTCTATTTGAGCAAAATGCTTTTTGCTCACCTCTTCTATCATCCCCTGTTCAAAATCATTTCAATCAATCTCAACTCTGCTCACAGGACCAAGATTGTCCTGCGACCTTGACTTTAACATGTGATCTTATGTTCTTATTTTTGCAAATCATCCCGATGAAGGCAAGATGAAAATTTTCAACAGAATATGTCTCATGTCAGCAATACTCAAACTCAGCAACCCATCTCCCAGTTCATGTCAATCATGTCATTGTCATAATAAAAACTTCTCAGTTCTGCAAATCTATTTTTGACAAACATTGAAGCTTTTTTTTTGTTAATTGCATGTTGAGCTATTGGCTTATTCCTGCCACAGTAAAGCAAGATTAAAATTTTATTTAAAGGCAGAAGGCAGAGGGTGGTGGTGGAGGGTTGTTTTTCAGACCGGAGGCCTGTGACCAGTGGAGTGCCACAGGGCTTGGTGTTGGGTTCACTACTTTTTGTTATTTACATAAATGATTTGGATGTGAGCATAAAGAAGTACAGTTAGTAAGTTTGCAGATGACACCAAAATTGGAGGTGTACTGGACAGCGAAGAAGGTTACCTCAGATTACAACTGGATCTGGACCAGATGGGCCAATGGGCTGAGAAGTGGCAGATGGAGTTTAATTCAGATAAATGCAAGCTGCTGCATTTTGGGAAAGCAAATCTTAGCAGGACTTACACATTTAATGGTAAGGCCCTAGGGAGTGTTGCTGAACAAAGAGACCTTGGAGTGCAGGTTCATAGCTCCTTGAAAGTGGAGTCGCAGGTAGATAGGATAGTGAAGAAGGCATTTGGTATGCTTTCCTTTATTGGTCAGAGAATTGAGTACAGGAGTTGGGAGGTCATGTTGTGGCTGTACAGGACATTGGTTATGCCACTGTTGGAATATTGTGTGCAATTCTGGTCTCCTTCCTATCGGAAAGATGTTGTGAAACTTGAAAGGGTTCAGAAAAGATTTACAAGGATGTTGCCAGGGTTGGAGGATTTGAGCTATAGGGAGAGGCTGAACAGGCTGGTGCTTTTTTCCCTGGAGCGTCAGAGGCTGAGGGGTGACCTTATAGCCTTATAGAGGTTTACAAAATTATGAGGGGCATGGATACGGTAAATGGGCAAAGTCTTTTCCCTAGGGTCAGGGAGTCCAGAACTAGAGGGCATAGGTTTAGGGTGAGAGGGGAAAGATATAAAAGAGACCTAATGGGCAACTTTTTCACGCAGAGGGTGGTACGTGTATGGAATGAGCTGCCAGAGGATGTGGTGGAGGCTGGTACAATTGCAACATTTAACAGGCATTTGGGTGGGTATATGAATAGGAAGGGTTTGGAGGGATATGGGCTGGGTGCTGGCAGGTGGGACTAGATTGGTTTGGGATATCTGGTCGGCATGGATGGGTTGGTCCGAAGGGTCTGTTTCCATGCTGTACATCTCTGTGACTCTATGACTTACAGGATATGGTCAAGTTATTTTGCTGCACAGTAGCTGCAGAATAGAAAGGTATGAATTGGGAGAGACCAACTCATTTTCATTCAAACCCAAACATCTTTAGTGTTTCATTTGTCTATCTGTTTAATTGACATTTAAGAATTAGATCTTCAATCTCTTTTCTTGGTGAATTTGCTGAATATTTCTCAGCCTAAGTTGTTTATCTGAAATCATGAACATAGAACATAGAACAGTACAGGCCCTTTAGCCCACGATGTTGTGCCGACCATTGATCCTCATGTAAGGTAAACCTAATGTATGAACCCTCAAATTTCTGTGACCATATGCATGTCCAGCAGTCTCTTAAATATCCCCACTGACCTCGCTTCCACAACTGCTGCTGGCAACGCATTCCATGCTCTCACAGCTCTCTGCATAAAGATCAAATTCAGATCGGAAAGGTGAACAAACAGGGTTCGCTAATCTCATGGAAATGAAGTTTTGAACTAAAGAATTTCAGGTTGAATTCTTTTAGATTAGATTCCCTACAGTGTGGAAATAGGCCCTTTGGCCCAACAAGTCCACACTGACCCTCCGCAGAGCAACCCACCCAAATTCCTACATTTACTCCTTCTCCTAAAACTACAGGCAATTTAGCACTGCCAATTCTTTGGACTGTGGGAGGAAACCAGAGCACCCGGAAGAAACCCGCACAGACACGGGGAGATTGTGCAAACGCCAAACCTGAGGCTAGAATCGAACTTGGGACCCTGGTACTGTGAGGCAGCAGTGCTAACCACTGTGCCACCATGCCACCCTTCTACAAATAGTTGACTGGAAAATTGCTAGATTCATCAGCAGTTTGAAATTCCAAAACTAACCCTCAAAACTAGCTATTGGAAAATGAAACAACTGCAATGCTTCAAAACACTTTGTAAATCATAGAAATGGGAGGTCAGTTCTGTCAGTCATTCTGTTGAAAACTCAACAAGATTTTTTAAACTCATTCACAGGATGTGGACATCACTGCCTAGGCCAACATAAATGGCTCATCTCTAATTGCCTGTGAGAATCTAAGATAAGCTGCCTTTCTGAACCTCTATAGTCCATGTGGTGGAGATAGTCCCACTGTGTAAGGGAAGGAGTTCCAGGTTTCTGACCTAGTGACAGTGAAACAACAGCAATTTAGTTCCAAGTCAGGATGGTATGCGGTTTGGAGAGGAACGTGTAAGCAGTGGTGTTTCTATGTATCCATTGCCCTCGTCCTTTTAGGTGGTAGAGTTTGCAGGTTCATAGAACATAGAACATAGACCAGTACAGCACAGAACAGGCCCTTCAGCCTACGATGTTGTGATGACCATTGATCCTCATGTAAGGTAAACCTAATGTACGAACCCTCAAATTTCTGTGACCATATGCATGTCCAGCAGTCTCTTAAATATCCCCACTGACCTCGCTTCCACAACTGCTGCTGGCAACACATTCCATGCTCTCACAGCTCTCTGCATAAAGAACCCGCCTATGACATCCCCTCAATACTTTCTGCTAAACAGTTTAAAACTATGACCCCTCATGTTTACAATTTCTGCCCTGGCTATCAACTCTATCTATGCCTCTCATTATAGACAATTGGTGCAGGAGTAGGCCATTCTGCCCTTCGAGCCAGCACCACCATTCATTATGATCATGGCTGATCATCCTCAATCAGTATCCTGTTCCTGCCTTATCCCCATAACCCTTGATTCCACTATCCTTAAGTGCTCTATCCAACTCTTTCTTGAAAGTATCCAGAGACTTGGCCTCCACAGCCTTCTGGGGCAGAGCATTCCACACACCCACCACTCTCTGGGTGAAGAAGTTTCTCAATGAGGTCCTCTCTCTTCCTTCTTTTTTTCAATGAAAAAAGTCCAAGCTCAGTCAACCTCTCTTCGTAAGATAAGCCTTCCATTCCAGGCAGCATCCTGGTAAACCTCCTCTGAACCCGCTCCAAAGCATCCACATCTTTCCTATCATAGGGCGACCAGAACTGTACACAGATTCCAAGTGCGGTCTAACCAAAGTTTTATAGAGCTGCAACAAGATCTCATGGCTCTTAAACTCAATCCCCCTGTTAATGAAAGCCAAAACACCATATGCTTTCTTAACAACCCTGTCCACTTGGGTGGCAATTTTAAGAGATCTATGTACCTGCACACCAAGATCCCTCTGTTCCTCCACACTGCCAAGAATTCTGTCTTTAATCCTGTACTCAACTTTCAAGTTCAACCTTCCAAAATGCATCACTTTGCACTTATCCAGGTTGAACTCCATCTGCCACCTCTCAGCCCATCTCTGCATCCTGTCAATGTCCCGCTGCAGCCTACAACAGTCCTCTATACTGTCAACGACACCTCCAACCTTCGTGTCATCTGCAAACTTGCTAACCCATCCTTCAATTTCCTCATCCAAGTCAATTATAAAAATTACAAAGAGTAGAGGCCCAAGAACAGAGCCCTGTGGAACACCACTCACCACTGACTTCCAGAGAGAATATTTTCCTTCCACTACCATTCACTGTGTCCATCGACCAGCCAATTATGTATCCAGACAGCTAAATTTCCATTCCATTCCATGTATCCCATTCCTCCTGACCTTCTGAACGAGCCTACTATGGGGAACCTTATTAAATGCCTTGCTGAAGTCCATATATACTACATCCACTGCTCGACCCTCATCAACTTGTCTAGTAACATCCTCAAATAACTCAATAAGATTTGTGAGGCATGACCTGCCCCTCACAAAGCCATGCTGACTGCATTTAATCAAGCCATGCTCTTCCAGATGGTCATAAATCCTATCCCTCAGAATCCTTTCTAACACCTTGCAGATGACAGAAGTGAGACTGACTGGTCTGTAATTGCCAGGGATTTCCCTATTTCATTTCTTGAAGAGAGGAATTACATTTGCCTCCCTCCAGTCCTCAGGTACGACTCCGGTGAAGACCGAGGATGCAAAGATCTTCACAAGTGGCGAAGCAGTCACATTTCTCGCTTCCCAAAGCAGCCGAAGACAAATCTGGTCTGGCCCTGGCGACTTCTCAATCTTAATGTTTGTCAAAATTTTCAGCACATCAGCTTCCTCAATCTCTATCCGTTCCAGCATGCTTACCTACTCCTCAATTGTTTCATTCACTACAAGGTCCTTTTCTTTAGTAAAGACAGAAGAAAAAAACTCATTTAGAGCTTCCCCTACCTCCTCAGACTCGATACACAAGTTCCCTATGCTATCCCTGATCGGCCCTACTCTTTCTTTGATCATTCTCTTATTCCTCACATACATGTAAAATGCCTTTGGATTCTCTCTAATCCTTCCTGCCAACCTTCCTAACTAACAGTGTAATTATTCTGTCACTTCTCCAATACAAGGAAGAGGATGGGATGGCAGGGGATATGGCAGGGGATGGCAGTAGGTCTAAATGTAGTAATAAAGATCTTGCAGATTGGTGTCTAGGTACATAAAATTGTCTAAATATTGGACAACTGACAATATATTCTAAATCATTGGGAATGGGTTTTGAGCTATTTAGATACTGGAGCCAACTGAAAATATCTGGGTTCAAACCATTAAAATATTTCCAACTCAAAATGCTCATTTTCTACTATAAACTCTCCAGCTACTCCAGTCAGGAGGTGACAAAGGTGATCGATGAGGGTAGAGCAGTGGATGGTGTTTAGTAAGGCTTTTAATAAGGCTTTTAACAAGGTCCCTCCTGCTCTCCTCAGACCATTTTTGAGCTCTTTCCTTGCCTGCCTGTAATCCTCTAGAGCTGAGCAAGACCCTTGCTTCCTCCACCTTAAGTAAGCTGCCTTTTTTCTTTTGACGAGAAGCTCCTCCGCTCTCGTCATCCAAGGTTCCTTTATCTTACCCCTTCTTGCCTGTCTCAGAGGAACACATTTATGCATCACTCGCAATAACTGTTCCTTAAACAGTCTCCACATGTCTATAGTGCCCTTTCCATGGAACAATTGCTCCGAGTCCATGCTTCCCAACTCACGTCTGATAGCATCATAGTTACCTTTTCCCCAATTAAATATCCTCCCATTGTGCCTGCTTCTCTCCTTCTCCATAGTTATGTAGAATATGAGGCAGTTGTGGTCACTATCACCAAAATGCTCTCCCACCGCAAGATCTGACACCTGCCCCGGCTCATTGCTGAGCATCAAATCCAAAATGGCCTCTCCCCTCGTCGGCCTGTCAACGTACTGAGTTAGGAAACCCTCCTGAACACACCTTCCAAAAACAGCTCCTTCCAAACCATCTGCTTGAAGGAGGTTCCCATCAATATTGGGAAAGTTAAAGTCAATAGTCCAGAGGTACCTTGGACTATTGGCTGAATGGATAAAAATTTTCAGTTCAGTTAAAAAGACTGTTTTCTTCACCATGGATATCCAATCCCTCTACACCTCCATCCGCCATGACCAGGGCCTCCAAGCCCTCCGTTTTTGCCTCTCCAGATGTCCCCAACAGTACCCTTCCACTGACACTCTCATTCGTTTGGCCGAACTTGTCCTCCGCCTCGGAACACTTCAACCCCAGGGCATCAATGTGGACTTCAACAGTTTCCTCATTTTCCCTTCCCCCACCTCACCCTAGTTCTAAACTTGCATCTCAGCACTGTCCCCATGACTTGTCCGGACTTGCTCTACCTACCTAACTCCTTTTCCACCTATCCACTCCACCCTCTCCTCCCTGACCTATCACCTTCATCCCCTCCCCCACTCACCCATTGTACTCTATGCTACTTTCTCCCCACCCCCACCCTCCTCTAGCTTATCTCTCCACGCTCCAGGCTCACTGCCTTTATTCCTGATGAAGAGCTTTTGCCCGAAACGTCGATTTTACTGCTCCTCGGATGCTGCCTGAACTGCTATGCTCTTCCACCACCACTAATCCAGAATCTGGTTTCCAGCATCTGCAGTCATTGTTTTTACCTCTGTTTCATTTTTTTCCCTACTTTCCAAAATACATTGGTTAAACCTGTGATTACTGTAAATATTTTGTGGATCAAACAAATCTGGTTATTATTTGTTGGCTGGGTGTTGCTGGCTGGCCAGCATTTATTGCTTTATTTATAAGCATCTTAAACAGCACCTTCCAAATCCACGACAACCTCCATCTCGAAGGACAAGTGCAGCATATACAAGTGCCCCTCCAAGTCACCCCCCCATCCTGACTTGGAAATATATCCTTCACTGTCACTGGGTCAAAATCCTGGAACTCCCTTCCTAACTAACAGTGTAATTATTCTGTCACTTCTCCAATACAAGGAAGAGGATGGGATGGCAGGGGATATGGCAGGGGATGGCAGTAGGTCTAAATGTAGTAATAAAGATCTTGCAGATTGGTGTCTAGGTACATAAAATTGTCTAAATATTGGACAACTGACAATATATTCTAAATCATTGGGAATGGGTTTTGAGCTATTTAGATACTGGAGCCAACTGAAAATATCTGGGTTCAAACCATTAAAATATTTCCAACTCAAAATGCTCATTTTCTACTATAAACTCTCCAGCTACTCCAGTCAGGAGGTGACAAAGGTGATCGATGAGGGTAGAGCAGTGGATGGTGTTTAGTAAGGCTTTTAATAAGGCTTTTAACAAGGTCCCTCATGGTAGGTTCATCCAGAAGACTAAGATGCATGTGATCCATGGTGACTTGGCTGTCTGGAATCAGAATTGGCTTGCCCAGAGAAGGCCATGGGTAGTGTTGGAAGTGTGTTTCAATGGCTGGAGGTCCCTAACCAGTAGTGTTCCGCAGGGATCTGTACTGGGACCCCTGCTGACTGTGATATATGTAAATGACTTGGATGAAAATATAGATGTGTGGGTTAGTAAGTGTGCAGACGACACAAAGATTGGTGGAGTTGTGGTTAGTGTAGAAGGTTGTCAAAGGATACAATGGGATATAGATCAGTTACAGATATGGGCAGAAAAGTGGCAGATGGAACTTAGTCTGGGTAAGTGTGAGGTGCTGCACTTTGGGAGACCAAAAGTTAAGGAAAACTATACAGTTAATGGCAGGACCCTGAACAGCATTGATGTACAGAGGAATCTTGGGGTTCAAGTCCATAGCTCCCTGAAAGTGGCCATGCAAGAAGATAAGATGGTAAAAAAGGCATATGACCTATTTGCCTTTATTGATCAGGAATTGAGTACAAGAGTCAGAATGTCATGTTGCAGCTTTATTAAATTTTGGTAAGGTCATACTTAGAGTACTGCATTCAATTGTGGTCACTACATTGGGGAAAGGACATGGGTGCTTTAGAGAGGTTGCAGAAGAGGTTTACCGGGATGCTGCTGGATTAGAGGGTATGAGCTATAATGAGAAGCTAGAGAAACTTGGGTTATTTTCTCTGGAGAGGCAGAAGCTGTGGGGAGACTTAATAGGAGTCTATAAAATTATGAGATCTATAATAAGATTGATAGTCAGAATCTTTTCCCCAGAATTGAAATGTCTAATAATAGGGTCATGCATTTAAGGTGAGAAGGGGAAAGTTCAAAGGAGATGTGAGGGGCAAGTTTTTTCCACAGAGAGTGGCAGTTACAATAAAGGCATTTAAGGGACTTTTAGATAAGCATATGAATATATAAGGAATGGAGGGATATGGACCAAGGGTAGGCAGAAGGGACTAGTTTAATTTGGCGTCATGCTTGGCACAACATTGTGGGCTGAAGGGCCTGTTTCTGTGCTGTACTGTTCAATGTTCACTGTACAAGCCCCACGACCCCCCAATTCTTCCCCCGCCCCTTTGTCTGCATTTCATTCTGGCTTCTGGAGTTTTCAGCCAACTCAGCTAAACGGAACCCTAACTCCTTACCTCCCCTCCCATCAGTGCTTCTTTTCTCCCTGAAATAACTCGGCAGAGGCTGGTATCCCACACCAAGTCACCCTTTATGTACATTTGAACAGTACAGAACCAGCTTTCAGAGTGAACCGAACCTCTCTATCTGTCCCAACACCTTCCACCCCGACCTCAAATTCACCTGGACAGTCTCAGATTCCTCCCTCCCCTTCCTCGACCTTTCTATTTCTATCTCAGGCGACCGAATCAACACGGACATCTACTACAAACCGACTGACTCCCACAGCTACCTGGACTACACCTCCTCCCATCCTGCCCCCTGTAAAAACGCCATCCCATTCTCCCAATTCCTTCGACTCCGCCGCATCTGCTCCCAGAAGGACCAGTTCCAAAAACGCACAACCCAGATGGCCTCCTTCTTCAAGGACCGCAATTTCCCCCCCGACGTGGTCGACGATGCCCTCCACCGCATCTCTTCCACTTCCCGCTCCTCCGCCCTTGAGCCCCGCCCCTCCAACCGCCACCAGGACAGAACCCCACTGGTCCTCACCTACCACTCCACCAATCTCCACGTACAGCGCATCATCCGCCGTCATTTCTGCTACCTCCAAACGGACCCCACCACCAGGGATATGTTTCCCTCCCCTCCCCTATCAGCATTCCGTAAAGACCACTCCCTCCGTGACTCCCTCGTCAGATCCACACCCCCCACCAACCCAACCTCCACTCCCGGCACCTTCCCCTGCAACCGCAGGAGGTGCAAGACTTGCGCCCACACCTCCCCCCTCACCTCCCTCCAAGGCCCCAAAGGAAACTTCCATATCCGCCACAGATTCACCTGCACCTCCACACACATCATCTATTGCATCCTCTGCACCCTATGTGGCCTCCTCTATATTGGGGAGACAGGCCGGCTACTTGCGGAGCGTTTCAGAGAACACCTCTGGGACACCCGGACCAACCAACCCAACCACCCTGTAGCTCAACATTTCAATTCCCCCTCCCACTCCACCAAGGATATGCAGGTCTTTGGACTCCTCCATCGTCAGACCACAACAAAACGACGGTTGGAGGAAGAACGCCTCATCTTCCGCCTAGGAACCCTCCAACCACAAGGGATGAGCTCGGATTTCACCAGTTTCCTCATTTCCCCTCCCCCCACCCTGTCTCAGTCAAATCCATTGAATCTTCTTCCCGACCTCTCCGCCCCCACCCCAGTCTGACCTATCACCCTCACCTTGACCTCTTTCCACCTATCACATTTCCGACGCCCCTCTCCCAAGTCCCTCCTCCCTACCTTTTATCTTAGCCTGCTGGACAAACTTTCCCCATTCCTGAAGAAGGGCTTATGCCCGAAACGTCGATTCTCCTGTTCCCTGGATGCTGCCTGACCAGCTGCGCTTTTCCAGCAACACATTTCCAGCTTTGATCTCCTGCATCTGCAGACCTCACTTTCTCCTCTCTATCTGTCAGCCAGGAATCCCTGATTGGACCAGGTTAACAGCCCCAGTCAGGGAACTCATATTCCATGAGGTCTACCTGGCTGATCTCATTACAATGACTACATCCCCCATCTTCAGAAGCCCCCACATAAAGAAGCCATCTCTTCGGTCACACATTCAGCTACTTGCACTATTTCCTGTTCAGCACCTGTTTGTGCTGCTGGATAATTACTGCATTAACAATGCTGTGTGTAAATATACCTGATAGTTGGAAACAGCTACTTTACAAAGCAGCCTCTCGAAATAAATAAGCAATTAAGTCAGTTTTTGGCGTATTTATGAAACCATGGAATCTTTAACATCAGACCAGACTGGACATTGGTTTAACATCTCATCTAAAAGACTGCACTTCTGACATTGCAGCACTCCCTAGCACTGTTCTGGAAGATCAGCTTAGATTTATGTGATTGAACCCACAACTGCCTGCCTCATAGGCAAGAATACTACCAATTGAGAATTAACTGATACTTTAATAATATAAGAAGATAATGCGTTAGGTCTTTAATGTTAACAGTTGTCATCTTTGGCTCACATGATTTGAATACACAACTCTTGCCTTCCCCCAGTACGAACAGCAAACTATTTTAGTCCTTTATAAACTTGTTTCTGTATAAGTGGGGCATTTCAATCTAATTCATTGAATCCTTTCAATGAAACGTTAAGAATTCTCAAATGCGACTCATTGGGCAGAATCCTATCAGGGTGTGGGAGCCCGGGTTATGGTACATATGTGTCAGAATTAGCCTTCATTTGCAGTGAGGGCTTGTCTAGACTTTGGGAGCAAATCACACTACCTGTGCAAATCACACTACCTGTGCAAATCACACTACCTGTGCATTTCACAGGTGACATGGTGAGAATCCTGCTTGGCATTGGCGAGCTGCCAATTGATGGTTGCTATTGGTTGTTAAATGACTTGTTTACAGCCCAACTGGCCTTGTTAATATTCTGTCTCCCAGTTTACCAAACAAGCCTGATGTCAGGAAAACACAAAAGAAACTTGAGTGAGCACTTAGCTGATCCAACCGCCCACCTACTCTGAGTGATCATGTTGGAAACTGGGCACCAACACATCAGGTCCTGCTCCACAGACACATGCACCCCAACACCCACAGACAGTGGAATCTAACATGGGTCAGCCTCTTAGACTCCTCATGGTACATCTCTGACCCACTTACAGGATGGCTTCTGCTAATCAAGTCTGCACCAACAACTCAACACATACAGCTCACGGACTGGACCAGGCTGCATCTCTGGCTCTTCGATCTCTGCCAGAGCATTCACTGAACTTGACCCTACCTGAATTCTTGCTGCGTCCCCACCTTGCATTGGTCCCTCAGACAAGACACCAGAACAGATTCTGGTGGAGGGTCACTCGACCCGAAACGGCAACTCTGATTTCTCTCCACAGATGCTCCAGACCTGCTGAACTTTGCCAGGAATTCCTGTTTTTTTTTCTCTGAGTTACAGAATTCACAATTCTTTTGATTTTATCTGTCACTGCCATCTTGACGTGCCATTTAGCTCAGAGCCAGAATGTGACACTAAACCAGGAAGCAGGTCATAGCTGTGAACAGGCCTCAGTCAAATCAAGTGGGAGTCGACATCTCTGAGGTATTCACAGTAAGTCAAGGGCTACTTCCAAGACAGGGACTACCCAGGGTATATCAGAGTCGGAACCCTCTCCACATAAGGATCAGCATTGGGATGTTGAGCAGCCCACCACCTGTTCTGACTCTTTCTGCATTCCAGTGGCTGTTTTCAACATAGAGTAGGAGAGACACATGTATCAAAGGAAATGAAAGTGAATGATACAGCTGATACTGTTGGTGCAGGTGGGGAGGTGGTCCGAGGGAGAGAATAGGCAATGCAGAGGGCACACAGAGTTAGAGGTCAGGAGTTGGGGTGGGTGAGTGTGAGTGAGGGAAGAGGTTGCAGGCAATAATGAGAGTGTTAAAGCATGAGCCTTGGCAAGAGGTGGATACAGTAGCAGAGATTGAGTGAGTGTCAGATATTGGAGAGAAGATGGTGGCAGAGTGGAGAAAGTCATTGACCTTCTTTAGAGTTGGATATTCCTCAAAATGGCTGACAATGCCTTAACCTGGGTGGCAACCTGGCACCAGGCTGGCAGTCTGGTGTCTTGGCCTTGACTGCTAGACTTGGGGCAAAAGGAAGTCCTGTCTCTGCACCACCAGATCCAAAAGGACACATTAGGACACTAATTTTCCCCTGTCTGCCATGTCCAGAGAAAATCTCAGCAACTGCACAGGGCAGCTCCAGTCTGACGTTGTTTGTCCAGGTACACAACAGTCCTTTAAAGATGGCGTGGGTGCAAGGGATGATGGTGAATTCCGGGAGATCCGCTAAGTGGCGATTTGTTCCAGAAACGGCCAGTGGTAAGATGGGCTCGAAATTGGATGTGAAAGATGGTGCTGACCAGGGAAGATAATCAAAGAGGAAGGTTCGTTGAAATATGATGAGAAAGCTCACCAGGCCCTCCAGTGAGAAACATTCCAAAAAACATCATACAACTCAGACATATCCAAAAAAATGTAAGATTCAGCCTGCTGTCTTTTCCCTTATGCTATGGAATAAAAAATTATTGTAACATTTAAAAATAGTCTGATCATCCAACATTTTACTTTTAACCTAACCTGAGTGAATCGGTGAACTGTCCATGACAATTTGATTCATTGCCTTTCTGTGAGGAAATATGTTATTGTCAAGTAAGCCAGACAAAGCGCTATATATTAGCACAATGTACATAATAAAGCACACTTGTTTTATCAAGTATTTAAAGACATCCTCTACTAAAATAGTGAAGGGCATAAATAATTAAATTCTAATGATGCAGCTGATATGCAGAGTTTGTCAAAGAGAAGACAAATGAAATGATTGACGGACTCATTGACCTGGGGATTTGGACATGTCAAGGCAGTTATTGATTGTTTTATTATTTCAAGAATGAATAATAAATCTCTATTCTGTATCTCACTTGACCCAGACTTTATGGACTTCAAGGCAAGAATTGCCTCTTGCAAATGCTCCATTCTCTAAGGTGTCAGTACTTTTATTGCAGTTTTCTGGTTGCCTAGTGAAATGACAAACATGGCATTTATTATAAAGGAATCCGCAGAGCTACTCCTCACTACTGAGGGAAACTTAGAATGTTTGCCATAAATTATTCATGGATGATATTTAATTACATTTTATTCAGCTGTGGCTCAGATCATTTGTGCCCCTCAATGAGAAAGTTGTGGATCCAAGTTCCTTAGAGACAGGAGAACATCGTCTAGACTAACAATGCAATGCTGAGGAGCGCTGGGCTATATTACACTGAGGCCCTGTTTACCCTCAGGCAAATTTAAAAGATCACAAGACAATGCACAGACAAGAGTAGGAGAATCTTCTCCAGTCTCTCAGTCAACATTTATCCCTCAATAATCATCATTAAAATCCATCACTTGGTTATCATCTTGATCACCTTCATGGAATTTTGCTGATTGCACTGTGTTTCCTGATAACACAGCAGTGGATACACTTCATTTGCTGCAAAGCACATTAGACCATCCTAAGCTTGTAGAAGACTCTTATAAATCTAATTTTTTCTTCAAGGATCAGTTATCCCTAAAGTATAAATGTTGAGCATTCACAAAACAAGTTCAATTAATAATTTCATGACCTTTTATGTGAATTTTCTGTCAGATGAACAAATATGTTGAATCATGCATTTTACTAATTTGGCTTACTTGTTCAAACAACAGTTTCAGAAACAAAGGGCAGTGTAAAACTGAAAGGTTCAGCTTGGCATTTTTAATATAATATGCAGCACCGTCCATCTACATAACGGCACTTCATCATCAATTGTAAAATTAACCTTGAGATGATTTCATGTGAAAGGTACAATGTAAATAGAAACATTTGTTTCTTGTTGTGATCAATTTCAGCACTGCAACGGACAGGAGTTAGCATCAAATCTATATTTGGATCAGAAATAGATTTCCCATGGACTTGTGTACACACCTGTTCCACAGCCACTTTGAGTCTCGACAAGGCACAGAAGAAAATTATTCTATCAAAATCTATCTTGACGCTATTCATACAATGTTTTTTTTTTGAGGTGCAGTCATTATTGTTTATACATATTTACAACTTGGAGAGTGAATCAAAAATGCTAGCCTGAATCAATCGAGAGTTCATTACATAGTGTGGCCATGACCAGTTTCTCGGAATATATAGGATTCTGAATATAAACAAACCTAGTAGTCAGTTTGCATGTATGATTCAGACCCATATACAGCAATATGACAAACAAGTAACAAATTAATTCTTATTTTCAGTGGTGCAGGTTGAGATAGAAATTACATTTCTTTCTCTCTGTCATTGCAAGTTTGCTGAAATTACATGTGACATTAACCTCATTTTTTTGTGCATTCACAGGACTTTCTCTCCACTTCTGAGGAAGCAACCTTGGCAGCATGAAAGCAGCTGCAAGAAATTAGTTGGACATCATCTCAGACTTGGGGGAGGACTCCAGGCATAGTTTAACATTTCAGCTGGGATAATCACCCCTTACAAGACATTGTTGCCTCAAGAACTGCAAATAAGTGTCAGGTTAGATTATGCTTTTAAATCCTGGTGTGCCTCAGACGAAATGACCTTTTGATTTAGCAGAGGAGTTCCTACCAATGAGGCAGCCTGAGCACTTTGAGTGCTCAGCTGTTAGTTAGATGATCACACCTACTTCTGACTGTGACTCAGATTCTTTTACCTCAGAGTAGGCTGGTTTAATAGTGCCAGGATGCTAAAATTAAACCCAGGATGCCTTCCATTTACTTGGAGATTGGAGGGGATGCTGAAATTGAGTCACTGGTTCTTGCAAACTTGGCATGATACAGACATAGACAACACTGAAGCAATTTGTCAGATCTGGCAGCATCTACGGAGAGAGAAACAGAGTTAACATTTTGAGTCTGGCATGACCCTTTCTCAGAACTGACATGACACTGACATGAGACAAAAAAAAACTGCAGATGTTGAAATACAAACTAGACAGGCAGGAGGCTGGAAGGACACAGCAAGCCAGGCAGCATCAGGAGGTGGAGAAGTCAATGCCTTCCACTGCTCCCTGCCACCAACCGGATCCATTCCTCCCACTGAACAACCAGGCCATTCCCTCTACCTCTCTTCACCTATGCTGAAAATGTGTTGCTGGAAAAGCGTAGCAGGTCAGGCAGCATCCAAGGAACAGGAGAATCGACGTTTCGGGCATGAGCCCTTCTTCAGGCTCATGCCCGAAACGTCAATTCTTCTGCTCCTTGGATGCTGCCTGACCTGCTGCGCTTTTCCAGCAACATATTTTCAGCTCTGATCTCCAGCATCTGCAGTCTTCACTTTCTCCTCTCTTCACCTATCCACACTTCACCACCCTGCTCTGCCACCCCCTTTATCTGCAGCTCCCCCCACACCCACCCCCAGTCCTGAAGAAGGGTTACACCCGAAACGTTGACTTCTCCACCTCCTGATGCTGCCTGGCCTGCTGTGTTCTTCCAGCCTCCTGCCTGCCTATATGACATTGACATGAAACAGAATTGGGAAACGAAAGCCACACCAACTTTCCATTCAGTGTGTGCAGACTGACGACAAAATGGGAGGAAGAATATATCCAATTATTGGTTTGAAAGCAATTCTAGAGTAAAATGCAGGTTCCTGCCGCTGATGTTTCCTTCTTTGTATTAGAACAATGGGTATCTGCAGGTGAGAGGTTTGCACATGACTGTAATGGCGACTCTGTCAGGGAGGTTCTGTCTTGACAAAACTCTTGAGAAGTCTCAGCACTGGAGTACAGGGTCTGGCAGCATTGCCAATCCCAAAGGTTCAATCAAACTGACCCCAATGTTGTTGCTCATCATTCATAAACATCGACAATGTGAAACCTGGTGCCACAATTCACACTGACAGTGCATTTAACACAGAATGTTGGTCCTTCGAAGCAACACTTTAATGTAAAAAATCTCTTAAGTTAGAATAAAATATTTGAGATAAATATAGGATATTTCCTCAAAAATAATATTTTGTTTTAATTGTTCCTGGGATCTGGGCAAATCTGACAATGGTTGTATTTACTTCCCCCTCTTAATTGGCCTGAGAATTTTTTGAAAAGTTCATTCAGTCAGGGGACCTGTGCTTCACTGGCTGGGCCAGCATTTATTTCCCATCCCTAATTATCCTTGAGAAGGTGGTGGCAAGTTGCCTTCTTGAACTGCTACAATCTAATTGGTGTAGCTACACCCATAGTTTTATTAGGCAGGGGTTCCAGTACTTTGACTCAACAACACAGAAGGAATGGCAATGTGTTTCCAAGGCAGGAATGGAGAGGAGCTCACAGATGATCGTGTTCCCATTTTTCTGCTGTCTATGTGCCACTAGATGGTAGAGGTCATGGATATGGAAGGCGCTCTTTCAGGAATCTTAGTCATTTTCTGCAGTGTGTTTTGTAGATGGTTCACAGTATTATTATTATTGAGCTGGAGAGAATGGATATTTGATGGACATGATGCCAATCAAGCAGGCTGGATGGTAGCAAGCTTCTTGAGAGTTGTTGGAGCTGCACTCATTCAGCACAAGCAAGTGGGGAGTATACTATCACCTGCCTGACTTGTGCCTTGTAGATGGTGGACAGGCTTTGGGAAGTCAGGAAGTGAGTTACCACAGTATTCCTAGCCTCTTACCTGCTCATGTAGCTTCAGTATTTATATGGTTAGTCTAGTTTAGTTCCTGAACCACTATAGCCTTTGTGCCACCAACCTTTGGTTGCTCAGTGTGACTGCCATTCAATAGTGTTAAATACGACACACAGCTAGCCGTCAAGCTGCTGCACACTGCAGAACCCACGAATCAGTCAGGTTTCGTGGACTGGCCATTCTAAATTGCCCATAGTGTCGAGGGATGTGCAGGCTAGGTGGATTATTCATGGTAAACACAGGGATAGGGTAGGGGGATTGGTCTGGGTGGGTTGTGTCAGTGAGGACTCAATGGGCCAAATGGCCTGTGCCCACACTGTAGAGATTCTATGATATGTTCACTGGAAACCTCGATGAGTACAGAAAGATTTAATTGCATAACATCTTATCACATTATTATCTTTTCAGGTCAAAGGAGTTTTCCCTAGTGGCCAGATCAATATTAATCTTTCAACCAACAGTACTTAAGAAAGACTTTTTGGCCATTATAACACACTGTTTGTATAATCTTCTTTTACTCAAAATGGCTGCATTGATTCAAGCAATACAACAGTGAATTAATTATAAAGTACTGCAGTGTATATGAACACATCTGGAATTCATAGGGTGCAGCTTATAAATGTCAGTTCTTTGTTCCGTGATGATCTTTAGTTTATTGATGTAGGTTGAGGGAAGTACGTTGACCTGGTTTTTTCTTACTCAAAACAGTCCCAGGGGACCTTTGACGTGCACCCGAGCAGGCAGACAGTGCTTTGGTTTCATACTGCAATGAAAGTGGCATCTGTAACTGTGGTGTTCTGTCACTGCTGAGTCAGCCTGTGTCTTAGATTCCAGAGAGGTAATTTACCACCATCACCTCCTGACTAAGAGGCAAGAGGGCTACCTATTTAACCACAACTGACACTACTTTAAGACAACTTTTCTCTCGTGACATTAGTCAGATCCTTTAAAACTGATAAAGCAACGAGTGATCATTTCATGTTAACGTTTACTATTAGGTTAATTGAAGATTAAATCTTCTCGATGTGAAAAATGTCACACTATATGTGGCATTGAACTCTTTGTAAAAGCAGCAAGAACAGGAAGATAGTATATAGAGAAACAGAAGAACATCAGACAAAACTGAAGGAACAAGGTCTCCTCCAGCACAGTTATTTTCCAATTGACCTGGTGAGAAGTCGGAAGGAGAGAGCTCCAGTTGCCATAGCAAATCTGTGAACCACGTCTTTTATCGCTTGTATTTACATGATATTGGTCACTCAATTATTAGCTTTGATTCAGTGCCTAAGTGGAGCTATGATTAACAAGTGACAATGATCGATCATCGACAGACTACAAGCTACTTAAGAGAATATTAACTTCAATTTTTCCTCTGTTAATTAATGAAACAAAAAACCTTTTATGAACTTTGATGCGATAGATGGTCTTGGTCATATTTCTCCAGTGTTAGGCTTACACATGAGGAAAATTGTTAAATGTTGTCAATAGTAGAATTGTAATGAAGTGACAAGTGCGATCGAACAAATAAAAGACAAGATTAGAAAGAAGAAGCGTTTTGTCCAAATCTTCTCAATGCCTGAAAAACACACCTAGAGCATGCTTGTGTGAGAAAGGGTTAGATTTGGTTGAGAAACATTTCTTGGATTAGAAGCTTGCTAAATTCCCTCACAGGATTCTCACATGATGAATAGTCACTTAGACCAAGTATTTAATGCTTCCAAGTTATTGCTGAGTTGTACTAAATGCACTTAGAACAATCATAGAGGTCAACAGCACATAAAGTGTCCTTCAAATCTGAACCTAATTCTAAAGCTATTTTTCAGCACTTGGCCTATAGCCTTGTATGCCTTGGTATTGCAAGTGTTCATCCAAATACTTCTTATATGTTTTGAGGGTGTCTGCCTCTACCTTTGTACAGGCAGTGTGTTCCAGATCCTCTCCAACCTTTGAGTAAAAATGTATTTCCTCATATCCCCTCGAAACCTCCTGCCTCTTCCTTTAAATCTATGCCCCCTTGTCATTGATCCCTCCACCAAAGGGAAATTCCCTTCCTATCTATCCTATCTATGCCCATCATAATTTTCTACATCTTAATCTGTTCCACCTCAGCCTCCTCCACTCCAAGGAAAGCAACCTCAGTCTACCAATCTCTCTTCATAACTAAAACTCTCCAGCCCAGGCAACATCCTAGTAAATCTTTGCACCCTGTCCAGTGCAATCATATCCCTACTATAACATGCATTCCAGAACTGTGCACAATGCAGCGAGAGTACATTTAAAAGGTCCACAGTACCTGATTTGGTAGATTTGTTAGAAGAGATACTGTGTAAATATAGGGAATACATAATTTTTTTTAACAGTTCCTCTATGGAGTGATATAGACTCGTGAAAATTAACGTCATTTTGACTCTAACGAGAAGGAGTGAAGTGATCATTCCTGAGGGCAGGAGGAGCAGGGCACCATCTCAAACCAAGCAAGTGTGGACGGAGGATGCTGAGAAACCCCAGTAACTTTGTGGCCTCTTAAACCTGAAAACATTCACAGAGAATTCAGGACCTGAGAAAGATGGAGAAGCTGATTGGCAGAACACTCTCAGGCACTGGATTCTGACTCACCCGGCATATTCCTGCATAGCAACCACTGAGGAGAACACATCTTTGCAGCTCTACTCATTCTTCTTTCTGAAAGTATCTCACACCCCCAGGCAAGCAGTGAACAATCAAACTCAGTCTTATCTTATGCCCTTTCACATCATGCCTCACTGTCACTCTGCACAAAAGGTTTCCATCCCTACTCTCTGCCTGAGGCATTACCAGTGCTGTCACCTCTCTATCTTTGCAAAAGGATGAGAGCACACTATTTGGCAACAAGCAGACATGTGGGATGGAAAGGCAAGGGCTGGGAATTAGCCATCCAGTGATAGTCTCCTGGTTGACCACTGACAATGCATGTCCACTTGCTCCACCTGCGAGGGGGAATCCTGTTCCTGATGACTGCAGAGGCTGGAAGTTACCTGCCATGGGAGCCTGCAGCTCCTACTGGCCGTGAGAGCCTCCCTTCCAGTCATGAGAGTCTGAGGTTCCTGAGGCACTGGATTGAGAAATGTGATCATCTGGCTGTAGGCCCTGTGTTGGCGGTTTCTCTCCTGGAGGGTCACGAGGCCGATGTAATGGCAATGGGTGTTGCTAGTGCTCTTCTTGCTGGCACTTTTAGTGGTGGTGTGATCTCTGCTCCTGAACCTCAGCAGAAGCGGCAGACAAAGGTTCATTGGCTATTTCTAGACAATAGTGAAGGCTGGCATAACAGAAGGGCAGCTGAAGGTGGGGTTGAAGTATCAGTCTAACAAAGCACTATCCAAGAAGTTGGCCATTGCCAATCAAACGGGGATGACAGTCTCCAAGACACAAAGTGCTTTGAATAGCAGTCACCCATTGGCCATGGTTGGAGGTCTATAGTGCAAATGATCAAAACCTTCCCAACTTGTTAATTTCCCTGTAGAATATCCTCCTGCTGTGCACTGTGCCATAATGTTCCTGACAGCATGCAAATAGGTCAGGAAACAGACTAGAAGCAAAATCAGAATTTATAAATGAATGATGAATGAATGATTTTATTGTCACATGTATTTCACAGTGAGAAAAAACAGTAAGGTACAGTGAAAAGCTTTTCCACTATTGTCACAACCTGGCACCATTTTGAATAGTTTTAAGAATAAGAAAAAGAAAGAAAGATATAGCTTAAAGAGATCAGTCCTGAGCCAACTCATTGTCAATGGTGCCATCTCTCCTTCACCACCTTGCCACATCTACACCGGATCCAACCAATGTTGAAGCTGCCACCCCCCAGGTGCCATCTTTCGCTGCTCTCCACCATTCTCCTCTGTCACTGCCTGTGGCGGACCCATCAAAGTCAGAGTTGCATCTCACCACCAAGCCTACCTCGTTGATGTCGCTGTGATACCCTTCCGCCACCACTTTGCTTCTTCCAGTGCCAGACCCAACCAACGATGATGTTGAATTCAGTTTTATAATTTAGTTCTAATCTACTGGCCCTTTGGAGATCCCCACTTTGCTCAGGGCAAGACACAAAAGCATGAGATCATATCAGGACTCTGTCCCAAAATCATGTTCCCACTCAACTCACCCTCAATCCATCTCTGTCAGGCTGGGGAAATTCCCTCAACAATCTAAAGAGAGGAAACATAAAGTAGCAGAGAGGGAGAAAGCAAGAAGATAGATAGACTGGCGACTCAAAATATCAACTAACAAGAAAGAAACACGTGATATGTTTCTGCAAACAATTCCTGTGGAAAACCCAAAAATCATAAAATAAAAATGACAAAGGCAAAAATAACAATGAGAAATGGATGAAGTGAGAAACAATTTGAAGGATAGAGAGTAAAAATGAGATGGGATAGGAAGTTAGAAAACGAAGCATTAGGATAAAAATGGGTTGTGAGTGCTGTTAAATGAAAACACTTAAAGCACTTGTACTAATTTTGTCTCACCCCTACTTTAGCAGAGAGGCATTGAGAATGTTAAACAGCGAAGAACTTAATTGGAATCTGTGAAATCATTAAATGTAACAACAGTGACATATTGTTCAAATTTATGGAAGAGGAATATTTAGGAAGATCTTTCAAAGGGCCAGCACAGATACGATGGAAGGAATGGCGTCCTACTGCGCTGTAGGATTCCATAAAAATAGCTGAAAATTGGTTTTAATTAAATAAAACATAAGGAAAGAGTGCTGACTTAAACATCTTACAGCAAATGTTTCTGCTGGACATTCTGGATAGTTAGATGCTCGGTATATTTGGGTGAGTGAAGTGTTAATAAAAAGATAAGGATTTGCATTTATATAGCACTTCTCATGATATATTGAAGTAGTTTGTAGCCAAAGAAGTCCTATTGAAATGTAATGAAGGAAAGACTGCAGTCAATGTCTGACAATGAATAATGACCTGATAATCTTCTTTTGGAATGTCTGATTGAGGGGCAATAGACAATAGACAATAGGTGCAGGAGTAGGCCATTCTGCCCTTCGAGCCTGAACCACCATTCATTATGATCATGGCTGATCATCCTCAATCAGTATTGTGTTCTTGCCTTATCTCCATAACAGTTGATTCCACTATCCTTGAGAGCTCTATCCAACTCTTTCTTCAATGAATCCAGAGACTGGGCCTCCACTGCCTTGTGGGGCAGAGCATTCCACACAGCCACCACTTTCTGGGTGAAGAAGTTTCTCCTCATCTCTGTCCTAAATGGCCTACCCCTTATTTTTAAACTGTGTCCTCTGGTTCGGGACTCACCCATCAGCGGAAACATGTTTCCTGCCTCCAGAGTGTCCAATCCTTTAATAATCTTATACGTCTCAATCAGATCTCCTCTCAGTATTCTAAACTCAAGGGTATACAAGCCCAGTCGCTCCAATCTTTCAACATAAGATAGTCCCGCCATTCCAGGAATTGACCTCGTGAACCTACACTGCACTCCCTCAATAGCCAGAATGTCTTTCTTCAAATTTGGAGATCAGAACTGCACACAAAATTCCAGGTGTGGTCTCACCAGGGCCCTGTACAGCTGCGGAAGAACCTCTTTGCTTCTATACTCAATCCCTCTTGTTATGAAGGCCAGCATGCTATAAGCTTTCTTCACTACCTGCTGTACCTGCATGCTTGCCTTCATTGACTGGTGTACAAGAACACCCAGATCTCTCTGTACTGGCCCTTTACTTAACTTGACTCCATTTAGGTAGTAATCTGCCTTCCTGTTCTTGCCACCAAAGTGGATAACCATACATTTATCCACATTAAACTGCATCTGCCATGCATCTGTCCACTCACCTAACCTGTCCAGGTCCCCTATAATCTCCTAACATCCTCCTCACATTTCACCCTGCCACCCAGCTTTGTATCATCAGCAAATTTGCTAATGTTACTATTAATACCATCTTCTATATCATGAATACATATTGTGAAAAGCTGCGGTCCCAGCACTGATCCCTGCGGTACCCCACTGGTCACCGCCTGCCATTCCGAAAGGGAGCCATTTATCACTACTCTTTGTTTCCTATCAGCCAACCAATTTCAATCCAAGTCAGTACTTTGCCCCCAATACCATGCGCCCTAGGTTTGCTCACTAAATACCATGCGCCCATGCGGCAAATAAAAACAAGCAAAAGGTTGGAAGAACACAGCAAGCCAGGCAGCATCAGGAGGTGGAGAAGTCTACGTTTCAAGTATAACCCTTCTTCAGAACTGAGGGTGTGGGTAAGGTGAGCTGCAGATAAAGGGGGTGGCGGGAGCAGGGTGATGAAGTGGGGATAGGTGAAGCATCTGCAGTTGTGTTTATCGCTAACCATGGGGCAAATGTTCGCCAGGACACTAGGGAGATTTCCCCTGTCCTTCAAAATAGTGACAGTAGCATCGGGCTTTTCAAGGGGTTTTCGTGGTGAGGCCTAATGAGAGTTTTCAGGCTATTTCTCCAAATCCACCTCATTAACTACCAACCACGCCCCTGTGGCGTGTCTCAAGTGTGATTTCAGCCTTACCTTATCACTGTTCTCAGAACAACTCACCACTCAGCAGATATCCGCCAAAAGACTGGCATCTTTAACAGCCATTGTGCACCTTGATGAGCATTAAAATTCTGGAACTGCTTGCTGAATCAAGAATGGAGTCTGAGCATGTTGAGGGAGTGGAAGATGGCCTTGTCATTTTTCAACAGAGACCTTCAGGTTCCGGTGGACAGGGTGGTCCAAGGAAGAGGGATTGTCTTCCTGGAGGATTGGCAGAACAGGACATATCACCGGGCCACACCAGCCTGGTCTGAGCCAGCCACCAGGGTCAGTGCCATCTCCAGGTTGAGGAGGAACAGCCAGCAATGCTGAAAGAAGTTCAGTGACTTTCACCACTGCACCAGTGTGCCACACTGTTCTCTCTGCTACCTCACACTCACTGTATGTCCCGCTGCTCTGATTTCCCACCCAGGCTCATGCTCTGACACTCTAGCTATTACAAGCAACCTTGTCCTTCACACTGTGTCTCCGCAGTCCATTCCACCCTGGACATGAGGGAGCTGCTATGAAAAGACATTAAGATATCAAATCTGGCCCAAGACGCGGATAGCTTCTGAAGGTGTCTCTGTAAAAAAGGGTCTACTCTCTATCTAACAATGCGCAATCTGATATAGAACCAGTTGACTCTCATACAAAATGTCTAAAATGGAAAGCAGTCCATTTCCTTGGAACCTACAAATTTCAGAACTCCTGCGTTGTGCTGAATTGTGTTCAAAGGAGGACATGATGATAAGAGGTTTAGACATAATGCCCCTGAATCATCTATCTGCACTGCCTTTGAACATAGCTCAATATTGGGAGTGCTAATTTACTCCTACATGTAGTGAGTAATTGATTGGTTCAACCAATTTCTACACGTTTAAAGGTTAGAACACAATTGATGAGAAATGCCAGTTTAAAAATCAGAAATTTTCTTCAAATGAACAACAAAAATGCTGCCATGCTTCAAAACTTCACAGAGAAATACTTCTACTGACTCTCTTAATGAAAGCAAATAGGTAATATATAATTTAAAAAGAAAAAAAAATTCTACTTCAGATGCAGCTGAACTTCCCTTTCTATTCAGCTGCAAATGAGCTGGTTTTGAAATTGCCTGAGTTACTATTTTTACCAATGTAAATAAGACTGACAATGTGACCATAATCTAATTTAACATCAAACAGAGCCCAGTTCAGGCAAATTAATGGGCTTTACTTCAAACTGTCAAAGTCACTCATAATATACCACAATGGAAATAACCACTCTCATTTCTAATTTTTTCAAAGCTTCAAGAAACAAAAATGCAAAATATATTCTTTTTCTCATTTATGTTTTGTTCCACCTCAGTCTTTTGCCAATCGCAACTACAAAGTTCTTTCATTTATTTTCAGTTTTCCGCTTTTCAATTTAGCTATCGTTTGCTATCTGAGATTACAATGACAGTCACTGTGAAGGCTTGTTGGCAATGCCAAACAAAATCAATGCAAGTTGAAACAAGGCAATCTATAATGGCCGTTGTCATGGTGGAAATTATGTCAATTCATCACACTCTTGATTTATCTTGTGTGCAAATGGAGGGACATTTGCATAGGAAACATCATTAACCCTATTTTGTAAAATCTACTTGTTTCCTGTCACCAAAACATGCATTCAGATGATAAAACAAAGAAAAGAGCTAGATGTTTAACAACATTATTTTTATAGCAGGGAGACCAGAACTGCATGCAGTATTCCAAAAGTGGCCAAACCAATATTCTGTACAGCTGCAACACGATATCCCATTTCCTATACTCAATGCACTGACCAATAAAGGCAAGCATACTAGATGCCTTCTTCACTACAATGTGAGAGCTAAAGGAATCTCATATCTTTAGAATCATAGAATCCCTATGGTGTGGAAGCAGGACAAACTGGCCCATCAAGTCTACACCAACTCCCTAAAGAGAGCCCACCTAAACAAATCCCTCTACCCTATCACTCTGCATTCCCCCATAGCTGCACATCCCTGGACACTATTGGCAATTTATCATGGCCAGTCCACCTAACCTGCATATCTTTGGACTGTGGGAGAAAAGCAGAGCACCCGGAGGAAACCCATCCAGACACAGGGGGAATGTGTAAATTCCACACAGACAATCAACTGTGGGTGGAACTGAACGCAGGTCCCTGATGTGTGAGGCAGTAGTGCTAACCACTGAGCCACCATGCCAACCTAGGCCTTGGCAATTCAAGGCATGGCTATCAATGGTAAAGCAATTAAAGGAAGCCAGAATTAGAAAAGCATAGAAATGTAATTGGTCTGGAGGAGAACACTATGAATGATGGGTGACCGGCTATTAAGCAATATGAAAACAATGGATGAAGATGTTCAAAATGGGGTCATGCCATCTTGTGATCCAATGGAAGTCAACAAGCAGCAGAAGGGTGACAGGGGAGTTGATCCACATGAGGATACAGCCA
This sequence comes from Chiloscyllium plagiosum, assembly GCF_037043375.1. NCBI lineage: Eukaryota > Metazoa > Chordata > Chondrichthyes > Orectolobiformes > Hemiscylliidae > Chiloscyllium > Chiloscyllium plagiosum. Next base: position 14,381,520 of record NW_028270166.1, read on the forward strand.
GCAGAGTTTGGGTGATGCAAAGTTTAGCTTAGTACAACACATACTCAAACCCCATTGGCTGGGTTTTATGGGATAAGAGGGAGGTGGGTGTTGCCCCCTTGCCCTACCATCTCCCCACCCTACAAAAAATAGAAGAAAGGTTCATTCAAAACCAATCAGCTTTTAAAAGGCCTGTTTCTCAGTGGATAGGAAGTCTAACCATTGAGTGAGGTTGTTTGGCAGTTTACCCAATCCGGGTCAGACCAGATCTTAGTATGGACAAGGAGGCTCACAAGGAACATCCATGACATCTTGGCACAGGTAAGTGTGTTTTAAAGGCAAGCAAAGATTGGGGAGTGTAAATATCTGGGGTGAGGGGAATGGGTTATAGTAGCCAAGCAGGGAGGAACAAAGAGGGGAGAATCCTGTTGATGTGCACAAGGCTCCTTGTGAATGATATGCACACTCTTCCTCCTTGTATTTTCCACCAGAATTGTAACAAAACAGGGCTCAGATGCTGACACATCTTCCACTATCTAATGGTTTCTAACCAAGCAGTTCGGCGATGCTATGACACACCTCTGGAGCAGGTAGGACTTGACCCCAGATCTCCTGGCTCACAGGTAGGGACACTGTAACTGCACTCCAAGAGTTCTCCCTTCTGATCCCGATATTCTCTAATCCATCCATATAGCGATCTTATGACATACCTTTGAAGCAGGTAGGACTTGAACCCAGGCCTCCTGGCCCAGAAGTCAGGTCATTACCACCATGCCACAAAAGCTCTCCACTAAGTGTTTTATGACAATTGAGGCTCAATGAATACATTAAGTGGGCAATAATTGACCAATTAAGACCCTCATTAAGGTTGAAGAGTGGATGGGCAAAGTGGGCACGTTACTACCCCCTACATCAATGGGAACAAGTCAGGGTGGGCAGGGAGGCAGCATGCTGGGCGTCTGACATATTTTGTGCTCTCCCTCACTGAAAACACACATGGTGCGAGGCTGCCAAATCCAGCCTTGTGACTTACAGCAGACTATGAACCAGTCTCTCAGACTGCCAAGTGGATGGATGAGAAACTTTTATGGATGTATTTCTCCATCAGTGCAGCTTAAAGACAAAGGACTAATGGTCCATTCTAGATAACTAGGTAAAAACAATGACTGCAGATGCTGGAAACCAGATTCTGGATCAGTGGTGCTGGAAGAGCACAGCAATTCAGGCAGCATCCGACGAGCAGCAAAATCGACGTTTCGGGCAAAAGCCCTTCATCAGGAATAAAGGCAGAGAGCCTGAAGCGTGGAGAGATAAGCTAGAGGAGGGTGGGGGTGGGGAGAAAGTAGCATAGAGTACAATAGGTGAGTGGGGGAGGAGATAAAGGTGATAGGTCAGGGAGGAGAGGGCGGAGTGGATAGGTGGAAAAGGAGCTAGGCAGGTCGGACAAGTCCGGACAAGTCAAGGGGACAGTGCGGAGCTGGAAGTTTGAAACTAGGGTGAGGTGGGGGAAGGGGAAATGAGGAAGCTGTTGAAGTCCTCCTAGCAGAGCGCTTTAGGGAACATCTCCGAGACATCCGCACCAATCAACCAAACCGCCCCGTGGCCCAACATTTCAACTCCCCCTCCCACTCTGCCGAGGACATGGAGGTCCTGGGCCTCTTTCACTGCCGCTCCCTCACCACCAGACGTCTGGAGGAAGAACGCCTCATCTTCCGCCTCAGAACACTTCAACCCCAGGGCATCAATATGGACTTCAACAGCTTCCTCATTTCCCCTTCCCCCACCTCATCCTAGTTTTAAACTTCCAGCTCCGCACTGTCCCCTTGACTTGTCCGGACTTGTCCGACCTGACTAGCTCCTTTTCCACCTATCCACTCCACCCTCTCCTCCCTGACCTATCACCTTCATCTCCTCCCCCACTCACCTATTGTACTCCATGCTACTTTCTCCCCACCCCCACCCTCCTCTAGCATCTCGGATGCTGCCTGACCTGCTGTGCTTTGCCAGCACAAGAGTGATGAACATGTGGAATTCTCTGCAACAGAAAAGAGTTGAGGCCAAAATATTGAATGTTTTCAAGAAGGAGATAGATATTAAGATATTTATAGGTTACATAAATATTTAGCCTTAGGGATCAAATGGCATGGAGAGAAAGCAGGAACAGGATACTGAGTAGATGATCAACTACAATCATTGAATGTCACAACAGCCTTAGAGGGCTGAATGACTTATTCCTGCTTCTATTTTCTATGTTTTTTTATTGCACTGAGAAAGAAATAGTCAAGAAGAAGGGTGTATTCTCTGTAGCTAACTAAGTTAAAGGTAATAGCTACTTAAAATAAAAAGCATGTGTTTTCACAAGCATTAGTGGCTGGTCAGAATATAGGATTGAATGGAAAATGAAACAGCAAGCTAGAAAGCAAAAAACAAACTATCAGATAGGTTTTACAAGTATTTGAAAAAGAAAAAAAAACTAAGTAAAGTGAGCATCAATCTGCTAGACAGTGAGTCTGGGGAAATAATCATAAAACAAAGAAATGACAGATGTTTTGTGTTTGTCTTCACTGCAGGGGACACCATTCACATCCCAGAAATAAGTGTAAATCGATGTGAAAAGGAGGGAAAGATCTGAACATAAATAGTAAAATACTACTAAGAAAATTATTGGAACCAAACAAGTCCGTAGATCCTAATAGATCTCATCATCGGGTCTTAAAGGGTGTAACTAAAGAAGTAGTGGATGCTTTGATTTTAACATTTCAAAATTCTTTACATTTTGGAAAGGTTCCATTAGATTGGAAAATAATGAACGTAACAGTTCCATTCAAGAAAGGAGGGAGATAGAAAACAAGAATATTCAGTAGAGTTAGCTTAATACCTTTCATCAGGAAGATGATAGAATCTATTATCAATGAGTTTATAGCAGGGCACTTAGAAAATCCCAGTGCAATCAGGCAGAGCCAACATGATTTAGTGAAAGAGAACTCACTTTTCATTTTTTTTTTAGAATTCCCTGAGGAAGTAAGAAACAACATGGATAAAGGGGAACATATGGATATGGTGTTTTTTGGTTTCCAGAAGGCATTTGATAAGACTCCATGTCCAAGGTTACCAGACAAAGTAAAAGCCCACTGCACTGGGCACATTTCAGCATGGATTGAGGATTGGTTAACTAACAGGAAATGGAGAGTAGACATTATTGGGTCACTCCACCAAGGACATGCAGGGGATCTTTCCATATCCGCCACAAATTCACCTGCACCTCCACACACATCATTTATTCCATCCGCTGCACCCGATGTGGCCTCCTCTATATTGGGGAGACAGGCCGCCTACTTGCGGAACGTTTCAGAGAACACCTCTGGGACACCCAGACCAACCAACCCAACCACCCCATGGCTCAACATTTCAACTCCCCCTCCCACTCCACCAAGGACATGCAGGTCCTTGGACTCCTCCAGCGCCAGACCATAGCAACACAATGGCTGGAGGAAGAGCACCTCATCTTCCACCTAGGAACCCTCCAACCACAAGGGATGAACTCATATTTCTCTAGTTTCCTCATTTCCCCTCCCCCCACCTTGTCTCAGTCAAATCCCTCGAACTCAGCACCACCTTCCTAACCTGCAATTTTCTTCCTGACCTCTCCGCCTCCACCACCACTCCGGCCTATCACCCTCACCTTGACCTCCTTCCACCTATCACATTTCCAACACCCCTCCCCCAAGTCCCTCCTCCCTACCTTTTATCTTAGCCTGCTGGACACAGTTTCCTCATTCCTGAAGAAGGGCTCATGCCCGAAACATCGATTCTCTCCTGTTCCTTGGATGCTGCCTGACCTGCTGTGCTTTTCCAGCAACACATTTTCAGCATTATTGGGTCATTTTCAAGTTGGCAAGTTGGAGTGGCACAGGGAGCAATCTGGTACTTCAGGAAAGTATTTTGTGAAGAGAACATAAGGAGTGTACAAACTGATTTAGATAGGTTAAATGAGTAGACAAAAACATGATATATGCAGTTAAAGAAGGAAAATGTGAACATATCCATTTTGGCAGGAAGGATAATAAAGCAATATACTGTTTAAATGGAGGGAGAACTCTGAGGTACAGAGGAAATTGGATGTCATGGTATATGAATCACAAAAAAAAACAGGCACAGCAAGTGATTAGAAATCCATGTGGAAAGTTGTCGTTCATTGCAAGGGGAATGGAATATAAAACTAGACTTGTTATGTTTCAGCTTCACAGGGCATTTGGTGAGGGCCACATCTAGGATACTGTGTGCAATTTTGCTTTCCTATTTTAAGAAACAGACTTAATTCCATTGGAAGTTCAAAAATCATTCACTCGATTGATCCTGGGATGGATGTTGGATGGATGGATGGGGGTGACAGGGACAGGGGGTGATATCTTACGAGGAAAGTTAGTTGGACTGGGCCTCTGTCAGTTGGGACTTTGAATGAGAATTAGAATCATATGAAACATATAAGATGCCGGGGGAAGAGGCTGTTGTGGTGTAATGGTAATGTTCCCTAACTCATCAGCCAGAAAGCTTGGGTTTAAGTCTCATCTGCTCCTGAAGAATGTCATATCATGTCTGAACAGATTGATTGAACATAGACATGGAGAAACATGGAAATATTTTCAAAATGTTTGACGAAAATCCTGAGGGAATATAAGAGGATGGATACTGAAGGCATTTTTTTACCTGTGAGAAACTAAATGAGTTATGTTTGTTCATTGTAAAGATTTATTTTTAATTTTTCCATTTATTTGGATTGAAATCGGAGGAGGACTGTTTTAGAAACCAAGAACTGTGGAAGGGATTGCTGCACTTTATAAAAACACGCCAGCAGCCCCTATTGTAGATGCTACTTATACTGTTGGTTTTGCCAATCATTCTCTACCTTCTGCAATAAAGTGAAAAGTACCTGGAAGAGAGAGATCAACTAAAGTCCTCACAGGCAACAGGATAATTTCAAAGAACCTTGGAAACAGCACTCATTGAACTGCCTTCCCAGGTTTCCCCCCAGCCATGACATCAATGTTTATTCTGTGTCTATCTGCAAGTATGTGGAAGCTTTAGAAGGGGGCTAGAGTTTTAGCTGGTAGTTATATGTCGACAGTTCATAATTGTTTACCTGGAGCTAGAATCTGTTTATTTGTAATAAGTAGCGATTGTTGTTAAAAACAGAAACCTGGTCTGTACTTTCTGTAAACCTGGGTCTAAATAAATCAGATAAATTGGGGAATTTTGCATCCTTTGATAAAATCTTTAACTTTGTGATGAGTCTGGGAATAGTGGGGCTTGATTTCCATTCAATTTGAGTTGGATTTATTGTTGTTGCATGTCCCAAGATACAGTGAAAAGTGTTGTTTTGCATGCTATACAGGGAGATTGTACCATACAAAGTGCATCAGGGTAGCAGAACAGAGTGCAGAATACACTCTGTTACAGCCACATAGAAGAAACAGAGAGAGAGATCAGAGTTAACATTTGAGAGATCTGTGCAAACATCTGATAACGGGGGGGAAGAAGCTGTTCTTGAATCTGTTCGTAAAGGTATACAAACTTCTATACCTTCTGCCCGATGGAAGAGGGTGGAAGAGAGGAGAACCAGAGTAGGAGGGGTCTTCATTTATGTTGGTTGCTTTCCTGAGGCAGTGGGAAGTATAGATGGAGTCAATGCATGGAAGGTTGGTTTACATGACGGACTGGGCTGTGTCCACAATTCTCTGCAATTTTTTTGTGGTCTTTGGAAGAACAGTTGCAATAATGAAGTATGACATGACAGGATCTGGGCATCCCTGGCTCTGTCAGCATGATGTACCAATCCCTAATCGCCTAGAAGACACTTAAGAGTCAAGCATACAAATACACACAAATAAATGGATCTATCTCTCCGAATATTATTCTACATTTTTTATCCATTGAGTTGCATTTTATTATTTTCTCCACTAAAGGTATTACAACAAGACCTGGCATGTAGATAGAGTGTGGTCCAGATAAAAAAAAGATTAGTGTTTGGTAAAAGTTCGGATTTCAGTGCAGGAATATTTTGGAAGGATCCCGTTAACATTGGGAGATGGAGTGGATTGACATTGTTTGAAATTGAGAGTTGCTGGATTTTGAAAGTTGTTTTAAAAGTTTTGAAAGGTTTTGAATGTGGTGGATTGTCCCACTTGTCAAAATGTGAGCAGAATTTTCAGGGCAGGTTGTTGGATATGGATTGACTTGAGGTCAATTTTTGGTTTACCTTTGTAGCTACATAACTTCAACCAGACAGGGAAAAGCCTTAAGGAAGAATTATGTAATTGTGATAATGTTGAGATAACAAAGCTTAGAGGTGGCATGTGTTCTACTGGGTATCTTGCCAAAGGATTCTTTCCCAAAGGATGTTAGTGAACAAGAAGGTGTATGAAATGACCATAGACAGTAGTTGCAAGCTCAGCAATAGGGTGGTTTTTAATTAAAGAGTTTTAATAAATTCAAATTTCACCCTCTATCATGGTGGAATTCAAACCCATACATAGTATCATAGAATCATAGAATCCCTATCATGTGGAAAAAGGACATTTGGCCCATCGAGTCTGTGCTGGCCCTCCAAACAGCATCCCACCCAGACCTAGACTTTCTATAAGTAATTAAGGAATAAAAGAATGACGAGAGTAAGATTAGGGCCAATCAAGGAGAGTAGTGGGAAGTTGTGTGTGGAGTCAGAGGAGATAGGGGAAGCACTTAATGAATATTTTTTGACAGTATTCACTCTAGAAAACAACAATGTTGTCGAGGAGAATACTGAGATACAGGCTATTAGACTAGGTGGGATTGAGGTTCACAAGGAGGAGGTATTAGAAATCCTGCAGAGTGTGAAAATAGGTAAGTCCCCTGGGCCGGATGGGATTTATCCTCCGATCCTCTGGGAAGCCAGGGAGGAGAATGCCGAGCCTTTGGCATTAATCTTTAAATGGTCACTGTCTACAAGAACAGTGCCAGAAGACTGGAGGATAGCAAATGAGGTTCCCCTGATCAAGAAGGGGAGTAGAGACAACCCTGGTAATTATAGACCAGTGAGCCTTACTTCAGTTGTTGGTAAAGTGTTGGAAAAGGTTATAAGAGATAGGATTTATTATCATCTAGAAAAGAATAATTTGATTAGGGACAGTCAGCATGGAAAACGTTAGCTGTTTCTTGACGCCAATTAGTGCCCACAGCTCGCCAGCTCTAAGAATTTTCCCAGCTACTATCAGTTCTGAAGAACAGATTCTGAACTCGAAACGTTAACTCTGCTTTCTCTCCATAGATGCTACCAGACCAGTTGAGCTTCTCGTACAGTGGCTCTGTGGTTAGCACCACTGCCTCACAGTACCAGGGGCCAGGGTTTGATCCCAGCCTTAGATGACTGCCTGTGTGGAGTTTGCACGTTCTTTCCCGTGTTTGTGTGGGTTTCCTCTGGGTGCTCCAGTTCCCTCCCACAGTGCAGGTTAGGTGGATTGACCATGCTAAATTGCCCATAGTGTCCAGGGATGTGTAGGCTAGGTGGATTAGCCATGGGAAATACAGGGTTACAGGGATAGGGTAGGGGTGATGGGACATTCTTTGGAGGGTCAGTTTGAACTCAATAGGCTGAATAGTCTGTTTCTACACTATAGGGATTCTATATTTTCTAATTCTATATGTCCCAGTGCTGAAGCTGACATGGGCTATCTGCTGACACAGATGGACACCCAGTTGACTTGTCACCTATTAAGGAGACTGGACTGGTTTGTGTCACTGCTACAGGGATGCAGTAGAATCTGGAAAACTGATCTGAAATGGGCTGGAGAGCCAATTTCACCCCAATCTATTGAATTGCCTGAGCTCGAGAGCATTGAGCACAATTGTAGCATGCCTCCTACAATCCAGTCAGAAGTCACACAACACCAGGTTATAATCCAACAGGTTTATTTGAAATCACAGAACAAGGTCACTTGACGAAGGAGCAATGCTCCAAAATCTTGTGATTTCAAATAAACTTGTTGGACTATAACCTGGTGCCATGTGACTTCATAGAATCTCTACAGTATAGAAACAGACCATCAAGTCCACACCAACCCTTTGAAAGGCATCCCACCCAGACCCGTTCCCCTACACCTACCCTATCCCTGTATCCCTGCATTTCCCATGGCTACGCCAACTAGCCTGCACATCCCTGGACACTATGGGTAATTTAGCATGGTCAATCCACCTAATCTGCACATCTTTGAGCCACAGGACAAAAGCAGTGCACCAGAGGGGACCCACACAGGCACAGGGTGAATCTGCAAACTCCACACAGACAGTCACCTGAGGGCGGAATCGAGCCTGGGTGCCTAGGTACTGTGAGGCAGCAGTGCTAACCACTGAGACACCAAACATCTGACTTTACCCACCCCAGTTCAACATCAGCAGCTCCACATCATCCTAGTATCCGATCTAAAATGACAGCCCCAAACCATTTCACTTTCCCCTGTTATTGTGGAAGCCTGATAAGAAAGAGCCCTTTAAACGACTGATATGCTTTCTCACTCTGCCACACTTTTGTAAAGATAATTAAACACAGAAGGGATAAAGAACTTAAAATTAATGATGTTACTAATGGATGCTTTATAATAGTCACAAGTCAATTAAAAGGAGTTGTTTTTCTAGTTGCACCAGATGGCTAATACACTTTCTCTTAATAGACTTTTCGTATGTGGTATAAAAGGCTTCCTGCTCTTTTTGTAAAGCTTTGGTAGTGAAAATGTTTATGGGAAATAGAATGTTTAAGTGCATACATTTGAAATCTTGGAGGGGGTTTCTTAGCATGTAATTGCTGAGTGGTATATGATTTCAAAAGTAAATATGCAGGAGTAATTTGTGGAACTTTGTATCCAGGAACAGCTGGGGACCAGAGAAACACTTCCTTCCTTCCAATATTTATGGCTTGCATATAAAACTGAACTTCGAAATTGGCCACCATTTTCAGAAGCCACCTGATGTTGATTTCTATTGAGTTCAATGGAAGGAGGTGGTATATCTGGTAATGGTTTGTGTAAGGTGCTGCCATCAATTCTCCTTTCTATACAGGGTGTGTCTAGTGGTACTTATAAAGAAGAAACACTTGTCTTATTGATATTGATTTTTGTATGATAGCAATAGACACAAGATATATCAGCTAGTTCGACATAATTACTGAGACTATCAGGGACCTGGAGCTAGACTCATAAATCATAAAATTTGAACAAGCTGCAGCAGTTATTGTAAAATCTCTACAGTGTGGAAGCAAGTCATTCGGTCCATTGAGCATCCCACCCCCTACTCTATCCCTGTGATCTTGCATTCTCCATGGCGAACAACTTAACCTGCACGTCCCCGGACACTATGGGCAATTTAGCATGGCAAATCCACCTAAACTGCAAATCTTTGGATTGTGAGAGGAAACCGGAACATCCAGAGGAAACCCACATAGACCGTCAGTAGAGTCTGGAATCAAATCCAGGTCCTTGGTGGTGTGAGGCATCAGTACTAAGCACTGAGTCAACATGGCACCCTCCTCTCTACCTCACCCAAGACTGCTGGGTGAAGCTTAGCATAGTCTCCAGCAATAACCCTTTCAGAACCATTATTCGTATAACAGGGAAATGGAGCAAATTATGGCAGTAGACGCTTAGCATCTCCATTGGCAGCCATTGCCAGATAGATGACTCAAAATCAGATGTCAATGTATCATATCCCACGTAAGCTCCCTTTCAAAAGGACCAGGGCAAAACTAGAGCTAAACAGTAGGCATTTTGTACAATTATAGATTAATAAAAAGATTGGCCACTTGCCCCATCACTCACCAACAAATGAGAGATCAGCTCAATTCCACTTTCCAGCAGTTGGTCCATAGCCCTGCAAGTTGCAGAACCTCAGCTGTATACACAGACACCCTTTAAATGAGTTGAGGATTTTTGCCTCTACTACTTTTTCAGACAGTGGTTTCAGACCTCTACCACTCTCTAGTGAAAACATCTTTCCTCGTCTCTCTTCAAATCTTAGTCATTGACTGATCTGTTAAGACCCATCCCTTGTATCCAGGTACCTCACAATTCTGTACATGTCAATCTAATCTTCCACTTTGACGCTACAGTCAAGAAGGCACAACAATACCTCTACTTCCTCAGAAAGCTAAGGAAATTCAGCATGTCCACAATGACTCTTAGCAATTTTTATAAATATACTGTAGAAAGCATCCTATCTGGTTGCATCACAGCGTGGTATGGCAACCACTCTGTCCCAAGACCACAAGAAGCTGCAGAGAGTTGTGAATGCAACTCAGTTCATCACACAAACCCTCATCCATTGGGCAGAAGACACAAAAGTTTTAAAACATGCACCAACAGATTTAAGAACAGCTTCTTCCCTGTTGTTATCAGATGTATGAACAGACCCCTCATCTATTAGAGTTGATCTTTCACTGTACCTTCTCTGCAGCTGCAACACTATATTCTGCATTCTGTTCTGTTATCCTAATGTACTTATGTATGGTATGATTTTAGATTAGATCCCCTACAGTGTGGAAACAGGCCCTTTGGCCCAATCAGTCCACACCGACCCTCTGAAAAGTAACCCATCCAGACCCATTTTCCTCTGACTAATGCACCTAACACAATGGGCAATTTAGCATGGGCAATTCACCTAACCTGCATATCTTTGGACTGTGGGAGGAAACTGGAGCACCCAGAGGAAACCCACGCAGAGATGGGGAGAACGTACAAACTCCACGCAGACAGTCGCCTGAGGCTGGAATTGAACCCCAGACCCTGGCGCTGTGAGGCTGCAGTGCTAACCACTGAGCCACCGTGCATTTGTCTGGTTAGCATGTAAAACAAAACTTTTTACTATATCTAGATATGTGTGATAATAATAAATCAAATCAAATCTGCTTCTTATGTTCACAACCCCGGAGCTGCAATTTTCCAGTCCGGGCAAAATATTCTCTGTGTCCTTTTCCATGCAATTCCATCCTCCCTGTAATGAGAAGATCAGAAAAACGTGCAAAATGACAGTTGGTCAGTTTCAAAAACATGGTCAGTCAAATCACAATAGCTTCATTCCAGGCACCAAATTTTGGAGGTAAGGGGAGATTCCCCTATCTCCCAAAAAGGAAGTCAGGCCTTCTGTCATCTTGTCTTTCCTAACTGCAGCAAACTGGGCTTGATCCGTCCTGTGCACGGAGATGCTGATCAGAAGGTGACCATTGTGCTATTCATTTGGAGATTTTTCTTACTTGCCAGTGCACCACTGACAGTCAGTCCAAGATGGAAAACCATGGGAGACAATCTGAAATTAGAAGCAGTTTATAAACAAGATATTGTACTAAACAAAGCAAAAACAAATTTCATAATCAAGACAGTTCTATTAATTCTAATGCAATTACTTCAATTCAGCCCAATGGAAAGTTGATAATCTAATTTTTATAGATTAAAGAGATTTTAGATTCATGAGAATTCTTTCTCTATCTCCACCCAGGATGGCTGGGATCCTCCTGAAATTATTAAAGACAATAAATTTAGGGTGGCATGGTGGCTCAGTGGTTAGCAGTGCTACCTCACAGCGCTAGGAACCTGGGTTTGAATCCCACCTCGGGTGACTGTGTAGAGTTTGCACATTGTCTTTGTGGATTTCCACCGGGTGCCCTGGTTTCCTCCCGCAATCCAAAGATGTGCAGGTCAGGTGAATTGGCCATGCTAATGCCCATAGTGTTAGGTGCATTGGTCAGGGGTAAATATAGGATAGGGGAATGGGTCTGGGTGGGTTACACTGTGGAGGGTTGGTGTGGACCTGTTGGGGCGATGGCCTGTTTCCAATCTGTAGGGAATCTAATCTAATAGTTGCTGTAGTTAAAAATTCCTGATTATTTAATTGGCCCGTCAAAGATTTGGATAATTATCAAGACTGTGAAAGAGATGGCGGTCTTTGTCAGAAGACCCCATCGAGATCTTGTAAATTCAGACTGGATTCTCAGACTGCTGAGATTTCAAGTATGCGATAAGGGTTTGAAGCAGGATACTTTACCACTTAGGCAATTAGCATCAATCATTCAAAAACAGCCTCCAGTGATTTTTTTTTAAACACTGCTTGCCGTAACATTCACAGTGAGATAAACAAGAAGCAAAACCTGCAGAGAGAAATCTTGCAAATGCAAAACCCAAATGTTTCTAGATCATTTTAAAGTCAACCCTTGCAGACTCACCCAGTGCAGAGGTGAGACTTGAATCCCCAGGCCTCTAGGCCCAGAGATAGGACGCTATCATCACAACACAAAAGCCTTGACAAAACCAGAATGTCTTTACACGACTAGAATGGAGGGAAAGTGTTAATTGTTCAACATCAAGGAGAATCAGTTTACTTCTACATGGTTGACTCAGAGACCACTTCACACTTCAATTTTCTGATCCAAGACACCATGGAAGCAATTTTAACTCTGTCCTCTCAACAAGAACCTTACTTGCACTCAATTAAAGTGCCTTGAATTATTTAGTGAGTGTAAGTTTCCCCGAGATCCTACTGAGCATAAATTTTAGTTCAGCTTCTAAGCAGGAGGCTAGGTCTTTTGTTCCATGTTCTGGATTAGTGGTGCTGGAAGAGCACAGCAGTTCAGGCAGCATCCGAGGAGCAGTCAAATCGACGTTTCGGGCAAAAGCCCTTCCTGTTGTGCTCTTCCAGCACCACTAATCCAGAATCTGGTTTCCAGCATCTGCAGTCATTGTTTTTACCTTTTGTTCCATGTGTCAAAATGTTACACCAGAAAGTAATTTTAATTCTACCTAGGTCTTTTCAAATTATGTAGATTGAGGGTCAATGATAAAAATGACTTCCAAATAAATGGGAGATTTCCCCAGTGAAAAAAACATTACAATAAATTAACCCAAAATCAGACAACAATGCATTTACCCATCAAGATTTGATTTTAATTTACACTGATTTTTCTTTCATCTTTCCTTTTATCATAACTTCCTTTATTTCCAGTAATGTATGTTAATCATCTTACAAAAGGATGTGCATTTAAATAGTTCAAGGTTTCTCTCTCAGGTTAGGATATCATTTACGCCTGAGATGCACTATTATTTATACGTTCTATGAGGTACTGGTCCTGAAGAAGTTAATGTTTTTGGGAATTGACTCCACACATTCTACTGATGTCTCACATTGTCTATGGGTTGAGACAAATTGTTCCACTCTAGCTTTCAGATATTTTGTACCAGCTCCCTAAGATCCTAGTAGTTGTGCCTGCAAAATACCTTTTGCTATCATGCAATAAACCTTCTTTGTATCTAAGAACAGTGTCTCTTTAGCGATGGTTTATCGTCTACCTCTAATCGCTAGATAGAGTCATAGAGATTCTGGATCAGTGGTGCTGGAAGAGCACAGCCTGCTGCTCGTCGGATGCTGCCTGAATTGCTGTGCTCTTCCAGCACCATTGATCCAGAATCTGGTTTCCAGGATCTGCAGTCATTGTTTTTACCAGTGTCATAGAGATGTACAGCATGGAAACAGACCCTTCGGTCCAACCCGTCCATGCCGACCAGATATCCCAACCCAATCTAGTTCCACCTGCCAGCACCAGGCCCATATCCCTCCAAACCCTTCATATTCATATACCCATCCAAATACCTCTTAAATGTTGCAATTGTACCAGCCTCCACCACATCCTCTGGCAGTTCATTCCATACACATACCACCCTCTGCGTGAAAAAGTTGCCCCTTATGTCTCTTTTATATCTTTCCCCTCTCACCCTAAACCTATGCCCTCTAGTTCTGGACTCCCCGATCCCAGGGAAAATACTTTGTCTATTTATCCTATAATTTTGTAAACCTCTATAAGGTCACCCCTCAGCCTCCGACGCTCCAGGGAAAACAGCCCCAGCCTGTTCAGCCTCTCCCCATAGCTCAAATCCTCCAGCCCTGGCAACAGCCTTGTAAATCTTTTCTGAACCCTTTCAAGTTTCACAACATCTTTCCAATAGGAAGGAGACCAGAATTGCACACTATTTTCCAACAGTGGCCTAACCAATATCCTGTAAAGCCACAACATGGCCTCCCAACTCCTGCACTCAATACTCTGACCAATTAAGGAAAGCATACCAAACGCCTTCTTCACTATCCTATCTACCTGCGACTCCACTTTCAAGGAGCAATGAACCTGTACTCCAAGGTCTCTTTGTTCAGCAACACTCCCTAGGACCTTACCATAAAGTGTATAAGTCCTGCTAAGATTTGCTTTCCCAAAATGCAGCAGCTTGCATTTATCTGAATTAAACTCCATCTGCCACTTCTCAGCTCATTGGCTGGTCCAGATCCTGTTGTAATCTGAGGTAACCCTTTTTGCTGTCTACTACACCTCCAATTTTGGTGTCATCTGCAAACTTACTAACTGCACCTCTTATGCTCACATCCAAATCATTGATGTAAATGATAAAAAGTAGAGGACCCAGCACCTTGTGGCACTCCACTGGTCACAGGCCTCCAGTCTGAAAAACAACCCTCTACCACCACCTTCTACCTTTGAGCCAGATAGGATCAAGACAAAACAAAGACATGGGGGAATGCATAGTGAACTGCATCAAACAACCCTTATCACATGTAGGTAGAGTTGACAAGTATCACAAAGTACCAGGAGTAGTCATCTGGGAAAATACCACAATATCATTCAGTAATTTCCTGTCTTAATGCAGTTCATTTAGTGAACTATAACTTACAACAATTACATTCAAAGATCGATGTCAGCTTTAACGTTGAAGAATGCGACTCTTAACAAACTGTTGTATTACTCTTGAGAAACAAAACTTTCAGTAAATCAAAGGAGCCTAATGTCATTTATTGCATAATTTGTGTTTTGTTCAGCGTATTGCTCTCAAAAGATTTACAGATAAATAGTGAGCTGTTATCAGCTTTTCTGTTAAAGATTATGTGTTACAAGATTAATGAGAGTGAACTTGAGCGTAGGGCCAGCTGTCTGCTTTTGTAGAATGCTGCATTCCTCTGGGTCCACCTGCTGCGCAGTTAGGCATCATGTTAATTTTGTCATGCATTAGACGCCTCAATTTTTACTTCATGTTCAAATAAGTTATAATTTCTTTATGTCTCATTGTACATCCATGTCAGAATAATTTGCTTTCTCGGAGTCACTATGGGGATGGATATTAAATGATCTAACTGGGTCTGTTTTCAGTGGGGTGAATGGAGGGCCATTCTAAATAGTTTGGGCTGGCCTACCACCTCCCCAGAACTCAGCTGCATAATAGGAAAAGGGGGGGGGGGGGGGGGGGGGGTGTCGAGGGTAGGTGCAAGGGATGAAATCGACAGCTCACACACTCGATGGTAAATAGATAATTAAACATCACTGCCACCTTTGTAGTTAGTTACTATCTTTGGAGGGTGTTCTTTGTTCATCGAAGGCATTCCTGAAAAATAATGTTCACTCTTCCTGCCCACTTAAGCTTCAAAACCCACACCCTCATCAATCTTTCCCTCCTCCCAAAAATTATCAGAACCCTCCCTGTCTAATGCTTCTGACTGAATTAGGTCTGGGGTGTTATTTGGGACTTCATCATGTGCCTGCCTGCAGTCCTGGAAGTGCTCACAAGGGGAGCTCAAGAGCTGCCAGGACAGTTGGAATTGCCAGACAATTAGATGAACCAACAGCCCAAGGTGGGACCTGCTGCCATTGAGGGGTGGACGTCCCACTCTCCATCATCTGCCCCAACCACACAGTATTACTGTCCTTGATCTGATGATACGCCACCAACTTTTCAATGTGTTTCTGCTCCAGGATGGAGCTGAAAGTGGCCTCAAAGATGTTGATGAACCATGAGCAAACACCTTGAACAGTTTGTTTGGAAAAAGTGCAGAACTGGCCACAAGATTTGTGAAAAGCCCAATTTTGAACAACAGTAACATTGAAATGGAGATAGATTGAAGTTGATTGTATTTGGGCAGGGCATGCAGGCTGATGGAATGCATGTGGCTAAAAACCATCACACTGGCAGAAGTGTAGGCTTTGGGTGGAGACCCTGATATTGTCTCTTAAAATTATGGAATTGTTGCAACTCAAAAGCAGACCATTCGGCCCAATGTCCATGCAAATGCAAAGCAACTCCCTTGCCTTTTCACTGTAGCTTTGTTCCACATTTTCAGCTAGTGCATTCCAGATCCTGACCACTGACTGTGTATTTTCGTGAATGAACCATCTACCATGTCCTGAGACAAAGAACAGGAAATGACATCTTCACAGGAAATGACATCACCACAGGAAATGGCGTCACCAACCCAAAGAAACCCAAACATATAAATAGAAAGCAGGAATCAACAGCAGTGCTTTGCCCAGAGGACCACTGAAGATGTTACTTGGTAGAGTGACGAAACATCTGGAAATGAACCTTCCAGCTCAGCGAGCAAACCTACATCCAGAATGAACCCATTCATGATTAGAAGGTGGTATTGCTCTCTAATTAAGGATGGGATGATGGTGGTTGGGCTTTTGAGCAGTTGGGGGTATTCCCTCATTGGCCTTACAGCTCTGGAGAAATAGTCTGCAGCTCTCAAATGAGTGAAAGTGGTTCCCTTGTTTACTTACAAATGTTTTAAAGTATAAAACTGGTCTCAGTATCTGGACCACCATAGTGCAAGGCAAGTCCTTCGACAGGGCAACCTTGGACCATAGCCATGCAAACAGGTAAGGCCACAAAGCCTACCCACAGTGCTGATCCCCAGGTCTAGCAACTTGGTGCTTCCTCCACAGGCACAGCTTAGATTCCAATCCATTTGGTGGTCCACCACCTCCTGAAAATCACCAGTGATATGTGAACAGCACGAGTCCAACATCACTGGCCTAAGGTCTGGCCCAGTTTCATATATGAGCATCATTAACTCTGGGATGGAAATTATTTCTTGATACATGTACACATACACACACACACATACACTCTCTCTGCCCCCACCCTCCCTTTAATCCTTCACACTTCACAACAAGGCCTGGAAAACTGCTGAATGCAGTTGAAATAATTAATTTTATGTAACCAAATGCATGGTTTTATCAAAATAGGGCAAACACTGCCAACTAGTTTTTAAATCAGAAGACTGTTTAAAAAAATTCACTAGAATTCAAGACAAGAATATTATTACATGTCAAATCTGTGTTTACAGTTAATAATCTGTAGTGCATTAACTGAAGCACATTATTCAACCTATAATTCCTTATTTAAACTAAGTACTTTGTTTTCAGTTAAGACTTACCTTGAAAATATAAAAGTTCCAGATACTTTTAATTCATTTCAGGCCAGAGTTATAAAATATGTGAAAAACTGATATAAATTTAGATCCCTCCAAAATTGAAACAAGATTACCCTTGTCAATTGTGATTTACAAATGGGATATTAATGAACCATTGTATTCAGTTACATTTTTTTAAAGCATGGGCTAAAATTATAAAATGTAAGAAAGGATTCAAAACTAATTCACAAGAATGGGGGGAGTCTGAAATATTAATAGAAAATGCTGGCAATATGCAGCAGGGTCTGGAAGTGGCTGTGGAGAGAGAAACCGGATTAACATTTCAAGTCAATGACCCATTGTTGGAACTAATTTGTATCCTTATCCTCTTTACCAATTAGAATTTAAGACTTGCATTTATATAATAGTTTTCACAACCTCACAACAGCCCAGAACATTTACAGCCGGTAAAATACTTTTGTAGATTTTTTGAATGACTTATATCTCAGAATTATTCCCAGTGACACTTGTGTGTAAAAGATTTTATTCATAGTGCTTTAAAAGGTCTACTCCATATTTCATCCCTTGCTCCCATTTCTTTCTTCAGTTTGGTTTAGTTTTCTATCAGTGCATGCCCAGTTTTAAAAAGTCAAGCACAAATAACATCAGCAGTAAACACACTCACATTATCAAACAGGGAACAATTAAATACTGCGAGAAGGATCTAAAGCTACCAAAGCTTCTAACTTTATGACACCCTATCATATGAAAGGAGGTCCTGTTTTACAGTGAACAGTATGTGAGTTTGAACCAGAAGATCTAAAATTGAGTTCCAACTCATGGCTAATGGCCAAGGAAGGTACATTTATAACATGGCCAGCCAGGTTGACAATCAATATGCAAAGTCTTCCAACACACGCCAATGGCACATGGTAAGAGCAGTAGATTTTCTCAGTCAGCCAATTGATGTAAAAAATGTTGGAGGTTTTACCATCACCATTCATAGCTCTAAGCTACAACATGTATTTCAATTGTATGATGCAACAGCAAATCGGATTCCCTGAGAGAACTGTAACCTGCCAACATCAAGATAAAATGATGGAACACAGTTTTTTCTCTTTTCACATTTTAATATTTGTCTTGTTTTGAGAATTGAATCTTGGGCAAAAGATTTCAGGACACTAGTAGGCATGGATGAGTTGGACCGAAGGGTCTGTTCCTATGCTGTCCATCTCTATGACTCTATGACTAATTTGAAGGACAGTAATGGATTTATTTGTGTTGCTTTGGACAAAATTTATCCCTTAAGTGGGATCACTTAAGAACAGATTATCTACGATCATTATCACATTGACCTTTGTAGGATCTTGCTGTGCACAGATTGGCTTCCAGGGTTATTGCAGTGACAACACTTTAAAGGTACCTAATTAGAGGCAAGTATTTGTTGTAACATCCTGAAATCATGAAAGATACTGTATAAATATAATTTGGAGGTGCCAGTGTTGGACTGGGGTGTACATCCAGGTCGTTTATAAAAATGACAAACAGCAGTGGACCCAAAACAGATCCTTGCGGTACACCACTAGTACCTGAACCCCAGAATGAACACTTCTCATCAACCACCACCCTCTGTCTTCTTTCAGCTAGCTAATTTCTGATCCAAACTGCTAAATCACCCTCAATCTCATGCCTCTGTATTTGTGCAACAGCCTACCATGCGGAACCTTATCAAACGCTTTACTGAAATCCATATACAACATATCAACCGCTTTAACCTCACCCCACCTGTTTGGTCATCATCTCAAAGAACTCAATCAGGTTTGTGGGGTACGACCTACCCTTCACAAAACCATGTTGACTATCCCTAATCAGCTTATTCCTTTGTAGGATAGTGAAGAAGGCGTTTGGTATGCTTTCCTTTATTGGTCAGAGTATTGAGTACAGGCGTTGGGAGGACATGTTGCGGTTGTACAGGACATTGGGTTAGGCCACTGTTGGAATATTGCATGCAATTCTGGTCTCCTTCCTATCGGAAAGATGTTGTGAAACTTGAAAGGGTTCAGAAAAGATTTACAAGGATGTTGCCAGGGTTGGAGGATTTGAGCTATGGGGAGAGGCTGAACAGGCTGGGGCTGTTTTCCCTGGAGCGTCGGAGGCTGAGGGGTGACCTTATAGAGGTTTACAAAATTATGATGGGCATGGATAGGATAAATAGACAAAGTATTTCCCCTGGGATCGGGGAGTCCAGAACTAGAGGGCATAGGTTTAGGGTGAGAGGGGAAAGATATAAAAAAGACCTAATGGGCAACTTTTTCACGCAGAGGGTGGTATGTGTATGGAATGAGCTGCCAGAGGATGTGGTGGAGGCTGGTAAAATTGCAACATTTAAGAGGCATTTGGATGGGTGTATGAATAGGAAGGGTTTGGATATGGGCCAGGTACTGGAAGGTGGAACTAGATTGGGTTGGGATATCTGGTCCGTGTGGACAGGTTGGACCGAAGGGTCTGTTTCCAAGCTGTACATCTCTATGACTCTATGATTATAAATCTTATCTTTTATAACCTTTTCCAACACTTTACCCACAACCGAAGTAAGGCTCACTAGCCTATAATTACCAGGGTTGTCTCTACTCCCCTTCTTGAATAAGGAAACAACATTTGTTGTCCTTCAGTCTTCTGGTATGATTCCTGTAGACAATGACAACATAAAGATCAAAGCCAAAGGCTCAGCAATATCCTTGCTGACTTCCCAGAGAATCCTAGGATACATCCCATTCGGCCCAGGGGACTTATCTATTTTTACACTTTCCAGAATTGCAGACACCTCCTCCTTGTGAACCACAGTCCCATATTGTCTAGTTACCTGTATCTCAGTATTCTCCTCGACAACATTGTCTTTGACTAGTGTGAATACTGATGAAACATATTCATTTAGCGCTTCCTCTATCTCCTCTGGCACCATGCACAACGTCCCACTACTACCTCTGATTGGCTCTAATCTTACTCTAATCATTCTTTTGTTCTTTCTGTTGATCAGCTGTAACAACAACAACTTGCATTTATATAGTAACTTTAACATAGAAAAACACTTCAGGTTACTCACTAACTACCTTATTCTCTATCTCTATCACAAATTGAACAAAACAGCTTTTTTCTGCTTCATACTGAATCTAACTGTATTTCCCCTGATGTACCAAAGAAGCTCCATTGATTGCACCTTTGATCAACCCCACTCTGACACAGATTGGTGAGCAATGGGAAAATATTATAGGAATATGTTCATCTCATGTACAAAGGGAAAAACATTACTTCCCTTCCATGTTTCATAATTAAACCAATTATTGGCATGGCATGTTTATTTAATATCCGAATCATCTGGATTAGGAAGTTCCCAAAATTGATTCCTGGTCCAAAGAACATTCATTGATCTAAAGCTGGGATGGCAGTAAGATCACGAGAATCACTGAGTCAATGATTACAGCACAAATGAGGAGATCTGTCATGTCTGTGGCATAGCTTTACAAAACAACTTTACTAGCTGCTCTCCCCCACATTTTCAGTGTTGTCCTGCAGATCTCTTTTCTAATATTCACCCAATAGCCTTTTGAAAGCAGGGACTGAATGTGCCTCAACTCATTCTGTGGTGATATATTTTAGACCCTAATCATTTGTTGTGTAAGAATGTTTTCCCTCACGTTGCTTCTTTTGACGATACTGATTTTTTGTTTGTATCTTGCCCAATGGGAATAGTTTCTGCCTTTCCACACTGTGCAGATGTCTCAGGATTTTTAATATCTCTGTCAAATCTACTCTTAGTCTTCTCCAAGGAGACCACGTCCAGCTTATCCAAGCTAGTTACATCACTGAAATTCCAGCACCCTGGAACCATTCCAAATCATTTCCTTCTCAAACATCCTCACATCCTTCCTAGAGGTTGGAGTAGGTAAAATCAGCAAGGGCTTTTGTGATTCAAAGTGATTGTTGTTCATTGATGGTTGTTGGAAGAGCATATCTTTAGACATTATACCTGTAAGTTCTAGTTGAATAACTTGCTGATATTCATTGTCAAGGTTCATGCATGAATATCAACTGTAAAAATTAGTGACCAGACGACAATCAGGGCCTTTGGCACTTCCATGAGGAAAACTCGGAAGAGAAAAATTGGAAGGAAAAATATTATCGCCACTTCACAGAATTACTCTGAGGATAGCGTTGAGGCCAATCTATGGTGTTTACTGTTCAGAGTAGAGGTGACTATGTTCCCCTGACATTTTGGTTGATTACTTTTCTTCATCTTTATGGAAGGCTGTAAACGAATTCCTAATGCTACATGTCAAAAGATTTCCCTGTTAAGACAGCTTTGGTTAAAAATATTAGGCGCATAAATTCATGAAAGATACTGTGTGGAGTTTGCACATTCTCCCTGGTGTCTGTCAGGACTTGCTCTGGGGTGCTCTGATTTCCTCCCGCAGCCCAAATATATGCAGGTTAGGATGGATTGGCCATGCTAAATTGCCCATAATGTTCAGTGAGGTGCAAGCTCGGTGGGTTAGCTATGGGAAATGCAGGATTGCAGAGATAGGGTGAGGTTCTGGGTCTAGGTGGGATACTCTTCAGAGTTGGTGTGGACTCATTGGGCTGAATGGTCTGCTTCCAAACCGTAGGGATTCTATGATACTATTTTTAAAAATCCTGTATGGTTCATTTAGAAATGTCATGGTACACCTCTGAGGTAGGTAGGACTTCAATCTGGCCCAGAGAATGGGGAAACTATCCCCACTGTACCAAAGAGGCGTTATGAGGGTATCATTATTTTGCCAGCAGGTTAAAGACATTAACCACAATAAGACTATGCTCCCATTGATGAATGCCAAAGAATAAAGTCTGTAACATGAAAGATTCTCTCCAACTTACCAGCCTAAGCAATGGTTCATAGCCTAAGCTGCCATCAACAAGATATATTTGCTACTGTATAAGTTGTCAAATATGGAGCTGTAGTGCTTCTCCATGCTCCAAGTTATACAGTGAGGCTCCATCAGTCACTGGTCACCCCGTCTTGATCTATCTCCCTCCATTCTCTTTAATTTCACAGTGAAAGTTTTATTCTGTGCAGCTTTCCTTTCACAGCAGAGAGCGGTGCGAGCTGGGCGGAAATGAAGTTGGAGCGCAGAGCTAGTCGGGAAGGTAAGTGATTGATATTTAAGAACTTACCTCGACGCCAACGGTCTTTTCACAGCAGAGAGCGGCGCGAGCTGGGCGGAAGTGAAGTTGGAGCGCAGAGCTAGTCGGGAAGGTAAGTGATTGATATTTGAGTGGGTGTGTTCTAGACCCCAGGCCCTACATAGTGTTCTAGACCCCAGGCCTCCCTCCCATCCTCCTCCTCTAACCTAACTTTAAAGTCCACAGGTAAGCTACTCAGTGTTCTTGTTTTGGAGACGAAGTGTAGAGTAATGGCAGCGCAGACAGTGGAATGTTCCTCCTACAGGATGTTTGAGGTAGGGGTGACCACCAATACTCCTGCCGACTTCATCTGCAGGAAATGCAGTCAGATCCTGCTCCTCACAGAACGAGTTAGGGAACTGGAACTGGAGTTGGATGAACTGAGGATTATTCGAGAGGCTGAGAGGGTGATAGATAGAAGCTACAGGGACATAGTTACGCCAGAGAACAGAGGTAGCTGGGTAACAGTTAGAGGTGGGAAGGGGAGGAAGCAGGCAGTGCAGGGATCCCCTGTGGTCGTTCCCCTCAACAATAAGTATACCGCTTTGGATACTGTTGGGAGGGACGGCCTAGCAGGGGTAAGCTGCAGCGACCGGGTCTCTGGCACGAGGTCGGGCTCTGAAGCTAAGAAGGGAAAGGGGGAGAGGAGGAGAGCACTAGTTATAGGAGACTCTTTGGTTAGAGGAATGGACAGGCGGTTCTGTGGACATGGGCGAGACTCTCAGATGGTTTGTTGCCTCCCGGGTGCCAGGGTCCGAGACATCTCGGACCGTGTCTTCAGAATCCTTAAGGTGGGGGGGGTGTGCAGGCAGAGATCGTGGTGCACGTTGGCACCAACAACATAGGTAGGTAGAGGGGTGGGGAGGTCATTCAGGAGCTCAGGGAGTTAGGCTGGAAGCTAAAAGCTAGGACGGACAGAGTCGCCATCCCTGGGTTGTTGCCGGTGCCACGTGACAGTGAGGCAAGGAATAGGGAGAGAGTGCAGTTGAACACGTGGCTGCAAGGATGGTGTAGGAGGGAGGGCTTCAGGTATTTGGACAATTGGACTGCATTCTGGGGAAGGTGGGACCTGTACAAGCAGGACAGGTTGCACCTGAACCAGAAGGGCACCAATATCCTGGGAGGTAGGTTTGCTAGCACTCTTCGGGGGGGTTTAAACTAATTTGGCAAGGGGATGGGATCCGGACTTGTAGTCCAGCAAGTAGGCTAGCTGTTTGTCAGGATGTCCAAGAATGTAGGGAGGCTGTGGAGAAGGCAGCACTGACAGGGAGTACTTGCGGACATAGAGATGGGCTCAAGTGTGTATACTTCAATGCAAGGAGTATCAGAAATAAGGTGGGTGAACTTAAGGCGTGGATCGGTACTTGGGACTACGATGTTGTGGCCATCACGGAAACGTGGATAGAAGAGGGATAGGAATGGTTGTTGGAGGTTCCTGGTTACAGATGTTTCAGTAAGATTAGGGAGGGTGGTAAAAAAGGAGGGGGGGTAGTGTTGCTAATTAGAAATGGTATAACGGCTACAGAAAGGCAGTTCGAGGGGGATCTGCCTTTGGAGGTAGTATGGGCTGAAGTCAGAAATAGGAAAGGTGCAGTCATCTTGTTGGGTGTTTACTATAGGCCCCCCAATAGCAGCAGAGATGTGGAGAAACAGATTGGGAAACAGATTTTGGAAAGGTGCAGAAGCCACAGGGTAGGAGTCATGGATGATTTCAACTTCCCAAACATTGATTGGAAGCTCTTTAGATCAAGTAGATTGGATGGGGTGGTGTTTGTGCAGTGTGTACAGGAAGCTTTTCTAACTCAGTATGTAGATTGCCCGACCAGAGGGGAGGCCATATTGGATTTGGTACTTGGTAACAAACCGGGACAAGTGATGGGCTTGTTAGTGGGTGAACATTTTGGTGATAGTGACCACAATTCAGTGACTTTCACCTTGGTTATGGAGAGAGATAGGTGCGTGCAACAGGGTAGGTTTTACAATTGGGGGAAGGGTAAATACGATGCTGCAAGACAGGATCTGAGGAGCATAAGTTGGGAGCATAGGCTGTCAGGGAAGGATGTCGTGGAAATGTGGAACTTTTTCAAGGAACAGATACAACGTGTCCTTGATATGTATGTGCCTGTCAGGCAGGAAAGAGATGGTCGTGTGAGGGAACCTTGGTTGACGAGGGAGGTTGAATGTCTTGTAAAGAGGAAGAAGGGGGCTTACATAAGGTTGAGGAAACAAGGTTCAGACAGAGCATTGGAGGGATACAGGATTGCCAGAAGGGAGCTGAAGAAAGGGATTAGGAGAGCTAAGAGAGGGCATGAAAAATCTTTGGCGGATTGGATCAAGGATAACCCCAAGGCATTTTATGCGTATGTGAGAAACATGAGAATGACGAGAACGAGGATAGGTCCGATCAAGGACAATAGTGGGAGACTGTGTATTGAGTCGGAAGAGATAAATGAGGTCTTGAATGAATACTTTTCTTCAGTATTTACAAACGAGAGGGACCGTATTGTTGAAGAGGAGAGTGTGAAATGGACTGGTAAGCTAGAGGAGATACTTGTTAGGAAGGAAGATGTGTTGGACATTTTGAATAACTTGAGGATAGACAAGTCCCCCGGGCCTGACGGGATATATCCTAGGATTATGTGGGAAGCAAGAGAGGAAATTGCAGAGCCGTTGGCAATGATCTTTTCGTCTTCACTGTCATCAGGGGTGGTACCAGGGGACTGGAGAGTGGCGAATGTTGTGCCCCTGTTCAAAAAAGGAAATAGGGATAACCCCGGGAATTACAGGCCAGTTAGTCTTACTTCAGTGGTAGGCAAAGTAATGGAAAGGGTACTGAGGGATAGGATTTATGAGTATCTGGAAAGACACTGCTTGATTAGGGACAGCCAGCACGGATTTGTGAAGGGTAGGTCTTGCCTTACAAGTCTGACTGAATTCTTTGAGGAGGTGACCAAGCATGTGGATGAGGGTAGAGCAGTGGATGTAGTATACATGGATTTTAGTAAGGCATTTGATAAGGTTCCCCATGGTAGGCTTATGCGGAAAGTCAGGAGGCATGGGATAGAGGGAAATTTGGCCAGTTGGATAGAAAACTGGCTAACCGGTCGAAGTCAGAGAGTGGTGGCAGATGGTAAATATTCAGCCTGGAGCCCAGTTACAAGTGGAGTTCCGCAGGGATCAGTTCTGGGTCCTCTGCTGTTTGTAATTTTTATTAATGACTTGGAAGAGGGAGTCGAAGGGTGGGTCAGTAAATTTGCAGATGATACGAAGATTGGTGGAGTTGTGGATAGTGAGGAGGGCTGTTGTCGGCTGCAAAGGGACTTAGATATGATGCAGAGTTGGGCTGAGGAGTGGTAGATGGAGTTCAACCCTGCCAAGTGTGAGGTTGTCCATTTTGGAAGGACAAATAAGAATGCGCAATACAGGGTTAACGGTAGGGTTCTTAGTAAGGTGGAGGAGCAGAGGGATCTTGGGGTCTATGTTCATAGATCTTTGAAAGTTGCCACTCAGGTGGATAGAGCTTGTAAGAAGGTCTATGGTGTATTAGCGTTCATTAGCAGAGGGATTGAATTCAAGAGTCGTGAAGTGATGTTACAGCTGTACAGGACTTTGGTTAGGCCACATTTGGAGTACTGTGTGCAGTTCTGGTCGCCTCACTTTAGGATAGATGTGGAAGCTTTGGAGAGGGTGCAGAGAAGATTTACCAGGATGTTGCCTGGAATGGAGAATAGGTCGTACGATGATAGGTTGAGCGTGCTAGGTCTTTTCTCATTGGAACGGAGAAGGATGAGGGGTGACTTGATAGAGGTGTATAAGATGATCAGGGGAATGGATAGAGTAGACAATCAGAAACTTTTTCCCCAGGTACAACAGAGTGTTACAAGGGGACATAAATTTAAGGTGAAGGGTGGAAGGTATAGGGGAGATGTCAGGGGTCGGTTCTTTACCCAGAGAGTGGTGGGGGCATGGAATGCGCTGCCTGTGGGAGTGGCAGAGTCACCTTCCCCTGCCACCGCAGGAACTGCAAAACCTGCGCCCACACCTCCTCCCTCACCTCCATCCAAGGCCCTAAAGGAGCCTTCAACATCCATCAAAGTTTTACCTGCACATCCACTAATATCATTTATTGTATCCGTTGCGGTCTCCTCTACATTAGGGAGGCTGGACGCCTCCTAGCAGAGCTCTTTAGGGAACACCTCCGGGACACTCGCACCAATCAACCACATCGCCCTGTGGCCCAACATTTCAACTCCCCCTCCCACTCTGCCGAGGACATGGAGGTCCTGGGCCTCCTTCACCGCCACTCCCTCACCACCAGATGCCTGGAGGAAGAACGCCCCATCTTTCGCCTCAGAACACTTCAACCCCAGGGCATCAATGTGGACTTCAACAGTTTCCTCATTTCCCCTTCCCCCACCTCACCCTAGTTCCAAACTTCCAGCTCAGCACTGTCCCCATGACTTGTCCTACCTGCCTATCTTCTTTTCCACCTATCCACTCCACCCTCCCCCCGCCCCCAACCTATCACCTTCATCCCCTCCCCCACTCACCTGTTGTACTCTTTGCTACTTTCTCCCCACCCCCACCCTCCTCTAGCTTATCTCTCCACCCTTCAGGCTCTCTGCCTTTATTCCTGAGGAAGGGCTTTTGCCCGAAACGTCGATTTTACTGCTCCTCGGATGCTGCCTGAACTGCTGTGCTCTTCCAGCACCACTAATCCAGAATCTGGTTTCCAGCATCTGCAGTCATTGTTTTTACCTAAGGCTTTTATATGTCTGAGTGTAACTCTCTGTAAACTATGTAGAACTAACAGTGGTATGGTCAGTTTATTCAGAACAACCACAGCTTTAGCTTTGCATCCAGTTACAGTCAGCTAGTTTTTTAAAACAGAAGGCAGTAGCCTTTAACAATGACCAGACTTAAATACTCAGACATGACAACGTAGTAACCTTTCACTTTGTTAGCTCATCTGTTGCAGTAATGAAGGGATCATGAAAAGTTCATAATGATGATGGCTTTATAGTCTCAATAAAATCATAACCATTCCCCCAATAATGCTTTATCAATCTTTTCTCCTGAAGCATTTATATCCCTCTGCTCATTCACATTCTTCATTGTTTTTCCACTGAGCGCATAATCTAAGGTTCAGCACAACTTTAGTCAAATACACCCTTAATAATTGGATAGCATGAATTGAATCAAGCACCAGTTAAGATAATTAATAATGGATAGATTTCATTTAAATGAGCCAGCTTCACCCTGTTTTTTGGTACCACTAAACATGCTCCATTTTAATGATACCTGAAGTATTGTTTACGATTCTTGTAGAGATTAATTTGTTTCCTCTTGCACATAAATATTAATTTACTGTTAGTCATCCAATTATTGAATTTCATTATACTTGAGAATTATGCAGTTCTGTATGGATATATATGAGGAAGCAATCTTCTAAGTTTTGATTGAAAATTAATAAGCATTTCTTCATTTGAAGAGTTTTGTCAGGATCAGTTTTTGTAATCAGAGCTTGGCACTGGAAAATGCAGCCTCTGCAGAAAAATATTAAGAAGTGACTCAGAGTTTTGGAAACCAACTTAGTGCAAAATGTTTGCAATCTGATGCTGGAAAACACGTCAATTTGTCCTGAAGGAGAATCCCTGCAGTTAGTTTTGAGATTTCATATTGTTGGGGTTGACACTTCAAAAGGAATGTTGCACTATTGCAACTCAGGCCCCACTGCTCTCTCAAATAGATACAAAAATTCCAGGACATTATTTCAAAGTGGAATGAGAGAGGCTTTGACAGTACAGAAGGAGGCCATTTGACCCACTATGTTCATATCAGCTCCCAAAGAACTACCCTGCCAGTCCCATCCTCCACCCCTATTTTCGTAGCTCTCTGTTGAAATCCCATTTGGAATCCACCTCCACCACTCTCCCAGGCAATGCATTCCAAACCTAAATCCTAAAGAAGTTTCTCCCTCATCAGCCTCTGAGCTCTCTTGCTGACAATCTTGAAATTGTGACTCCTAGTTACTGACATACCAACTGGTAGAAACAGAATACCCTCCTTTACCTTAACAAAAGTTTGAGCATATCAATAAGGTCACCTCTTAATCTACTCTGCTTCAAGGACAATAAGCCAACTTCACTAAGCTTTCCTTATATCTAAAATCCCTCAATCTGGTATCATTCTAGTAAATCTCTTTTGCACTCTCTCTAGCACTCTAACATCCTTCCACAAAAAACATGCCCAGAATTGAACATGATACTCCAAATGTGTTCTGACCAATGATTGGGGAGATATAGTATCTTTCCTTGTTTTTATAAACATTGCCTCTATTTATAAATCCACGGATCTTATAAGCTTTCTTCACAACTTTTTCAACTTGCCTGGCCACCTTCAGAGAATTGCATGTGGGCCATGAAGTTTCTTCACTCATGTACTCCCCTCAATTTCACCATTGAGCTCATGTTTTTCTGTTAAGATGCACTGCCCAGCATTTCTCTGTATTGTTCCCTCCAGATTCTTGGTCAGTCCATAAACCTTCACTTCAAAAATCTCATTACATGGTTGTTACCCCCTTGCCGTTTGAAAGACCTTGCTGGATGCATATTGGCTGCCAATTCTCTTTCATTGCAAGTGTCAATGCTTCAAATGCACTTTGGTGGATTTGACATGCTTTGGAAATGCTGGTATAATGCAAGTCCTCATTAAATTTAAATCTTTCTTTCTTTCTTTGGACCATTATGCAGTTTGCGTGTTACCACAGAATTGTTACTGTGTGGAAGCAGACCATTCAGCCCATCTTACCTTATACTGCCTCTATTACCTGATGCCAATCTCCTGCCTTTTCCCATGTCCCTGTACACCATTTCCAGCCAAATAATCATCCAATGCCCTCTTGAATGCCTCAATTGAATCTGCCTCCAGCACATTTCCAGGCAGTGCTTTCTCCAGGCACTAAGTCCTTGTTATATGAAAAAAATATTTTCTTGGATAAACTGGCCGTTTTATATCTCTCCTGCAGGCCTTCCCAATAATAAAGGAAGATATCTCATTGTAAATATTGAGGTGATGGAACAGCTTTACTTGTGGGTTCCAGATGTTGATGGAACATTTTCAGTATTGACTCCTTTGGATATTGGAAGTGAAAATTAACACAAATGTAGAATAAGCTGCTCAGCTGATCTTACACTTTATTAGTTCATGGGATGTAAACACTGCTGGCAAACCCATCAATCGTTGCTATTGAGAAGGTGGTGCTAAGTTTTGTCCTTGAACCAATGCAGTCCATTTGATACACCAACGCTGCTGTTAAGGACTGGTTTCCACAATTTTGACTTGGTGACAGCTAAGAAACAGTAAGAAAATTCCATGTCAGGATGGAGTGTGTCTTGGAGGAGTGTGGGGTGGTTTGAAAGTGGTGATGTTCCCACCTATCTGCTGCCATTGTCCTTCTAAATGGGGTGGTGGTATTGGGAGTCTGGGAAGGGGTCATGGGATTAGAAGATACTATCAAAGGAACCTTGATGAGTTATTACAATACAATATATAGGTACTACATTCTGCTGCTACTCTACAATAGTAGCACAGAGAGCAAATATTGAAGGGAGTGGATATGATTGTAACCCAGCAAGCTGCTTTATCCTGGATGGCATCAATCTCTTGACCAGGCAACTGGGGAGTATTCCATCACACCCCTGTCTTGAGCCTTGTACATGGCAGACAGGGTTTTCGGGAGTCAGGAGATGAGCTGTTCACCATAGAGTTCCCAATCTCCTACCCACTCTCATAACCATTGCCTGGTCCTGTTACATTCCAGGTTAACGGTCAACTGCAGAATATTGCCAATAGAGGATTCAGTAATGGTAATGCCAGTGAATGTGAAATGAGGTATTAGTAGATTCTGTCTTGTTGAACATGTCTGGTACTTATGTGGTGCAAACCTGACTTGCCATTCATTAGTCCAAGCCGGAAAATTGTCCAGATCTTATCAGCTGAGAGCATGGGCTGCTTCATCATCGGAGGAAAGCCAAATTGAAGTTAAAACATCTGGGCAATTGTCAGCAAATCTCCCACCCCTAACATTATGATAGAGGAACCATCATTGATAAAGCAACTAAAGATGGTTGGGCCGTGGAAGTTGTCCTGAGGAAGTCCTAAAGCGGTCTCCTGGAGTGGAGACGTTTAATCCGCAGCAACTATATTTCTTCGTGCTAGGTATGACTGAAAACAGGGAATAGCTTTCCTGCCTGATTCCCATTGACTTGTTCGAGCTCCTTGATACCTCATTTGGCCAAATGCTGCCTTGATGTCAAATGCATTCTCTTTCATTTTTGCTCTCGAATGGAGATGTTTTGTACATGAAGCAAGTTTATAAATGATTCCTGTAGTCCTGTTTAAATCAAAATGGCTATTGCTGAGTGCTGCTTGATAGCACTTTCATTGCTTTGCCGATATTTGAGAGTGGACTGACAATCTATGAATTGGCCAATTTAGATTTGTCCTGTGTTTTGCAAACAGGACACAATTGAGCTATTTTGCACTTGATGTCAGCATTGTAGCTGTGCTGTAAGAAATTGGCTTGGGGTGCAAGTAGATCTGAAGCGCACGTCTTCAGTGCTACAACTGAGATACTATCAGGGCCCATAGCCTTTGCAGGGAGAAGTACATGGAACCATTTCCTGATATCATGTTAAGTCAATGCAATCAGATGAAGACTGGGATCTCTACTGCTGGGAACTTCAGGCGGAGGCTGGGATGGGTCATTCATTTAGCTCTTCTGACTTTAGTTGATCATATAAATTTAAGGAGGAGGCGGCAGAATTTAAGTTAATAATCCTTTAAAGGATTGTGGGAAGGGAACAGGAAATTGGATTTGAGACTAAGATAAGATCACATTAAAGAGGAGCAAGCCCAACAGATTCAATTGCCTACTCCTACTTGTGGTTCGGATGTTCTCATGTTTGCACAGAAATTATGGACTAGATTTTTGATTGTTCAATAGACAGCCGACTGTTGGAGCATGCTAACCAGCTCCTTATGATGCCGTTAGGTTATCCATGGCCATTTTGAGCACAGAAGCTTATTTCCACATGCTGGCTGGGCTTCGGACAGATAAACAACTGTTCTCAGAGCCAGCATACACTAGGCAGTGGAATACATGAAGCCTCAGAGAAGGTTTGACATGGACCTTGGGCTGCATTTCAGGTGAAATGTCAGTTTACACTGGGTACAAAATGTGAGGTAAATGCTCTGCCAAGTTTTGTCCTAAATTGAAAAATTGGTGTCCTGAATAAGCTTGGGATCATCAAGTACTTGAGCAGCAGAATGATAGGTTAGCCATTGAAAATACTTTGATAGCCTGTCAGCTAGGTAGCGAGCCACACGGTATCTCGCAATTGGATAAGTCAATTGATTGCAGATTGTGGGTGTTACTTGTGCTTACATGCGTACGTAAAGACTGAGGGAAGGTTTGTTGGATGGAGATGTATGATATGCATTGTGTATCTCTGCATAAATCCATTAAAATGAGGCTCTGAGATTCTGCATTGTACCAGTTGGCTATCTGAGTTCTATCAAGCAGGGCAGGTCAGAACAGTCTAGAAGACACATATATCAGCTAAAACAAAAGCAATTAAGTGAAAGGACATTGAAACACCCAGGCTGTGTATGTAATCCCATTGATTGCTAATCACTAGAAGTGCCATACCTCACCTCACTCTTCATACAACAATTGTCTTAAATTTCTATCCTCATTACCAACCATTGTTAGGGCTGGAAGACACTTTATGAATAAAGCGTGACAAAGTGCTTGAAAGTGATGATGATGATGCCTTGGGAATCTATGTAGGAAAGATAACATAATTAGCCATCTCCAAACTCAGTAGAGTCCCTTTCTTGTGTCAACTGCTGTATGAAGTAATGAGCTTATGCACTTGGGATACTGGACTAAGATGCAGGCAAAATCATGATGCAAATAGACCTGATCACTCTGTAGTTTGAGTTCTCATACATCTTTCATCCTGATTTTGATGAGATAGACTTTTGATTTGCAAAATGACTTCCCATGAGTTGGAAATAATAAGGCTCAACTAGAACTTAATTCTCCAAGGATTCAACAGAACATTAAAAATTCTGTTTAGCCCTGCTAACTGCACACAAGGTTCGTCACTGAATCAAACAGTAAAACAGACAGTAATGCGTTAAGATACAAGTTGAATTAATTGCTTCTGAAGGTCAAGGATCTGCTTCTAATCTGATACTTTAACTATTAATTAAAATGTTTCACTTTTAGTGAACTTCAATCCAAGATTCTTCTGAAGATGTTTGGAATTTATGATGGAAATTCTTTTAAACCCTCCATCATCATTGAAAATTAATTGCTTCACTGGTTGCAATCACTACACAGGTGTAGTTAATCCACCATTTTCCACACTGTGCCTTGAATGCTAAAAAATAATTAGCATAAAACCAGAGAGAATGATAAAGCAATTTAATACTCAAATTTGGTAACTATGGAACCAATATCAACTTTGGTCAAAAGCATTATCATTTACTTTCTACATCTTTCACATCTCATTTTAGTTTTTCATTTTTTTTCACTGTTGCCCAAAAAGTGGATTATTGAAAGTTGCAACTAAATAGTTTATTTTGGACCAAGTAATTTCTTTATATTTTTCAACACACTCTGACACACTTCCAAACCATAGTTCATCTCCGTTTTTGACCTCAGAAATCTAATCCCAGACATATGTCACTAAAGTATTGCTATTTGAAGACAGAGTAAACAACCTTTTCCAATTTACAACCTTGAGAGTTTATCAGTCACTGATTGAAACATGGCCTTGAGATTACCTGCAGAAACAATCCCTGAGGTTTAAATTTCACAATCTTTACCTATTTTCTTTGGTTAAAATGGACACAATCAAGTCAATTTGACTGTGTCAGGACCCACGTCAAATTTATAAGGCACTTTGGACCGCTGCTAAAC
This sequence comes from Chiloscyllium plagiosum, assembly GCF_037043375.1. Lineage (NCBI taxonomy): Eukaryota > Metazoa > Chordata > Chondrichthyes > Orectolobiformes > Hemiscylliidae > Chiloscyllium > Chiloscyllium plagiosum. Next base: position 14,414,968 of record NW_028270166.1, read on the forward strand.
TTGCAAGATTTTTTTGTAGACAGCCTTGGCAGCTGTCTGAAATAATACAGGCTTCATTTAAAAAGTTGCTGTGCTCACCTCAGACTCAACTTAAGTGTTTTTCTCTTTGCTGAAGTTGGTGGATCACAAGTTGTTGTGGTATTTCTGGGTTGAAAGATACTCGTTCCTTAACCAGGTCTAAGGATTTATTTTGTTACACTGGTGGAGAAACAACCAATAGAGAGGCTTAACAAGAGGAGACTCTTGTCTTAACAGCATGTGTTTTATTGCATGATAGCAATTAGGCACAAGTTATATTCACTATCTTGACATTGTTACTCAGAACATTGGGAGACAGACATATCTTTTTCCTGTGAAATTGACTGCTATTCTCCCGATATCCCCACCTAAGACTTTATGGTGCAATCAGATTGAGTGGAGCTTATTGCATTTTCCAACAGAAACCCTTTTAGAGACGTTCCCTCATACATTTCGAAGTTTCAATCAGTCTAAGTTATTAATCTGAAAGACCCTATGCAGGACAGCTCATCAAGACCCCAAAACATCCAGGTAGGGGTTTGTTTTGTTCATGCGTGAAACAACTAAATGGTAGCTTTATATGATAATCTCGAATAAAGCAAAGGGCTATGGATAATGGAGATCTGAAAACAAACAAAAATCTTAAATTCTGGAGGAACTCATCAGGTCTGACAGCATCTCTAGAGAGAAAACAGAGTTTTGACAGAGTTTGGGCTGAAAATGTTAACTCTGTTTCCTCTTCACAGATACTATCAGTTGTGAAGTTTCTCTAGCAATTTCTGTTTTAGTAAGATACTCCCAGCTTTCCCTTGCCCAATTTCAATTGTCTTCTTGCCGGTATTTTGACTAGCCCTCTGTGCAGTCTAAAATTGGTTGGATCACCCATTTAGAGACAAAAGAAAAGTCCTGATGAAGGGTTACACCTGAAACATCGACTTCTCCACTCCCTGATGTTGCCTGACTTGCTTTGTTCTTCCAGCCACCTGCTTGTCTACCTTGGATTCCAGCATCTGCAGTTTTGATTTTGTCTCTGGGATCATCCATCTAGCAACTACAGCTTCTCTGAGTTACTTTGACAAAGTTAATGGATAGACTGTACACAAAAACATAGATACAATTCATAGGAAATACAAACAGTATTGCTTTCATTTACAGGTATTGGGAAACATTTAGCTGTGAAAAGCTGTTGAACAAAAGCAAGTTTATTAAGAATAAAGACAGCTACAACAGCTAAGGTATTTAAAGACACACAGTTTTCCTTAATGTATATAATGTGCTGATGGTTTGATTTTGGCTTTCATATAGACAGGTTGGATAATCATACTTTGCAGTCACATCTGTAATGATGGCCTGCCTCACTGTAATCAGTACAGAATAATCTAAGGACTGTGACTTGAGTGAGGTAGAAACTACATGCCACAGAAATGGCATGTCAAAATGTAGCTGCAGCACCATCACATTTCCAGGCCATTTCAGTAAATACAATCTGTTGTTAGTTTGTTTCTGGTTCCTGCTATTTCATTTTAGACACACATGCCCTTCAGATCAGAGGTTCTGTGATCATAGTATTATACAGCTACTTGACCAATGTCTATACATAATATCTGGAAAAAGGCAAAAGTGCACAAAGTTAATAGCTATTGTCAACTTCATGGCTTCTTGAAAGCTGCTGTAATTCCAAACTGAATACCTCACCCTGCCATTCTTGACACAGGTCAATTAGAAAGAGTCTGCTTAATTTACCATTTTCTCAGGCACTCTGTTTCAGAGGAAGAACCAAATAATTTGTTTATTGTTGGCAAGTTCTCTTTGGTGACTATAGTATTCCTTTCTGTTTCGTATCTAAACACATCCAGTGCTGAGATTATTAATATTGGTTATGAGACCTTTTGTCCTTAGAGTAGATCACATACTTCAAAAACTGGGTGAACGAGACAGAAAACTGTAAATGCATAAATATTTGCTTAACTTATAATTTTGTGTTATAAAGACAAAATTTGCTCGTTCTACTGTTCATGAGTGGTTTCTCTACTTCTTAACAAATTTAGTGGTAACCTTTACAACTACTGGAAAGTCCAGGGAATTTTTTAAAGAAAGTCAGAAGTCACATGACAACAGGTTTATTTAAAATCATAAGATTTCGGAGCACTGCTCCTTCATCACCTGATTTTAAATAAACCTATTGGAATATAACCTGGTGTCATGTGACTTCTGACTTCATCCACCCCAGTCCAACACCAACACCTCCACATCATGTTATAAAGAAGGAATGAGTTTGCAATTACCTAAGACAGTGCTCTGAATTTGTTCTCAGTATGGTAGGGATATTCCACTGAATTTTTATGCATTTGTCAATGGGGATTTTCTACAAACTATTTCTGCTGCAATGCAGTGCCCCCTATAGGGGATCTATGGCATCTGTAAAGAGAGTCATAGAGATGTACAGCACGGAAACAGACCCTTCAGTCTAACCCGTCAATGCCGCCCAGACATCCCAACCCAATCTAGTCCCACCTGCCAGCACCCGGCCCATATTCCTCCAAACCCTTCCTATTCATGTACCCATCCAAATGCCTCTTAAATGTTGCAATTGTACCAGCCTCCATCACATCCTCTGGCAGCTCATTCCATACACGTACCATCCTCTGCGTGAAAAAGTTGCCCCTTAAGTCTCTTTTATATCTATCCCCTCTCACCCTAAACGTATGCCCTCTAATTCTGGACTCCCTGACCCCAGGGAAAAGACTTTGTCTATTTATCCTATCCATGCCCCTCATAATTTTTTAAACCTCTATAAAGTCACCCCTCAACCTCCGACGCTCCAGGGACAACAGCCTCAGCCTGTTCAGCCTCTCCCTGTAGCTCAGATCCTCCAACCCTGGCAACATCCTTGTAAATCTTTTCTGAACCCTTTCAAGTTTCACAACATCTTTCCAATAGGAAGGAGACCAGAATTGCACGCAATATTCCAATAGTGGTCTAACCAATGTCCTGTACAGCCGCAACATGACCTCCCAACTCCTTTACTCAATACTCTGACCAATAAAGGAAAGCATACCAAACACCTTCTTCACTATCCTATCTACCTGCAATTCCACTTTCAAGGAGCTATGAACCTGCACTCCAAGGTCTCTTTGTTCAGCAACACTCCCTAGGACCTTACCATTAAGTGTGTAAGTCCTGCTAAGATTTGCTTTCCCAAAATGCAGCACCTCGCATTTATCTGAATTAAATTCCATCTGCCACTTCTCAGCCCATTGGCCCATCTGGTCCAGATCCTGTTGTAATCTGAGGTAACCCTCTTCGTTGTCCACTACACCTCCAATTTTGGTGTCATCTGCAAACTTACTAACTGTACCTCTTATGCTCGCATCCAAATCATTTATGTAAATGACAAAAAGTAGAGGGCCCATCACCGATCCTTGTGGCACTCCACTGGTCACAGGCCTCCAGTCTGAAAAACAACCCTCCACCACCACCCTCTGTCTTCTACCTTTGAGCCAGTTCTGTATCCAAATGGCTAGTTCTCCCTGTATTCCATGAGATCTAACCTTGCTAATCAGTATCCCATGGGGAACCTCGTCGAACACCTCACTGAAGTCCATATAGATCACATCTATTGCTCTGCCCTCATCAATCTTCTTTGTTACTTCTTCAAAAACTCAATCAAGTTTGTGAGACATGATTTCCCATGCACAAAGCCATGTTGACTATCCCGAATCAGTCCTTGCCTTTCCAAATACATGTACATCCTGTCCCTCAGGAATCCCTCCAACAACATGCCCACCACCGAGGTCAGTCTCACCTGTCTTTAGTGCCCTGGCTTGTCTTTACCGCCCTTCTTAAACAGTGGCACCATGTCTGCCAACCTCCAGTCTTCCAGCACCTCACCTGTGACTATCGATGATACAAATATCTCAGCAAGAGGCCCAGCAATCACTTCTCTAGCTTCCCACAGAGTTCTCGGGTACACCTGATCAGGTCCTGGGGATTTATCCACTTTTAATCGTTTCAAGACATCCAGCACTTCCTCCTCTGTATTCTGGACATTTTGCAAGATGTCACCATCAGAGTCTCTACAGTCAGGTTGAATCATTCTCACTGAGACACGAAGAGTCCAAACCAGAAAGTGTGAAACAGAAAATATGCATTGCACTTTAATAATGTACAGAAAGCAAAATAAAGAATAGAGTCTATAAATGGCATGAAGGAAGACAGATAAATGAGACCAACAGAAAAAAAACACAGTTGCAAAAGAAGTATTTTGAAAATCTGGAACTTTTCATTTTATTCTGAGGGGTTGAGATTCCAAAGGTGGAATCACCTGAACTTAGTCATTACCTAAATAACAGATCCATTGGTATCTGCCAGCAAAGCTCTTTAAATGATCCAAGTGTGCATAGGTTAATAATATATTAACATTTGAGGACTTCAGTGGAGGAAAAGTGGATTTTAGGTTTTCAATTCTGTGAAGATTTATTTTTCTCTTTAAAAGCTCATAAGTAATTTTGAATATCAGGTTCAAGACAGTATTTTCCAGGAAATGATGTGATTTCAGCTACATGCCCAGCCAGGCACATGGGGAGATAACTGTTGAGGTGACTTTTTGACTTGAGTTTTATAAACCCCAGAGAGACAGATGCATGTTCATTCAGGGGGAAAAGGCCCATAACAGCAGAAATGCAATTATTAGCCATGTCAACGTAGTCAAGACTGGGGAGAAGTGCTGAGTTCCTTCGACTCCAGTGACAGGAAAGCTCTGGAAGCAAAAGGCTGAGCAACATCAGGGAAAAAGGCATCCTACAGGACTCCTGGAGACATGAGTTTAGGGAACTAATGTTAAATCCTATTCAGCTGAGTTAGCGGCTTACTCTAAGGGACTCACAGAGAGGTATTAACTGAAGGAAATAGCATCTAGAGAAGATACAGCAATTTGCCAAAATTAAACCAATTTCAGCCATACCAGCTGAGCTGGAATCTGGAGATATAGAGATAATGAACACTTCACTAAGGCTTGAATTTCTATAAGGTTATTCCTGGGATTAAAAAGGATGAATTTTACTTTCTGAAGTTTGTAAATGAGATAATTCCCACTGTTTATGTCTAATATAACATAGTTTGATTTTTCTGTTCCTTTATTTGCAATAGATAGACAGCTTCTTGTGAATAGATTCAGTGACTGATCTCCGCAGAAAATGAAAAGAGAAATCAAACTTATGGTCCATCAAGTCAGATTTCTCTAATGCTTTGACTTGTCCAGTATTACCATCAGCTGGCATCATTACACTGAACAGCTTTATTCTTCTTGTCTGAATTCCCAGACAGACAGGGAGGAATTTCCAAATAAAGGGGCAAGACATGGGCTCAATGTGGCATGGGTCTTTTTGGATATAGCATGGAGAGGACACCTGGGAAAGCTGCTCCTCTGACCAGGAGGTCCTATTAAGAGATGTCAGGGGCTGGACTGAAGAGAGCCATGTCCTGAGGAAGTCAACAGCATGAGTGTGCTCCTTCCCAAACTGAAGACAGTTTATCCTGGAACCCAGGACGGTGAGAAAAGTGAGTGGTGTAACACTTTCAGATGACAAGCCCCAGATTCAAACCTACCCAATCATCCCTTGAACATCACAGCTTACCCGGACACTATCCCTTGCATCTCAAGTCATTCCTCCTTACCAACCCTCTATCATCCCAAGATTAATTAACTGAAGCAAGTAACTATCAACACCCAGGCCTCTTTTGATAGAAATAGGTCAACTTCCATTTAATTAGATGGTTATTATGGACATGTGACCAGAAAAATCAATCCATTTGTTGCATGAGAATGAGAACTGCACATGTTATAGACATCAAATGTAAAAATAGAAGGTATGTGAAATAATGAAGAGACAAACTTGTTTTCTGATCTCAGACTTGAACTGTTGGTAGCCTCTGTATCAGAAACGATGGTCTGAAGCCTTACTCCATATATAGTTATAACCGCAAGCAAAAACAGACAGTGCAGGAGTTCTGACGAAGGGTAACTAGGCCTGAAATGTTTACTCTGACTCTGACCCTGTCTCTCTCTCTCTCTCTCTCTCTCTCTCTATCTACAGATGCTGCCAGATCTGCTGAGTCTCTCCAGCACTTTCTGGTTTTGTTTTAGACCTCCAGCATTCACAGTTTTTGTTTCATTACAATTTCAACTGACATCAGCACAGAGAAAGCTGGGCTGCCGAAGAAGATGACTTTTATGCAAGATGTTAAATTGAAGCCTTGTTTACTTTCTGAGGTCGGTATAAAAGATTTTGCAGTGCTACTTGAAGAAAGGAGGGGTGTTTACTCAGCCTCCCAGTTAACATTTATCTCTTACCCCAATGCCATTGAAGACAGCTTTCTTGGTCAGTTATCTCAGTGCAGGCTGTGTCACTTCTGTCAGTGTAAAATCTCTCTCCAACGGTACTTTATTGGCTGTGAAGTGTCTTGCAATGTCCTGAGGTCATGCAGCCCAGACTAATTGGATGAAAGCTCTCGGCTAGTTGTTAAGAGTGAGCCTAAGCTGTCTTACTGCGGGTGCCCTCTGTGCAAAACTATGCAGAATTAATTGGCCATCTTATCCAAACAGGCAGTGAGGATAGTTAATGTGAGAGATGAAAATATCACACCAGTGTGGGAAGGAGCGCGTACTGTTGGCTGATGAGGCACATTGATGAGATGGAGTTCTACTCTGAATCTTGCCTGTGACAAATCAGTCTTCCTGTCAAAATTAAGCCTTGAAACTGATTAAGTGTTATATTCATCAGTATTATTATGTAAAATGTATCTGCACTCAAAGATTGAATAGGTCAAGCGTGTATTGCATTCTGCATTAAAATTCATTGAGTCGCACAAAATATGCCCACAATTTAGTGGATAGACATTTGGTGAGCATGAGCCTGGATTAATTTAAGTAGATAGTTCTGGCACAACCTTTAAACTTTATATTAACAAACAAAAGTTTGCATGAAATTGTTCTGTCTGGTTTCTGAGCTGTGAATCCCTTTGTTTTAGAGATGCCTATCAATAATTTCTAGAATATTATCATAATACTGCTTCGAGCTGGATTTAATAAGGATTTAATAAGCTGGATTTAATAATTATGACACAAAGGTTGGAGATACTGTTGATAGTATCGAGGGCTATTGCAGGCTGCAGCATGACATAGACAGGATGCAGAGCTGGGCTAAGAAATGGCAGATGGAGTTCAACCTGGATAAATGCGAAGTGATGCATTTGGAAGGTCAAACTTGAATGCTGAATATAGGACTAAAGACAGGACTCTTGGCAGTGTGGAAGAACAGAGGGATCTTGGTGTTCAAGTGCATTGTCCCTTGAAGTTGCCACCCAAGTGGATAGGGTTGTTAAGAAAGCATATGGCGTTTTGGCTTTCATTAATGGGGGGATCGAGTTGAAGAGCCGTGAGGTTTTGCTGCAGCTCCACAAATCCCGGGTGAGACCACAATTGGAATATTGTGTCCAGTTCTGGTCGCCTGATTATAGGAAAGATTAAGAGGCTTTGGAGATGGTGCAAAGAAGGTTTACCAGGGTGCTGCCTGGACTGGAGGGCTTGTCTTACAAAGAGAGGTTGACTAAGCTTGGACTTTTCTCTCTGGAGAGAAGGAGGAAGAGAGGTGACCTGATCGAGGCATACAAGGTAATGAGAGGCATGGATAGAGTCAATAGCCAGACACTATTCCACAGGGCAGGATTGACTGGCACAAGGGGTCATAGTTTGAAGATATTAGGAGAAAGGTATAGAGAGGACGTCAGAGGAAGGTTCTTTACGCAGAGAGTTGTGAATGCATGGAATGCGTTGTCAGCGGTGGTGGTGGAAGCAGAATCATTAGGGACATTTAAGCGACTGCTGGACATGCACAGCAGTGAATTGAGGGGTGCGTAGGTTAGGTTATTTTATTTTAGATTAGGAATAATCCTTGGCACAACATTGTGGGCTGAAGGGCCTGTTCTGTGCAGTACTTTTCCATGTTCTATGTTCTATGATAGCTTGCATGCTAGACATCAATATAAAAAAAGAGGGTTGCATCCAAACAATGTTTTTCTCAGGACCTCATGATATTGCAAAGCACTTTTGAGCCAATACAAAATACTCTGAGGCAGCATGGTGGCTCAGTGGTTAGCACTTAGTGCCTCACAGGACCTAGGTTCAAGTCCAGTGTCAGGTGACTCTCTGTGTGGAGTTTGCACGTTCTCCCTGTGTCTGTGTGGATTTCCTCTGAGTGCTCCAGTTTCATCCCACAGTCCAAAGATGTGCAGGTTAGGTGGTTTGGACATGGTAAAATACAGGGTTCTAGGATGGGGCTGGGATGCTCTTCAGATGGTCAGTATGAACTCAACTCAGTGGCCCAGTCCCACACTGTACGGATTTTATGATTTTTGAATTTTAATTACTGTTGCACTGTAGGAAACATGGCAGACAAATTGTCCACCACAAATTCCTACAATCAGCAATTTGAGAATGACTATTTGTTTTAGTGATGTTACTTGAGGGATAAATTTCTGACAGGAGAGTGGGAGTAACGCCACTGCTGTTCTTCAGAATCGTGCTATTGGAGTTTTTATGTTCACCTGAGAGAGCAGGCAAGGTTTTTTTAATGTCCAATCTGAAAGACAACATCTCTGATAGTGTAGCAGTTCCTCACTGCTGCACTGAAATATCAGCTTTGATTTTTGTACATACATTGAAGATGCTGTTGTTATGAAGCCATGCTTTATGAAAAAATGATTTTTGAATTCTCTGGCTGCAAACTGACTCTTTAAGACTACTAAGCCAGCATTCCAATACCTTGGGATCATAGTCAGAGGCAGCTAAATGGTTGTCTCATAGTGCTGAAAATGTGTTGCTGGAAAAGCGCAGCAGGTCAGGCAGCATCCAGGGAACAGGAGAATCGACGTTTCAGGCATAAGCCCTTCTTCAGGACTGTCTCATAGTGCTGTCTATAATCCAATACTTGAAATGAAGACAATCTATACTCAGCAACATGAGGAACGATTGTCTTCTGGGGATATGAATCAAGATGTACTACACTATGAGAAGAGCATCAGCACAACCATCTAGCTATTCAATCAGATTGAGTCAACCATTAGACACAATCACTTAATCTGAACTACCACCATCCTTTCTCCCCCAGCATTCCAACCTCCCCCTCAAATGTTTACATAAATGCTGCCCTCTCTACACTTCACTTCAGCTCTGATAAAGAGTCATCTAGACTCGAAAAGTTAGCTTGCTCTCTCTCCATGGATGCTGCCTGATCTGCTGTGATCTCCAACATTTTTTTGTTTTTATTAGACACAATCACTTGGATAAGGGAGTATGCCAAGATATAATTTCGTCATCTTCGACAGGCAACTAGAATACACTAGCCAAGATCACATCTGTGTCACTGATTAGTTAGTGAGAGAAGCTCATATGACAAGCCGACAATCCTTTTGTGTGATTAACCAGCTTTTTCTTCACCACAGACCCAGAAGAGAATATAAGACCTTGAAGCTGTAAGAATTTTGCGTAGGTGTCTCTCTTTCACACATACCCTTTTTAGCCAACTTGCAATCACCTGTCTGGTGATTTTGACTATCCTGGTACTACAAAACAGAGGTTTTAAAAATCATTCAACCCAACATTTATTACCTCCAGAAGTACAGATAATCATCCAGTGATAGCTTTACTTGTTCACCCCAGCTCCCAAACTAAAAGGGCTCTCCACTACCCCTTGCCTTAGATCAAACATTTCCTGTCTTTTGAGAAAGGACAGACAGTGGCAAGTCTCAGCCAAATCACTCCTCAAGAGACTTATGCCATCAAAGTCAATGTTGGTCTCACACACTGCCTGATTATTCTGTCTGGTCAGGTTCAGAGAGAGCTATGTCAATTGGGCCTTAAAGTCTGCCTGGAGACAATAAGGACTGCAGATGCTGGAAGTCAGTGTCGATAAAATGTGGAGCTGGAAAGGCACAGCAGGTCAGGCAGCATCGGAGGAGCAGGAGAGTCGACATTTTGAGTCAGGACCCTTCATCAGGACTGATGAAAATCTGCCTACCCACTTTATCTGGTGGATGTCTTGCCCAGCAGATCAGGCTAAAATTATCCCCTCAGAGAATCAGTAAATCCAACTTCTCCACTGATTTTCTCAATTTGACTGAATGCATGATTGATCCCTTGAGCCATCAAACCTGGTGACTTCCACTGATCCACCTCCACTGTGATAATCATTCCTGTTTCCATACATCGATCCCAAAGCAACTAAGCAATTTAATACTTCAGTATCAGCTGCCACTAGGTAGCACCAAACTTTGTTTGCTTAATTGCTTTAGTATTCAAGGCTCAACACTCAGAAGCATGATGCAATCTGATACATGGTCCCAGGGTAAGAGTCTCTCACTAGCTAGCTGCCAGATATATTAGCAGCATCTGCCTTTCAGCTGGCAGACCTTCCTTGGCAAGTCTCCCACACATACTTAGCACCATTCAAATCGCCCAATGTTTATTCAAACTCAATAATGCAAAGACACAAGAAAATCTATGGGCTTGGGAAGGGGAACAGGGGTGTGGGATGGGGGTGCTAATGCAAAAGCTGTTGCAAAGGGAGGTAGTTAACATTTAAAGTCCTTTATTATCCACCACACACACACACACACAGTTGTTCTTGCCCTCAAGCTGTGCAAACAGAGGAGGAAATTCTGAGCAAATTTCCTGAATTTGAAATGAAAATAGAATATGCTGGCAATACGCAGCAGATCAGTCAGCATCTATGAACAGCTTGGACAGGTTGCTGGACTGAATCTTACACTTATTTTTGGCTAAGTCCGAATTGGATTGAGTATTTTTGCAGTGATTTCGGCTATGAGGCTACCTCCTGAAGCTGCCTGGCTTGCTGTGTTCTTCCAGCCTCTTGGCTGTCTACTTTGGATTCCAGCATCTGCAGTTTTTTTGTCTCTTAACAAATATCTTACCAGATTCACTTCATTACCTCGATGGTGACTGTCTCTTCAGATTTCTATCCCATCTCGTTTCCAGAACAATGTGCCATAAACTGAATTTCCCAGAAATCACTGGCATCCCTTATGCCCGCACCATCTTTAAAGGTCTGGTGTGGAGCTGGACAAACACTGTTGGTCTGGAGCTGCCCTGCGTGCTTCCTGCGTGCTTCCTGATACATGGCAGAGAGGGGGGCAATTGTCATCCTGTTTGGGGGGAGGTCCTGCTGAATGGGTGGTGCAGATAGGGGACTTCCCATCCCTCCCAGCACGAACAGTGTATCCACAACACTGAGACCACAAGATTGACAGTGAGGCTAAAGGAATCTCAACTGTCTGAAAGAATGACCAAGAAGAAGAAGGTCAATGATCTTCTCCATTCTACTAGTTTACATGCCACCATCTTTTCTCTGTACCTCACACTCATTACATCTCTGATCTGGTTTGGTAGTGGATTCAGTGAGATGTAACAAAATACTCTATGAGTTAAGTGATTCTAATTAACAGATTTATTGGTGGTAACATATATTAAGTGGTGATGAATATATTAAGTGGTAAATTAATATCAAGGTTAGAATAGTGCTGGAAAAATGTAGCAGGTCAGGCAGCACCGGAGAAGCAGGAAAATTGACGTTTCGGGCAGGAGCCCTTCCATCAGGAATGAGGCTGGAAGCCTCGGGGGTGGAGAAATAATGGGAGGGGGTGGGGCTGGGGAGAAGGTAGTTGAGAGTGGAAAAAGTGGATGGAGGAAGGGGTAAAGGTGATTGGTCGGAGAGGTGGGTGGAGCAGATAGGTAGGAAGGAAGATTAACAGATGGGACAGGTCATGAGGATGGTGCTGAGCTGGAAGGTTGGAACTGGAGTAAGGTGGGGGAAGGGGAAATGAGGAAACTGGTGAAGTCTGCATTGATGCCATGGCATTGAAGTGTTCCGTGGCGGAAGATGAAGCGTTCCTCCTCCAGGCGTCAGGTGGTGAGGGAACGGCAGTGGAGGTGGACCAGGACCTGCATGTCCTCGGCAAAGTGGGAGGGAGAGTTGAAATGTTGGGCTATGGGGCAGTGGGGTTGATTGGTGCGGGTGTCCCAGAGATGTTCCCTGAAGCGCTCTGCAAGAAGATGTCCAGTCTCCCCAATGTAAAGGAGACTGCATTGGGAGCAACGGATACAATAAATGACATTTGTGGAATTGCAGGTGAAACTTTGATGGATGTGGAAGGCTCCTTTGGGGCCTTGGATGGAGGTGAGGGAGGAGGTGTGGGTACAATTTTGAAATTCCAGAGGAAGAGGTGGGGAGTGGTGCCAGTGTAACTACGGAAGATGGACTGTTCTACGTAGCTGACTAAGAGACAGGCATAGCTGGGGCCCATGCGGATGCCCACGGCTACCCCATTCATCCGGAGGAAGTGGGAGGATTCGAAAGAGAAATTGTTGAGGGAGAAGTGGTCCTCCCACCCACCCTCCGAGGACCCCTTCTCCCGCCTCCAACACACTCCATCCACTGGACACCCCGTGCCGGTCTATTACTCGCCCTCGATCTCTTAATTTCCAACTGCTGCCGGGACATTAACCGCCTCAACCTGTCTACCCCACCTCCCCCACTCCAACCTCTCACCCTCACAATGCGCAGTCCTCCACTCCCTCTGTTCAAATCCCAACCTCACCATCAAACCAGCAGACAAAAGGGGTGCAATGGTAGTTTGGCACACCAACCTCTACACCGCTGAAGCCAGACACCAACTCGAAGACACCTCCGCCTCGCCCCCTCGACCATGACCCCACCCCCCCCATCACCAAACCACCATCTCCCAGACCATACACAACCTCATCACCTCAGGGGATCTCCCACCCACAGCTTCCAACCTCATAGTTTGGGAACCCCGCACTGCCCGATTCTACCTCCTTCCCAAGATCCACAAATCTAACTATCCTGGCCGACCCATCGTCTCAGTATGCTCCTGCCGAACTCATCTCTACCTACCTCGATACTGTCCTATGCCCCCAGGCCAGGAACTCCCCACATACGTTCGGGACACCATCCATGCCCTCCACCTCCTCCAAAACTTCTGTTTCCCCGGCCCCCAACGCCTCATCTTCACCATGGATATCCAATCCCTCTACACCTCCATCAGCCATGACCAGTGCGTTCAAGCCCTCCGTTTCTTCCTCTCCCGACATCTCCAACAGTACCCTTCCGCTGACACACTCATTTGTTTGGCTGAACTGGTCCTCACCCTTAACAATTTCTTCTTCAAATCCTCCCACTTCCGCCAGACGAAAGGGATGGCTGTGGGCACCCACATGGGCCCCAGCTATGCCTGTCTCTTTGTCAGCTACATAGATCAGTCCACCTTCCGTAGTTACACTGGCATCACTCCCACCTCTTCCTCTGCTACATTGATGACAGCATCAGTGCCACCTCGTGCTCCCGTGAAGAGGTTGAGCAGTTCATCAATTTCACCAACACATTCACCCCGACCTTAAATTCACATGGATGATCTCTGACACCTACCTCCTCTTCCTGGACCTCTCCATCTCCATGAATGATGGCCGACTCAACACTGACATTTTTTTACAAACCCACTGACTCCCACAGCTACCTGGACTACACTTCCTCCCACCCTATCTCCTGCAAAAATGCCCTCCAATGCATCTCATCCATGTCCCGCACCTCCGCCCTCAAGCCCCACCCCTCCAACCGCAACAAGGACAGAACCCCACCCGGTTATCACCTTCCACCCCACCAACCTCTGCATAAACCATATCATCTGCCAAAATTTCCCCCACCTACAAACGGATCCCATCACCAGGGAGATATTTCCCTCCCCACCCCTATCCACTTTCCGCAAAGACCGTTCCCTCCGTGACTACCTGGTCAGGTCCACGCCCCCCAACAACCCACCTCCCATCCTGGCACCTTCCCCTGCCACCACAGGAATTGCAAAACCTGTGCCTACACCTCCCTCCTCATCTCCATCCAAGGCCCCAAAGAAGCCTTCCACATTCGTGGGCGGCACGGTGGTAAAGTGGTTAGCACTGTTGCCTCACAGCCCCAGAGACCCGGGTTCAATTCCCGCCTCAGGCGACTGACTGTGTGGAGTTTGCACGTTCTCCCCGTGTCTGCGTGGGTTTCCTCCGGGTGCTCCAGTTTCCTCCCACAGTCCAAAGATGTGCATGTCAGGTGAATTGGCCATGTGAAATTGCCCGTAGTGTTAGGTATAGGGGTAAATGTAGGGGTATGGGTGGGTTGCGCTTCGGCGGGTCGGTGTGGACTTGTTGGGCCGAAGGGCCTGTTTCCATACTGTAATGTAATCTAATCTAATCTAATCAAATTCATCAAAGTTCTACCTGCACTTCCACCAATGTCATTTCTTGTATCCGTTGCTCCTGATGCGGCCTCCTTTACATTGGGGAGACTGGACGCCTTCTTGCAGAGAGCTTTAGGGAACATCTCTGGGACAGCCGCACCAATCAACCCCAACACCCTGTGGCTGAACATTTCAACTTCCCTTCCCACTCTGTCTCCTCCACTGCCACTCCCTCACCACCCGACGCCTGGAGGAAGAATGCCTCATCTTCTGCCTTGGAACCCTTCAACCCGAGGGCATCAGTGTGGACTTCACAAGTTTCCTCATTTCGCCTCCCCCCACCTCACCCCAGTTCCAATGTTCTAGCTCAGCACTGTCCTCATGACCTGTCCCACCTGTCAATCTTCCTTTCCATCTATCTGTTCCACTCTCTTCTCTGACCTATCACCTTTTACCTCTTCCTCCATCCACCTATTGCACTCTCGACCATCTTCTCTCCCCAGCCCCGCCCCCTCCCAGTTATCTCTCCACCTCCGAGTCTTCCAGCCTCATTCCTGATGAAGGGCTCCTGCCCGAAATGTTGATTTTCCTGCTCCTCGGATGCTGCCTGACCTGCTTTTCCAGCACCACTCTAATCTTGACTCTGATCTCCAGCATCTGCAGTCCTCACTTTTGCCTGGTAAATTAATATGTTGCGTACAAAGTATATATATTAAACTAGATATATATGTAAAGCGGTTGATTAATATATGTTCTGAGGAAGAGTCACTGCAGCCAAAATGTTAACCCTGATTTCTCTCCACAGATGCTGCCAGACCTGCTGAGCTTTTCCAGCAACTTCTGTTTTTGTTTGTGACTTTAGATCTATCAGAAACACATGTAAATTAATGAGTGGATCTGTTAGCTTCATGCCTTTAACACATGTTTAGCCCGGATTCTCACTGTCTTCTCCCCATTGAGGCTCGTCTGGAGAACACGGGGGTTTCTTGGCACCATTCTCAGTCCAAGTCCAAGGTGAATAGGGCCAAGTCTCTGACATTAATATGATTCTGAACCTAAACAGACATGTTGCATCATCAATCTGTGGTACTTTCAGTATTTTCCTGGACATTCTATTATACAGCAAAACACCTGCAGGTAGCTTGGTGAGACGGCCAAGCAGGACAATTCTCGTAACTGTGTAGTGACACGTGATCATCCCTCAGTCAAAACAAACTGCATTCACATTCAGCCTGCTTCCCACATATTTTTCCACTTTATTTCAATTGCTCGTTGTCCTGTCCAATGAACACTTAACAATTAATCCTTAATGGCCTGATTTGAAAATATTATATTTAATCCTACCACTACACTCTGTTAATCCTACCATCTCTCAAGGCCTATGTCCTGTCGCTCTCACTATTGTCTGCACCATCTTCCCCCACTCACTGTTACTCATTCCCCACCTCTGACCCTGCAAGGCCCCCTGCATGCCTACTTCCTGACCTCAGACACCCCTCCACCTGCATCAAAGGTAACAGCTGTGCCACCCACTTACACCTCAACACTCACACTGCTCTCATTCCAGGAGGGAGACAGTTTACAGTCAGCCAGGAAATGGGTGTTGCGCTGCCCAACATTCGGCTCCTCAGCCCTTGTGTGGACAGGATCCTGACATGGTCTATGCAAAATGGCTGACTGACTGTCTCCCTGGACTGATATCAGAGGCTGTCCTTGACCTACTGTGCCAGGACCCCTGACCAATAATTATCCCCTCTTCACTTAGTTGAGCTCTGCTGAAAACCATGAAGTTAAAAATCACAAAACACCAGGTAATAGTCCAACAGGTTTATTTGGAAGCACTAGCTTTCGGAGCACAATCACCTGATGAAGGAGCAGCGCTCCAAAATAGTGCTTCCAATTAAACCTGTTGGACTATAACCTGGTGTTGTGTGATTTTTAACTTTGTACACCTCAGTCCAACACCGACGTCTCCAAATCATGACAACCATGAAAAGCTTCCTGGCTTGTGTCTGCACTAAATAGAATGCAAGACTGAGTAATATAAGCCTGGTATTTCCGGCTGAGGGGGCAAAGTGCACAAAGGCAAGAATGTTCACGTAGATTCAGAGTGAGGGAGAGCTATGATGGCGAGCAAAGAGCCCGGAGTTGCAGCCGGTGCAATCCATGTGCTATATGCATGCCCCTGAGCACACATTACCCTTGCTGCATTGTTATGATGAAAAATACCAGTGTAATCCAAAGTGCATTGAAGAGCAGAAACATCATGTATGTGAACTGGAGATGGACCACGAGGGTTTTTAAAGGCTAGCACTGTCAGATACCAATGTCCAGAGACATAGGGTGCAGATTAGAGGCTGGCTCATGTCAAATACCAATGTCCATGGACATAGGATATATGTGGCTGGTATCTGTGGAGCATATCCTGAATTGTTGGTGTCTGGTGTCCAGCATGGAGGCCTTTTGGAGTAAGTGGGGAATTGAATTTGTTCAGTACCTGCTTTCATTTCCATGTAGAGAATTCTAAACGTCAGGCTTGTTTAGTGCATTTGGTAAGATAGGAAGCTGAATATTAATGAGGTGAGTTAGACCAGTG
Source organism: Chiloscyllium plagiosum (assembly GCF_037043375.1). Taxonomy (NCBI): domain Eukaryota; kingdom Metazoa; phylum Chordata; class Chondrichthyes; order Orectolobiformes; family Hemiscylliidae; genus Chiloscyllium; species Chiloscyllium plagiosum. Next base: position 14,431,898 of record NW_028270166.1, read on the forward strand.
ACAAGGTCATAGAATTAGAAAAGCTTACAGCATGGAAACAGACCCTTCAGCCCAACTTGCCTATGCCACCCAGTTTTCACAATTAATTTAGTCCCATTTGTCTGCATTTGATCCATATCCCTCCATATCTATCCCATCCATGTGTCTATCCAAATGTTTCTTAAATGACACATTTGCCCTCACCTCCACCACTACCTCTGGCAGTCCATTCCTGACACTCACCACCCTTGGTGTGAAAAGAATTGCTCCTCTGGACCCTTTTGGATCTTTCCACTCTCACCTTAAACCTACATCCTCTAGTTTTAGACTCCCCTACTGTGGGGAAAAGTTGTTGGCTTTCGACCTTATCTATCCCTTATCTAAGGTGATTAGTAAGTAGAAATCTCACTTAATTGGTAACTCACCATTGTCCAGCGAGAAACTTAACTGGCCAATTGTCAAAAGCATTCAAGCTAGCTCAAAATTCTCCCAACATGGAGATGGCCTCAACCTTAGACATCTCATCTGATTCTGCCACAAATCTCACCAAAGCCCATCTCACTCAGGCCCCCCCCTCCCTAAGATTCTGTTTGATGTTTCAGGTATGGACCATCCATCAGAGCTGGAATTCTACTTATTTTCAAAAGGCACATTTTATCAAAGCTTTTCATCTTGCACTCGTCGGGACAATTCACAGGAACACTAGTTTGAGGGCAAAATCAAGCATTTATACTATATGGGAGGAGAGCGCTGATTGGTTGACAAGTAAGCTTGATTTTCCCCTTAAATTGGTGCTCTTGTTAATTGTTCTGATGATTGAAAGACAAAAAGCGTCAACAAAATGTGTGAAAAACCTAAAGAGCTGTGAATGCTGGAAATCTAAAACAGAAACAGAAATTGCTGGATAATCTCAGCAGGCCTGGCAGCAGCTGTGGAGAGAAATCAGAGTTCATGTTTGGGTCCAGTGACCATTCTTCAGAACTGACAGTGAACAACAAAAGGAAAAATGGTTGGGAACAGAAATTCTACTGGAAAAAAGAGCAGAACCTCTTTAAGGTGGGCATACCTGGAAGAGACATGGCAGTAAGTTAAACACTAGACAAAGAACTGAGGACGCTGGAAATCGAACACTAAAACAGAAGTTGCTGGAAAAGCTCAACAGGCCTGGCAGCATCTGTGAAGAGAAATCTAAGTTCAAGTTTCAAGTCCAGTCACCTTTCTTCAGAACCCAGCATTCAAAACACAATGGAACCAAAACATTAACTCTGATTTCTCTCTACAGATTCTTTCAGACCTGCTGAGCTTTTCCAGCATCTTCTGTTTTTATGTCTAAAAAGAATATGTTTTCCATAAGTACCCAAGTTCTGTACTACCAATAACTATTTATTTTAATGATATGGCCAGCATTTAAGCAGACCAAAGTGAAATGGAGCAAGAGAAGCAAGCAGACACACAAAAGAGAAGGTAGAAGTGTTTAAATGCATCAAGCGTATATCTACCACTTTCTATCAGCACTAGTTGTTCCAGTTGAAATGTCTGTGCAACAATTGAAATAAATTTTATAAAAAGAAAGAGGTAAATGCCTTCTACTGTATTGTGCTCCCATGTTTCTCTCATTAATAATAATTACCCTCTATTTTCTTTCAGGACCTTTTAGGGGCAGCATGGTGGCTCAGTGGTTAGCACTACTGCCTCACAATGCCAGGGAACTGGGTTCGATTCCAGTCTCAGGTGACTGTCTGTGTGAAGTTTGCATGTTCTGCCTGTGTCTGTGTGGGTTTGCTCTGGTTTCCTCGCACAATCCAAGGATAATAGACAATAGGTACAGGAGTAGACCATTCTGCCCTTTCAGCCTGCACCATCACTCAATCTGATCATCCTAAATCAGTATCCAGTTCCTGCCTTATCTCCATAATCCTTGAGAGCTCTATCCAACTCTTTGAATCCAGAGACTGGGCCTCCACTGCCCTCTGGGGCAGAGCATTCCACACAGCCACCACTCTCTGGGTGAAGAAATGTCTCCTCATCTCTGTCCTAACTGGTCTACCCTGTATTTTTAAGCTGTGTCCTCTGGTTCGGCACTCGCCCATCAGCGGAAACATGTTTCCTGCCTCCAGAGTGTCCAATCCTTTAATAATTTTATATGTCTCAATCAGATCCCCTCTCAGTATTCTAAACTCAAGGGTATACAAGCCCAGTCACTCCAGTCTTTCAGTGTAAGGTAATCCCGCCATTCCAGGAATTGACCTCGTGAACCTACGCTGCAATCCCTCAATAGCTAGAATGTCTTTCCTCAAGTTTGGAGAGCAGACTGCACACAGTACTCCAGGTGTGGTCTCACCAGGGCCCTGTTTGGCTGCAGAAGAACCTCTTTGCTTCTATACTCAATCCCTCTTGTTATGAAGGCCAGCATGCTATTAGCCTTCTTCACTACCTGCTGTACCTGCATGCTTGCCTTCATTGACTGGTGTACAAGAACACCCAGATCTCTCTGTACTGCCCCTTTACCTAAATTGATTCCATTTAGGTAGTAATCTGCCTTCCTGTTTTTGCTACCAAAGTGGATAACCATACATTTATCCACATTAAACTGCATCTGCCATGCATCTGACCACTCACCTAACTTGTCCAGGTCACCCTATAATCTCCTAACATCCTCATCACATTTCACCCTGCTACCCAGTTTAGTATCATCAGCAAATTTGCTAATGTTATTGCTAATACCATCTTCTATATCATTAACATATATTGTAAAAAGCTGCGGTCCCAGTACTGATCCCTGTGGTACCCCACTGGTCACTGCCTGCCATTCCGAAATGGAGCTGTTTATCACTACTCTTTGTTTTCTATCAGCCAACCAACTTTCAATCCAAGTTAGTACTTTGCTCCCATTACCATGCGCCCTACATTTGCTCACTAACCTCCTATGTGGTTATCAAAAGCTTTCTAAAAGTCCAGGTACATTACATCTACTGGATCTCCCTCGTCCATCTTCACAGTTACATCCTCAAAAAATTTCAGATGATTTGTCAAGCATGATTTCCCCTTCATAAATCCATGCTGACTCTGACCTGTCCTGTTACTACTATCCAGGTGTGTCATAATTTCATCCTTTATAATAGACTCCAGCATCTTTCCCACCACTGAGGTCAGAGTAACTGGTCTATAATTTCCTGTTTTTTCTCTCCTACCTTTCTTAAAAAGTGCTAAAACATTAGCCACCCTCCAATCCGCAGGAACTGATCCCGAATCTGTCGAACTCTGGAAAATAATCACCAACGCATCTACGATTTCTCGAGCCCCCTCCTTCAGTACCCTGGGATGTAGACCATCAGGCCCTGGGGACTTATCAACCTTCAGACCTAACAGCCTCTCCAACACCAATTCCTGGCAAATATAAATTCCCTTAAGTTCAGGTCCTTCAGCCACTGTTATCTCAGGAAGATTGCTTGTGTCTTCCCCAGTGAACACAGATCTGAAGTACCAATTCAATTCTTCTGCTATTTCTTTGTTCCCCGTAATATATTCCCCTGTTTCTGTCTTCAAGGGCCCAATTTTAGTCTTAACCATTTTTTTGCCTTTCACATACCTAAAAAAACTTTTACTATCCTCCTTTAAATTATTGGCCAGTTTACCTTCGTACCTCATTTTTTCTCTCCGTATTTCCTTCTTAGTAATCCTCTGTTGTTCTTTAAAAGCTTCCCAGTCCTCCGTTTTCCCACTTATCTTTGCTACGTTATACTTTTTCTCTTTTAACTTTATATGTTTCTTAACTTCCCTCGTCAGCCACGGCCACCCATGCCTCCTCCTAGGATCTTTCTTCCTTTTTGGAATGAACTGATCCTGCAACTTCTGCATTATACACAGAAATATCTGCCATTGTTCCTCCACTGTCATCCCTGCTAAAGTATTGTACCATTGAACTTTGGCCAGCTCCTCCCTCATATCTCCATAGTTCCCTTTATTCAACAGAAATATTGTCACTTCCGATTGTACCCTCTCCCTCTCAAATTGCAGATTGAAGCTTATTGTATTATGGTCACTACTTCCCAATGGCTTCTTCACTTTGAGGTCCCTGACCAATTCTGGTTCGTTGCACAATATCTCCCTGGTCGGCTCCAGCACCAGCTGTTCTAAGAATCCATCTCTGAGGCACTCCACAAAGTCTCTTTCTTGAGGTCCAATACTATCCTGATTCTCCCAGTCTACTGCATGTTGAAATCCCCCATAACAACTGTCGTAACATCTTTGCAACAGACCAATTTCAGCTCCTGATTTAACTTACATCCGACATCCAGACTTCTGTTTGGGAGCCTGTAGATAACTTCCAAGAGGGTCTTTTTACCTTAGTATTTCTCAGCTCTATCCACACTGACTCTACATCCCCTGATTCTAGGTCCCCCTGCGCAAGGGACTGAATATCATCCCTTACCAACAAGGCCACCCCACCCCCTCTGCCCGTCAGTCTGTCCTTACGATAGCACGTGTTGCCTTGAATATTCATTTCCCAGGCCCTGTCCACTTGAAGCCACGTTTCAGTTATCCCCAAAATATCGTATCTGCCAATTTCCAAAAGAGCCTCAAGCTCATCCATCTTATTTCTAATGCTTCGTGCATTCATGTATAGTATTTTTAATTTGTTACTGCCCTCACCCTTAGATTAGGTGAATTGACCATACTAAATTGCCCAGGGAGTTCTGGGATGCGTAGGCTAGTTGCATCAGTTAGAGGCAAATGTAGAGTAATATAGTTTGGGGAATGGGTCTGGGTGGGTTACTCTTTGGAGGGTCAGTGTGGACTTGTTGGCGCCAAAGGGCTTGTTTCCACACTCTAGGGATTCTAACCTCCATTAAAGTTAGTTCCTACTTGTTCTCTATCGATCTGAACCTATGATCTTGCAGAGATGTGGCAGTCAGGCATAACCTCATTGTAGCAGCAGAGTAAGATACATTTTCAAGTATAATGATCTAATCCTCATAAAAGACAGCACATATTTCACCTCGCTATCAGCTGTGCCACAGGAAATATGTTGTTATGATAAAGTATCAAACAGAACACTCCCAGGGATTAATGCATTGATTCCCGTGCTACTCTCTTTGAAATTTCTTTTTAAAGTTGTTTCAAAGTGTTTCAGTATGGATAATTCTGTGTATTCACAAATAAGTTCACTCCTGCCAAAAGAAAATCTCAAATGCAACTTTGCAATTATGAGTGAACTCACACAAGAGAGATAATGGGAGATTAAAAAAAAGCTTTTTCTGATCTAAGCTTCTAATCCCACCCAACATCCTAACTTGATTGCATTCACTCAGAAACCATACTGGCTTCTAGCCTGTTGCCAAGGATTGCTTGGAAGTTGTAAATGATAGTTTCAACTTTAATGTCATGCAGCTGCCCATTGAGCCTGTGTGGATCCCGATATCTGTGTTCATTTGAAATGCAGATATCATTAAATGCCTTGCCAGGTTTCATTCATTTGCGCATTCAAAGCCTTATTAATGTTTTTTTTGTTTGGACAAAAGATATGAACCATCTGTCAATCAGTTTTCATACAAAATACAGAACATGAAAAATGTACACACTGACAATGCAACAATGACTCTTTGGTCTGGCTTTTGAATCAGTGCCTTAATTTTTTCTTTCCACAAGCCATTTGTTGTGCTATAGACATTCATTCAGAACAGCTTTTACATTGTACTGTATATAATTAACCTGAAAATTCTGAGTGCTTCCAAGTGCTCCAATTAATTTTATTTTGGACTGGTCAGGAAATAGTTGAATCATGTGCTCAATTTTAGATAAGACAGTTTTGAGGAAAGGAACATTTTCTCTGCATTTTGCACTCAGTGTCAACACTATCTGTTCACTAGTCACGCATAGCTTGTTTGCAAGATATAACTGTAATGATGCTGCTCCAACAATGCACCTTGATGACCCAGTCAGAAGAACCAGAAGTGACCTTTGCATTCCCCACATCAGTCACTGTAAATGAGATTGCCAATTTGCGTGGACTGCAGAGATGGTTTGCATTGTCACTTTGACTCAGGAGCAATAGGACCTTTAAATCAATTCACCTCGGTCCTTTACAGCAAGCTGACAGACAGCCCTTTCATTTTGTATATCAGAACTGAATTCAAATTCAGATCGGAAAGGTGAACAAACAGGGTTCGCTCATCTCATGGAAATGAAGTTTTGAACTAAAGAATTTCAGGTTGAATTCTTTTAGATTAGATTCCCTACAGTGTGGAAATAGGCCCTTTGGCCCAACAAGTCCACACTGACCCTCCGCAGAGCAACCCACCCAAATTCCAACATTTACTCCTTCTCCTAAAACTACAGGCAATTTAGCACGGCCAATTCTTTGGACTGTGGGAGGAAACCAGAGCAACCGGACGAAACCCACACAGACACAGGGAGATTGTGTAAACGCCAAACCTGAGGCTGGAATCGAACTTGGGACCCTGGTACTGTGAGGCAGCAGTGCTAACCACTGTGCCACCATGCCGCCCTTCTACAAATAGTTGACTGGAAAATTGCTAGATTCATCAGCAGTTTGAAATTCCAAAACTAACCCTCAAAACTAGCTATTGGAAAATGAAACAACTGCAATGCTTCAAAACACTTTGTAAATCATAGAAATGGGATGTCAGTTCTGTCAGTCATTCTGTTGAAAACTCAACAAGATTTTTTAAACTCATTCACAGGATGTGGACATCACTGCCTAGGCCAACATAAATGGCTCATCTCTAATTGCCTGTGAGAATCTAAGATAAGCTGCCTTTCTGAACCTCTATAGTCCATGTGGTGGAGATAGTCCCACTGTGTAAGGGAAGGAGTTCCAGGTTTTTGACCAAGTGACAGTGAAACAACAGCAATTTAGTTCCAAGTCAGGATGGTATGTGGTTTGGAGAGGAACATGTAAGCAGTGGTGTTTCTATGTATCCATTGCCCTCGTCCTTTTAGGTGGTAGAGTTTGCAGGTTCATAGAACATAGAACATAGAACAGTACAGCACAGAACAGGCCCTTCAGCCTACGATGTTGCGATGACCATTGATCCTCATGTAAGGTAAACCTAATGTATGAACCCTCAAATTTCAGTGACCATATGCATGTCCAGCAGTCTCTTAAATATTCCCAATGACCTCGCTTCCACAACTGCTGCTGGCAACACATTCCATGCTCTCACAACTCTCTGCGTAAAGAACCCGCCTCTGACATCCCGTCTATACTTTCCGCCAAACAGCTTATAACTATGACCCCTTGTGTTAACAATTTCTGCCCTGGGAAAAAGTCTCTGGCTACCAACTCTATCTATGCCTCTCATTATCTTGTACACCTCAATTAGGTCCCCTCTCTTCCTTCTTTAGGTTCAGATGATAATCTCAAAGACTCACCACACCTTCAGGCCACTTACTAAACAAATATTTCAAATTATCTTTACTTTTAGAATTAAATTTACACTGAAGCAAATTAGAGGCAATAGTGCAAATTCAAAAGCTAGTGTACATACCAATTTACCTTGAAGTGAAAATAATGGTATTCTAAATTCTTTGTGTCTCTTTTTGAGTCCATTTGATTCATTCATAATGCTAATATGGAACATGCAGATTGCTTGACTTTGCTACATGGCATGTAGATAAATGTCTATATTGGCAAAAGTACTCAGTGTAGGTTTATTGGCTAGAAATGCATCTCTCTGCACTGACTGAAGCAAAACCTTCTTTGTGGAAGAAATGCTACCAATGGTCATTATTACTAATTATAATTATTGGAAGGAAAAGATTTTAGAAAGGAGTTCCCAGGATTTTAACAAGGAAAGAAAATTGCTACAGTTTCAGCTCAGGGTGGTTTGTGGCCTGAATGGGAACTTTTACGTCATGGCTTCCTATGCCACAGCCACCTTGTTCTTTGAGGTGTTCAAAATCACTGGTTTGAAAGCTGTTATTGAAGGACACTCAATGAATTATTGGAGTGAACTTGTATATAGTACGCATAGCTGCCAAAGTGGACTGGTGGTGGAGGGAGTGAATGTTTAAGGTGAGAGCTGGGTGCCAACCAAGTGAACCACATGATGCTAAAAGATGTCAAACTCAACGAGTGTTGGACTGAGCGGCACTGTTTCAGCCACCTGGGGAACATTCTTGACTCCTGCCTTGAAATGGGCTGACAGTCTTTGCGAAGGTGAGTTTTCCCAGGTTCTGGCCTGCTTTTGTTGTCACAGCATTTACCTGGTTGGTCAAGCTAAGCTTCTGGCCCATTATAAACCCAAGGACTTTGATGCTTAATAATTCAGTGCTAATAAAATCTTTGAATGTCAAGGGCAAGTAATTAGTTTCACCCCTCTTGGAGATGGGCGTCTCCTGGCATGATAAATTCTGTTAACAATTTATCATTTTATCATACTAACTCAAGAATATCAGGAGAATTCAGACTAAGATGACATTCTTTGACAAATCTGTTAACACAAAATTAATTGGTCAAATACTAATTTCACAGAAAAGAGTCAAAGAGATGAATCTTCCTCCTGTGGTGTACAAGATTATAAATGCCATTAGGATAGCTTTTAAAATTAAATCTATTCTTTCTATGCTTTTCGGAATGAACTGAAGTTGGTCAAGTGTAGCGTGATCTAAATTGATGTCTTTTCATCACACTTGATAGGTTTTAGGTCCACTGCATAACTTCAATGCATGTGAAAAATAAATAAAAATAATCTTTGTCTTATTGATACAAGACAGACATAGCACAGTTTCTAAAGGAGGATGTATATTAGCTACAGCAACAGAAACTTGCCTTTACATGAGCTGCCTCTTAGATGGTCACAGACAGGGAAATGCATGGTGTGGTATAGAAGGGGATATCTAAATTAATTAAACAGGAGCCCAGTTAAAAAGGTGAGTAATATAAAGGACAGGGAAGGGAAGAAATGACAGGGTTTAAGGAACACGCTCCAGAAAATGGGCCCAGCTGACTAAAGGCTGTTGGGGCAAAAGGAACTTCAGCCAAAGGTTGAAACAATCCATAAGATATAATGTTGGAGAAGGTTGTAGATAGAGAGGGCTGGGAGACAGAGGGAATAAAGGTGAGGATGACATTCGATAACAATGAAGCAATATTTAGCTTTAGAAAGATAGGCAGAGGGGAGGTATAAAGGTCAAGCAGGCCATACCGTAGGATTAGATAGATAGAACTCCTGACGGATAGAGAATAGAAAGAGAAGGAGAAAGTCACAGGAGTAAATCATTCTTCGAGGAATTACAGATACTGTACAGGCTTCTGTGAGGGATAGAACTAGGAACAGAGTATTGACAGTTAGAAGTCAATAATCTTGTGCAGTTTAGGATATTGGGTTTGAAGCTCAACTCCAAACTTATGGTTTGGTTCAGGCTGAGCTAATCATCATGAATGAAAGGAAAAGCAAACTAGTTGAAGTTACAGCAAATGGTCATAATTAATTTTTTCAGTCATTCCAGTGTTCATTTGGAAAAATTTTATGGCACTAAACAGGAGATAAGAACTCCTACATCCTTATAGTTAACGAGAGCTATGTCAAGAATGCGAAATAATTGGGTGAGTGTGCCCTGGAGACAAACTCACCCGTTTCTTGTCATTTCTGCATTTAATTGCCCGGCACAATAATTGACTTTCTTCATTCACCGGCAATTACGGTTCCTACATAGTCAAGGTTACAATGCACTACGTCCCAGATCACCTGATTGCTCAATGGGCAAGGAAAAGGTGAGGCCTGCTGGAGATGCTGGAGATCAGAGTTGAAAAGTGTGGTGCTGGAAAAACACAGCAGGTCACCAGCATTCAAGAAACAGGAGAGTCGATGTTTTGGGCATTCCTGATGAAGGGCTTATGCCCGAAAAGTTGACTATCCTGCTCCTTGGATGCTGCCTGACCTGCTGTGCTTTACCAGTGCCACACTTTTCAACTCCCCAGTGGGCAAGAAAGATAGCTAATAACCCATCTGTGACTCCATGGCAATGGCCTGCCGAGATAAAAGGGGTGGGCCTCCAACTTCTCCAAATTGGGGGCAATTAGAGGCAAGCAAAGGCCTCTTGCCATGATCCCCACCCCACATGAAACAAGAAAAAGAGACAACGGCTAACTTCTTGTTGCCAGATCCCAGTAGGATTAGCCTTAACGTTAGGACCTAGAAGCTGTTGGCCTCTGATGGCTGGCTTCAAAGCCTATTTCGAAGCCTAATATACTCACCCTCACTTGGCCATCAATTTTTAATTTTCCAGGCAAGCTGGGTGAGATGGTGGTGGTGGTGGTGGTGGTGGGGGTGGGGTGGGTGTTGGTTAGCACAGTTGGCTGGAGAGCTGGTTTGCAATACGGAGTGATGCCAACAGCATCTGGCTGAGGTTAGCATGAAGAACTACCCTTTTCAACCTTTCCCCTCGCCTGAGGTGTGGCGACCCTCAGATTAAACCACCGCCAGTTGTCTCTCTGTCTCTAATGAGACAGAGATGCCCTATGGTCTGGTAAGACGATGGTAAGTTGGGAGAAAGATGAGTCACATTGCTTGCGGGATTGACATATAATTGCCTCGTAATACTCTCACTCCCACACTGAAATAATATTGGATAATTCCACCCATGGATCTAAGATACAAAGTGCTCTCAGAATATATTAAGGAAGCTGACCTCATTCGGTAGATAACACTATTAAAGTGGAGAAACACATAAATCAAGTCAAGATTAGAACATTTGAGCTCTCCAAAGTAAATAGCACATAGATGGAAAATGTAGCCATTGCCGGAAACTTTCAGTCTAGAGTTTAAGTTATGAACGCAATTGCCCTCAATTGCCCCCTGAAACAGCCTAGCAAGTCACTCAGTTGTATCAATCACTACAAAGTCTCAAAGAAATAAACCCGCACATCGACCTAGGCACTGGAAAAGACAACTGCAGAAACAGCCCTGTCAACCCTGTAGAGTCCTCTTCACTAACATCTGGGGGCTAGTGCCAACTTTAGGAGTACTGTCTCACAGACTATTCAAGCAACAGCCTGACATAGTCATACACATGGAATCATGCCTTACAGGCAATGTCCCATACACCACCATCACTGGATATATATTTTTTAATTCATTCAAGGAATGAGGGCATTGTTGGCTGGACCAGCATTAATTGCCCATCCATAATTGCCCTGTGGGCAGTTAAGAGTCAACCACATTGCTGTGGGTCTTGAGTCACATGTAGGCTAGACCAGATAAGGATGGTAGTTTCCTTTCCTAAAGGACATTAGTGGACCAGATGGGTTTTTCCCAACAATTGACAATAGATTCATGGTCATTATTAGACAGTTAATTCCAGATTTTTGTTGAATTCAAATTCCACCATCTGCCATGGCAGATCCCCGGGACATGACCTGGGTCTTTGGATTACCAGTCCAATACCACTGGGCCATATCCTGTCCCATTGGCAGCACAGCGACATACAGTGAGGAGAGAATTCCCCTGGGTGCCCTCAACATTGAATCGAGATCTCATAAAGTCTCATGGCTTCAGGTTAAACATGGTCAAGGAAACCTCTTGCTGATTATCATGTAGTGCCTTCTTTTGGCTGTCCAACACTTGGAGGAAACATTGAGGTTGACAAGGGCACAAAATGTACTTTGCATGGGGGATTTCAAGAGTGGTTTGGCAGCAGCATGACTGATGAACTGGTCGGGTCCCAAAGGACAGAGCTGCTAGACATACTTGACCTCGTCCTAACTGCAGATGCGTCTGTCCATGATAGAGTCAGTAAGTGTGGCCAATGTACAGTCCTTGTGGAGATGACGTCCCATCTTCACATTGAGAATAATCTCCATTGTGTTGTGTGGCACCATTATCGTGCTAAATGGTTCTGACTACAAACAGGTCTCTCAGCTCAAGACTCCGTATCCATGGGGCGTTGGGGGCAATCAACAGCAGCAGAACTGTATCCCAGCGCCAGCTGCAACCTTATGGCCCAGCGTTTCCCTCACTCAATGATTATCATTAGCCAGGGAATCAACCCCTGTATCAATGGAGATTGCAGGAGGGCATGCCAGGAGCAGCACCAGGCATACCTGAAGATGAATTGTCAACCTGGTAAAGCTACCAAACAGGACTACTTGTGTGCCAAACAGCATGAGCAGCAAGAGTTAAGTGATCCCACAGCCCATGACTCATATCTAAGCTCTGCAGTCCTGCCACACTGTCGTGAATGTTGGTAAACAATGCACTTGAGGAGGAGATTCCACAAATACCCCCATCCCCATTGATGTAAGAGCCCAGTACATTAGTGCAAAAGAAAAGGCTGAAGCATTCACAGCAATCTTCAGCCAGAAGTGCTGAATTGATGATTCATTTCGTACTCCTCCAGTGGTCCCCAGCATTACAGATGCTAGTCTTCAGCAAATCCAATTCACTTTATGTGATATCAAGAAACAGTTGGAGACACTGCATACTGCAAGGGCTTTGGGCCCTGACAACATTCGGGCAATTCTGACAGTATCAGTAAGAGTGAGCACTGTACAGTCCTTGTGTAGATGAAGATGGTCATGGTTATTGGAGGTCAGTCACCTCAGCTCCGGGACATCACTGCATGAGTTCCTCGGGTAGTCTCCTAAGCCCAACCATCTTCAACTGCTTCATCAATGACCCTCCATCATAAACTCAAAAGTAGGGATGTTCACAATGTTCACAGCACCATTTGCAACTCCTTAGATACTGAATCAGTCCACATTCAAACATAACAAGATCTGGACAATATCCAACCTTGAGCTGACAAATGGCAAGAAACATTCACACCACACAAATGCCAGGCTATGACTATCTTCAATAAGAGACAATCTAACCTCTGCATCTTGACATTCAATGGTGTTACTGAACCCCCATTATCAACATTATGGCAGCTTACCATTGATGAGAAATTTAACTAGACTCACCACATAAACACAGTGTTTCCAACTGCAGGTCAGAGACTCGGAATACTCACCTCTTGATTCCCAAAGTCTGTCTAACATCTACAAGGCACAAGTCAGGAATGTGATGGAATACTCCCCACTTCCCTGGATGGATGCAGCTCCAACAACTTTCAAGAAGCTTGAACATCATCCAGGAAAAAGCAGTCCGCTTGATTGGCACCACATCCCCAAACATCCATCCCTCCACCACCAACGTTCAGTAGTAACAGTGAATACAATCTACAAGATGCAGTGCAGAAATTCTCCAAAGATTCTCAGACAACACCTTCCAAACCCATGAACACTTGCATCTAGAAGGACAAAGGCAGCAGATACATGGGAATACCACCACTTTCAAGTTCCCCACCAAGCCACTCACTATCCTGACCTGGAAACATATCGCCGTTTCTTCACTGTTGCTGAGTCAAAATCCCTAAATTCCCTCTCTAGGGGCATTGTGGGTCAACCCACAGTGGGTGGACTGCAGCGATTCAAGAAAGCAGCTCACCACCACCTTCTTAAGGGCAACTAGGGAGAGACAATAAATGCTGACCATCCAGTGACACACACATCCCAGAAATGAATTTTAAAAAATTGAAACCATTTAAAGGGCATTTGCAAGGTATTGCACTTCCTGATATCTACAAATTCATCTAACTTGTTGCAGTGTCCATAAAATATTTTTCCAATCAGCTAATTCCAGGCAGCAAGAACTTCAATGCGGTTTAAAATAAAGCTCTCAATCAAAGGACATTTTATTTGAGCCAATATAAATTTGACAATTCAAAAAGAAAATCTGTCCTTTACATCAATGAAAATCCACTTATAAATCTATTCTAACTGTGAAGGATAAAGGGTACTAGCTGATATGATTGAACTGCGTGATTAAAAGTGAGTGACTCCAGTGGCGCACGTTTGCTGAAGCTGTCAGGATTAAAGGGCATTAGCACTGACTGGCAGGACTCCAGTTCCACAGTATCACAATTCACAAATTCTCTTGTGGTTGTCCTAAAGCCAAATGGGTAATAGGGAGAGTTACTGAAAGTTTAATACACAGATGCTGGTGTGACATTTTCCCAGCACCCAGTCTCTGAAGAAGATGCACACAAAGCAGGAGAACCTGGTATGCTATTCCACCAGCAAAACATTAGAATCTCTTCTAAATGAAATATGTGCATTGACTGAATAGGCCAATATTTTACAATATCAGGTCTTATTATCTCACCTGATATTTTTACTTCGCAAGACAGATACCAGATTGAAATGCAGCTTGATACATCATATGTGGTTTTTATTTTGGTTTTAATGTAGTAGTCTTTCACTGAAACACACAATGCATATCGGGCTCAACAATAAAACAGATGTTTATTGATCAAACTATCCACATATAACAGAAATTTAAAGAATTTGAAACATACACTAAAATACAATCCCTTTAATTTCAGCGACACTCATTTATGGTACTCACACCAGAGAGAATTCCTTCTCTTTCAATAGGCCTCAATTTATCTGTGCCTTCAATTTCCCATTTGAAACTCTGATATCTTCTTCCTTGATTATTTTTACAACGCAAATTTAGACTTTCCCTGCTTCAATCAATCCCTTCAGGATTTTAGCCAAGCACTTCTGGTCTGGAACTATGAAAGTAAATTCCTTATATTGAGGTAACCTCCTTCTTAACAGTCCTAAACTACCACCTTTCTTAAGACCAACAGTTTTACACATCTGGTTTCAGTCACATCTTCTGCAAACTGCACTAACTTGAAACTAAAAAGCTTATTGGTGTTTCCACTAAATTTAAAAGCCTCCCCAAAAACGTGTGTCTGAAATCCTAATGCACGACATTTTATTTTGTTCACTGGTAAACTCTTCCAATGTAAACAGAACATTATCCACCAGGGAGCCTGTCTCTGTCTTTTAAAAGAAACATTTACAAGTTATGTACAAAAATGATAACATATCGGTTAAATTAGCTAATTAGATAGTTTAGATAAATGTCACATCCAACATCAGAGAGGGAATAGAATTAAAGATATCTTCAGTTGCAGAAAAAAAAATCTTTTCAATTTTGTTTAAGTTATGAAACAAGGAAGATGCGTGACAGGTTTGTGGGACATCATGTGAGTGAGGACATGAGTCAGTGAATTCTGAAAAACTCTTTTGGATACATAGACTGCAAGGAGAGTTTGGAAGTTTTTTCAGCTTGAGGTGAAAAAGCCATGAATTAGGCTGTTGACAGTATAGGGGAAAGGTATCAGAAACTAACGACAAAGTTATGGAATTAATCGCTTGTGATAACAGAAGAAGGTCAGGTGAGAGGCAGGATGAAAGGTCTCAAGATGCAGCTTGAGAAATTAATATATTCAAGACTTGAGGGAGATCCAATGGGTGAAATGTACTTTCTCTGAAAATGCATTAAAAAATGAAAGTACTCAACCTCCTTGAATGGTACAAGAAATGCACAAAAGTACTTCACATATCCTGAACAATATCACAACATTCAGCTGCTACAACCTTTTGGGCTACCTTCACAATACAATGCATTATATCTGTAGCAACGTTTGCATGTTATTATGGCAGATTTAGATAGACATGCAGAGCTAGCTGATGCAAAAGCAGTGTTTCTCCATTGTGTAATTTATGAAAGCCTTAATCGTATGTTGGGAGGGAAAAGAAGATGGAGTCATGAACTGCAAGACATTTTCTGTAGTTCTGAAAAGATAATTATGGTTTGTTCACTGGCAGACTCTTTGAGGAGTATGAATGACGTAGTCTAGAGATGTTCAGAAAGTACATATCTGCATTGCAGAGCGCACTGGCAACTAACATTGAAAGGTTGTTGCAAGGACATGTTGCACACACAGCCAGAACTCCAGGTCACGGATTCAATGCATTTCAAGGCTGTTCACTTGCTCTGTTGGTGCTTGCTCCCGTGGTGCCTACCTGGATGCTCACACCATCCAAGCCTTGCCTATTGGCACGGACACACAACCAGGCAGCTTGCCTTGTTGGTCAGTAGTCCTGAGTCAAAGAGGAAGACATCTTGCTGTATAGCACCTATCTATGTCAATTTCACACCTGCACCACATGCCAGCAGCTTATGGGACAATACACTGTACTTACAGCAAGCAAGCAGCAATGTTTCAAAACCTTAATCCTCACTAAAGTCCACAGAGGTATCTGTCAGTCAGGGGCTCCCACACAGAAAGTCAAAGGCATCTTCCAAAACCAATGCAGGGGATTGGCCATTGTCAGGGATCCAATCAGAGCATTGCATCTGGTCTTCTGTAGTACCAGGAAAGGTCATAGTCAGTCCTGTGCTCTCGTCCGTGCAGAGGCTAACATGATCAGGGAGATGCAAAGCCATCAGCCGAGTCTGGCACTACCTATTCGGGGGTGTTTGGTTAGGTTGGTCAAAGGGATTTCCATCATCAGTCTGTCTGCTCCATTTATAATAACTAAGGGGAAAGAGTGTGGGGGAGGGGGAGAGGTACCAATGCGTGTAGCAGGGTTTGGTGGTAGGGGAGACAGGCGGGGCGGTGTGGGGGAGACGGGGGATGCAGGTGTGCAGGGTGGTGCAGGTGGGCTCCTGCTCCAAGAAAGAGACTCCATGAGTTATTCTTTGGGGTCCAGGCTGAAGGGAGGAAGGTGAATGACAATTGGGAAGGGGGTCAACTGTATGTGTAAATGGGGCTGATGGCAGGGCATAAATGGGATAGAGTCAGGAAGAGAAGGGGTTCGTCCACAGTCAGGGACACACTGGTTTCAAGGTATGACAGTGTATGACCACACATGGTATGGGCACCTCAGGTGCCAGGGCCTGGGTGGATGCTGTAGGGTGAAATGGCAGATATCTGGATGTGATTGCATTTTAGCTTTCACAGTTTAGTGATGAAGAGAAGCTGGATAAGCTCAGGTTCTTTTCTTTAGAGCAGAGTAGGTCTGAAGGGGTGAAGACATGATTGAGATGTACTTTATAAGGTTTTGAGGGGCATGGACAGAGTGAATAGCAAGCTGCAGCTCCCCTTAGTGAAAGGGTCAATAATGAGCAGCGTAATTTTAAGGTGAAAAGCAGGCAATTTAGAAGGAGTTAAAAGAAAGATTATTCACCCAGAGGGTGGTGCGGGATCTGAAATGCACTGCCTGGCAGGGTAGTTGATGTAGGAAGCCTTACCGCCTTTAAAAAGTGTCTGAATAAGCACTTGACGTGTCATAACATTCATGGGCCAAGAGCTGGAAATTGAGACTAATGTTGATTTAAAGGTGTTTTTAGTTGGTGCAGATTCAATGGACTGAAGGACCTCTTCTGTGGTGTGTGATTCTATGATCTGCAGCCCAAGTAAATGGGTTGGGTAGAGACTTCAAGAAACCTTGTGTTTCACAGAATTGCCCATCAGGGACTGCCTGAACCAATTTCCATGCTTGACACAGCATGGAAACATCTCGAAATATAGCAAATCTATCCTCCCCACCCCATATTTACCTCACCAGCAGCATTGAGTCACCAGGATGACCCTTCACCCAATTCTGAATCCCACCTGAAACCAACATTCTCACCACCTTTACATGAGGGTCAGAATTGGGTATTAAAATTCCCCAGGCCTCACACTCCCACAGACAGATAATACACAATCTGCTGATTAACTCTCATACTTCAGATTCCTACCTTGAGTTAAAATTGAACCAATATTTCCCTCTTAATTCAGAGATGGAACAACAACAATGACTTACATTTTTATGGTAGCAGAAAGAAACTACTTAATTGATAGAGAAATAACTGAACACACTGGTAATCAAAAAGATAGGTTTTAAAGAGGCTTTTGGAATAGTGCTATAGACCAGATCGAACCCAAGGTGGCTCAGTGGTTAGCACTGCTGCCTCACAGCACTAGGGACCAAGGTTAGATCCCAGCCTCGGCCAACTGTCTGTGTGGAGTTTACATATTCTCCCTGTGTCTGCGTGGGTTTGCTCTGGTTTCCTTCTACAGTCCAAAGATGTGCAGGTTAGGTGAATTGGCCATGCTAAATTGCCATAGAGTAGGTGCATGAGTCAGAGGGAAATGGGTCTGGGTGGGTTACTCTTCGGATCGGTGTGGACTTGCTGGGCTGAAGGGCCTGTTTCCACACTGTAGGGAATATAATCTTAAAAAAACACAAAGATTGCCTAGATCCTGACTTTTTCTTATTTTAAAGGTAAGTACCAGGTATTGCATTCTAGATGCAATTCGATTGGTCAAACAACCAATGTTGAAGCAGAACACATGTCATTCATACACTATAGTGAAAATACAACAACAGAAAGAAGATACTGATTTAATTTAACTCGGTTGGAAAACACAACAGAATGATACATTATTTAACTACTAAACAGTGACTGTTCCAACATAGTAACACCCCATAAGCACACCTTTGGCAAAGGCAAATTCAGTTAAATAGATGGTCTCAGATGAAATTCTAGCAGCAGAAGAGAACCACCAGCATTTAGCTGTAACAGAGAAAGGAAAAATAGCTTCCACATCCAGCTTCAAGACCCCAGCAATTGCTACTAAGAAACTAAAACTAAAAATCCTGATTCTGGGGAGCTTGACCCCACCCATTCAGGTTGCTTCTATTGTTCCAACTTTAAAAAAAAACAAGACCTCACAAGCTGTTTACTTCATTGGATTAAAACAGACAGCTCGATTCCTCTGTCTTCAAACTTCTCTTTAAAAAAAGACAAAATACACCTCTTAAAGCAATAGTATTGTCACAGTAGAGAGGGAGAAATAGCAAGGGAAATTAGTTTAAATAGCAATTCTGTGCTACAACTGTAGATGATAAGCTACACTTAGTGTTTAGGTTCCTTTGAGGCAGAGGTAAGCCTGTGATTATCCAGAAGTAAGCCAGCAAAACCTTCTGGTATAATTTTAAATGAAAGTGTTGTCACCATTTTACCACAATCTTAATGAGTTTCTTGTATCAAATAGCTAAGGATTACAGAGGAACCTCAATTATCCGACTGACATAGGCGAGGAGTACTTTGTTGGGAGAATTATATGTTTGGATAATCGAATATCAGATAGCACAATTTAGCCAAGCATCGGGACCTTGCGAACTTGTTCAGACAATCCAAAATTTGGATAATCGACATTTGGATATTTGAGGTTCCTCTGTAATTTTCTGACTTTGCACATCTGGCTGGGGAAAAGCTCATCGGAAGCTACAACACGTGCTGCAAAAACAGTTTCTAAGCATTTGTATTCACAGCACGAACTCAGAAATATTTCGCCTGTGTAGAGCTTTCTATCTTCTGGAAAGCAATAAAGGAGGATTTGATCTTGGTAACACTTCATTGTGCTCCCTAATGCTTATTTGATTACAATATAAACCTTGACTATCTAAAAAGAGTTTGCTTCTCAGAGCACAGAGTCACAAAAACACCATATAACGAAAACTGTAATGCGAAGTTGAGCCAAGTAATCTAGATTTTAGTTTGTCTGTGAGGGAGGGCTGGTTGATTCAGGGGAGCTAACAGTCTTCCTGCAAAGACTTTTCAATTAACCAAATGACAAGGAGATCATAGTTCTTACGATGTGTTATCCTCGACTTAATATTGAATTGGCTGGGTAATGGAGAAGGAGATTGTAATCAGTACTTGATATGTCTCATTCTTAAATCCTTGATAATGTGAACACTGGAATTGCTAGAAGAGGAAAGGTTCATCATTTTCTACAAGACAGGCAGTCACATGAAACAAGAAATCATACAGCTGTTAATTAATCCTTATTCTATCTTTCAATTATATGATTAGATTACATTACAGTGTGGAAACAGGCCCTTCGGCCCAACAAGTCCACACCGACCCGCCGAAGCGAAACCCACCCATACCCCTACAATTACCCTTTACCTAACACTACAGGCAATTTAGCAAGGCCAATTCACCTGACCCTGCACATCTTTGGACTGTGGGAGGAAACCGGAGCACCCGGAGGAAACCCACGCAGACACGGGGAGAACGTGCAAACTCCACACAGTCAGTCGCCTGAGGCGGGAAATGAACCCGGGTCTCAGGCGCTGTGAGGCAGCAGTGCTAACCACTTGTTTCCCAGCTAACAATGTCATGATAGTGTCCTTGAAATGAATGCATCCATTTACTGCCTATATCACAACATGGCAGCAGTGTAACAGCTAGTGGGCTCCTTAGCTCAGGAGCTCATCTACTCCGCCCACTTTTACTTTTTTCCCTTTCTCTGCTTTTCCTCATGTTTCCAGTAATTATCGTTACTATGAAGAGTCACCTTACCTTCTTTTAATGGCTTCGGCAGAAGGCTAATCCCGGCCCAGCAATGAGATGGCTTTCAACGGCCTGGGGTGGTAGTTTTGGCCCAGAATGGCAGTCTTGTCCCAGCTGAGACTTCCGGGTATTCCATCATTCCTTAATTGGCTTTGCCCAAGTCCAGGACCATTAACTGGATCGTGATGAACATTGTCTTAACTATACTTTTACTTATTATCATGTATGACTTCTGCCTTTAATATAGCCACTATGGTAGAGTGACTTGTCATTGTATTTTTCATAAAAAAGTACACCTGACAATAAATTTCTATTCTATTCCATATTATGTGTGTAATTATCTTTGCTGAGTAAACACATTTATCCCTGATTTCATTACTGGAATCTTCTTCCTTATTTCCTTTTATTTTCTCCTCTTGTTGTCTTTCTCAATCATCATTTTCCACTCTGAGCCAAGATTTTATTTTCTCTTCAGACCAGTCATGAGCACTTATGAAAAGCATCTTCCCACCATAGACAGGTGTGCCTGGAGACTGTGTTAAGTCGGTCTTTTGTGTCTGCGGAATGAATTTGGATGTATTTCAGAAGACATGGGTTGATGAATGTCACCAGCTTTGCGATTATCAGGTGCATTTCACCTTGTATCCTCCCACACAACTGTCATTCGTAATAGATTCAGAATGGAAGTTTTGAAGAATTTTAAACCCAGAGGAAAAGGGTTTGCTGCACCAACTGATGCCCCCCCTATCACTGATTGATGAATAAATCGCCTTAGACATCACAGCTCCTGTTTAGATGTTGCCAGAACCCTTTCATTCAAGGTCAGAGCTGCAGAAGGTTTTCAGAAAGGATTTCTGGAAACTAATGGTTTGATAAATGAGGGAGTCTACTCTGCTCCAAACTAAAAGTCATCTTCATTACTACTGAAACTGTTCTAACAGAACAGAAACTGTTCCAAAATGATGACTATCGATGTTATTGGCTGACTGGAAGAAGATTTCTTTTTGTTTAATTCTGTCAGTACGGCTATTAGAAGAGACCTTGTTCGTGTAAATAATGGAGTTGGATGGAAATTTCTGAAATGTTTTTTGGTATGTGAGCTATCTTTAAGGAACATAACTTTAGCTGGAAAGCGACTTTGGAAAATAAAATTAATATTTCAGATGAGACTTGACTGTAGTCCCCATATTGGGAAGACCCTGCTGACAGTTATCTCAAAATCCTGAACTAGATGTAAAAACAGTACCTAGTATATGAGGGACAATCCCTTCGCTACCTGTAAGTCCCAGTCTCTCCTTCTTTATTTTCACTTCCTTATTTAGTAGATCAGCTCCAAATCTCAGTGCTCTTTTAAATGTTTCCCTTCCTCATTTTGGACTAAGTAATCTATCTAAATAATCCTTCTTTCCTTTGACGTGTTATAATTAATATCTATTGCATGGTCTACTTTAACTCATTTTCCACTTTCACCTTCGACTGAATTCAAACTCCTAAACTGCCACAGCAAGATATAAGCTCACTCACTTCACCACTGGCACAACATACTACCGATGGCTGCATGCAGTCCAGCGTTACAAATGCATAGCAAAGTAGTTGGCTGGATCGCAGGCTGGAGATGCAGACTGATGCCAACAGCATAGGTTCAATCCTCTGGGATATTAGTCCTGATCTCCAGGTTACCATACACTATGCAAGAGATCTTACTGTTTTGGTCTGTCCTAGATTAGGTATAAATGATAAACCAATAGAAGATGATTGTACCCAACACATCCATTAACCACATCTGCTAAAGGTATTCGAACCACATGGGTAAGTTTGTAAATTAATAGATATGTAGTACAAGTGCACTTTGCCAAATTTTAAGGTCTACCCTTCAGCACCAGACACAGTTTGTGAACAGGAATTTCCATGGCATATTCTTTTTAACGCAGCTGTTGTCCTGATCTATGGATTTCTGTTCTTCTCATCGCCTCCTCCATGACATGTTTTAAAAATATGCTTGTGCGAAGGTTGAAGTAAGTCAGGAATTGGCATTTTCCAATACATTAATGATGTAAATAAATTGCAGTGGGCAGCTCTCCCAGAGTTACTCAGCCACAGAAGAGGCCCCTCACTGTGCTAAGTGCCACAATTGTAGATCACATATGTCACAGCCAGCTGGAGAAACAGGGGCTGGTGGAATTAATAAAAAGGTGTGAAATGTTACTGTCATCAAGTTAAGGATATCTTTGTTAGTGAATTTGGGGTTTTTTGCAGTAATTAGCCTTACCAGGTCAGAAATTCATGAACTCAAAAGTACAGGGCTTCTTGCATTCATTTTTGGCTAAAGCAATGAGATGGTGCCAGTTTTAGAGAATATACAATTGTCCGTGCCCATTTGAGGACAGTGCAGACAGGACAAAAACTTTGTACTGTCTGCTGATCCGCATAATAACAGCATTCAGTCTCTGTGCCACTGAGTGGTGGCATGCTTAACAGAGCAGATAGCTGAGTTAGCTGGACTGCAGCTTTGTGATGCATGTCTGGGTGTGGGTGTGGTGTGTGAGTGTGTGTGTGTGGGGTTGTGTGTAGGGTGGGTGGTATTGTGTGTGTGTATGTATGTGTGTGTGTGTGGATTGTGTTTCTGGTGTGTGGTTTGCATGGTCTGTGTGGGGTGTGTGTGGTGTGCATAGGGAGCCTGTGTGTGTGGTGTACCTGGGGAGTGTGTATGTGATGTGTGTCTGTGTGTATGTGGGGTGTGTGTGTGTATGTGTGTGTGTATGTGTGTGGTGCGTGGGATGTGTGCGTGTGTGTGCACACGGTGTGCATGGTGTGTGTGTGGGGAGTGTGTGGTGTTCGTGGGGAGTGTGTGTGTGGAGTGTGGGTGGTGTGCGTAGGGCGTGTGTGTGTGTGGTATGCATGGGGAGTGTGTGTGTGTGAGAGAGAGAGATAGAGAGTGTGTGTGTGTCTGTGTGTGGTGCGCGTGGGGAGTGAGAGAGAGAGAGTGTGTGTGTGTCTGTGTGTGGAGTGTGAGTGGTGTGCGTGGGGAGTGTGTGTGTGTGGAGAATGTATGTGTGTGGGGAGTGTGTTGTGAGAGAGAGTGTATGTGTCTATGTGTGTGTTGTGCGTGTGTGTGTGTACTGTGCATGGGGAGTATGTGCATGTCTGGGGAGTGTGTGTGTGGGGAGTGCCTGTGTGGTGTGCGAAGAGAGTGTGTGTATGTAGGGTGCGTGGGAAGTGTCTGTGTGGTGTGCGTAGGGAGTGTGTGCGTGGAGTGCATGGTGTGTGTGGTGTGCGTAGGGAGTATGTGTGGTGTGCGTAGGGAGTTTGCGTGTGGTGTGCATAGGGAGTGTGTGTATGGGGTGCGTGGGGAGTGTCTGTGTGGTGTGCATAGGGAGTGTGTGCGTGGAGTGCATGGTGTGCGTGGAGTGCATGGTGTGCATAGGGAGTGTGTGTGTGGTGTGCGTGGTGTGCGTGTGGGAGTGTGTGCATATCTGTGTGTGTTACAGCTAGCCTACACATCTTAATGTACTCCCCTTAAAGGGGAGACATATCCTCCAAAGAAATTAAAGTAGCAATGGTGCTAAAGACCAGAGTGGGAACTCCCAGATTCTGTCAAGTAATCTTTCTGTCCAGGAGGTGAAAGGGAGGAGAGAAATGTTTTGGCAGGAGGTCCTCGTGGCATGAACAACAAAGAAAACCAGGGCAGATGGTCCAGTGCTGCGAAAAGTTCAATGACCTCACATGAATGGTCAAGGCCATCTTAAGATGCTATTTGCTCCTCAATACTCCAATACACTCAGACATTACCCACCCTGTCTCACACTCATTAGCAATCAGGATTACATTTATATGCAGTATTTTGCCATCAGACTGCAGGAAGACTTGCAATCACATCTCACAGCTTGACATGCTACCAACTATCCACATTGGCACATTGTACAAATATAATGCAGCACACTCACTAATAGTCTTCCCTCCCTTTGCCAGGACAAGGTAAAACATAATGACAGAAAAGAGATAGAGGGCAGGCATGTTTGCATTTCTCAAGCTCCAGGGAGAAATGTTTGTGAATGGTTGGGCCAGCTATAAAGGAGACCATTGCAGCCACATTATGTGAGAAGGCTGTATGTTCCTGTCATACAACCCTTCTCAAATCTGCCTGCAATCACATCTCTAAATCCAGCATAAAAGTATAAGCTGCAGCTGGGCTGACCGAACCCTCATCTTCACCTCCACCCAGCTCTCCTCTACTTCTGCTTTCAGATATCATCAAGCCAAGCCAAGCCAGCTTTGTGTGGAGGTACGGGAGCAATAGCACACACTGAATGAAGAAGCAGCGTGATTTACTTTGACATTTGCAGACATCCGCTCCGATTCTGGCATTGCCTTTCCTTTGGAGGTGGGATCAGCAGATTCTGAGTCACTGGGCACAGTTAGGCTGTAACTGGGCCAAGGGAAAGAGATAGTGTACATCCTCGGAAGGTAAAGTTACCGACAGCTCCTGCTGTGAGGGCCGATGTGGGTTAGACAGGAGGACTCTAATGCGAAAGCGTGCAGTGATGTCTGCCACAGTGCATCTTGTCTCTGTCACAGCACATGGCTCCAGTCTGGTATAGAGTGTCACGTAGGGACAGCATGGAACCCATTTATCCCAGTGTGGAAGTGAGGGCCAACTCCATCAGGGAACTTATGGACCCAACTGTTATGCAGCTTCTGCGGTTAGTCTCTCAGCTTTCATTGCAGCACAGGTCCAGCTCTGCGGGCTGCAATGGGAGTTCAAACTGACCTCATGGGATCAATAGCAGTACCATCTGCACCATGCTCTGCAGCTGCAGGTCCAGCTCCGCAAGGTTCACTCACCATAATGCTGCTTGTGGGAACTTTCTGTGCCACATTTTCCACATTGCCACAGTGACGCCAAAAGTACTTAATTGGCTGGAAAGCACTTCGAGAGATCCTAAGCTTGTAAAAGGAGCTATATAAATGCAAGTCTTTCTAGTCTAAAATTTAAATGAAGAACAATTCTTTGTCTTATGTCCTTATGATTTTATTTTATTTTCAATTGCTTTGATCCTTATTTTTATTCTTACGGACTGATATTATTACTTCCCACTCCAATACAAATTCCATTTCCATCAGTGGGAAAGCATCCATCATGATGGGCCAAATGGCTTCATTCTACTCTGCGATTCTTATTGATGTGGTTACTGTGTAGGAGTTTTCAAAAGTAGCTTTTACACTATAATTTAGAGAAATTGGTGTTATTTGTAAAGAGTGCAGTTAACTGCAGAGGAATGTTTTGACTGCTGTGTTTTTTGTGAAAGAGGCATTACTTTAACCAAACTCTGCCATGTTATACTTCACTTAATTCACGAGACAGACGCACTTAGTAACTGCACAAAATCAACAGCAGTCAAAACAAATTAGCCCCAAGCACTTTGGGCAGATATAGCTTGAAGTCAGTGCGGAGAGGCAAAACTGATACTTAAAACCTCATGATTTACAAAGCAAAGCCTCAAAAGAAACAAGACTTTGTTAAATCTCAAATGAAACCAAAGTTGGACTTCAGCAGAGAATGACAGGTTGTGGTTCAATTTTACTGACCAGAGAAAAGGAATCAGACGAAGAACCGGACCAAGTATCAAGTGATCAATACTTAGGTTCGTGTTGCCTGGCAACAACCTAATGGAGGAGCTAAGACTGGATAATCAACTGGTGAAGTAACACCCGGAACATGAGAGTAGATTAGTAGCCTGAGCTTACATATGTTAACTGCTCGAAAACAGATTACGTTTTGTTCAAAATTGCTTTAAATTATAATATCTGCTCTTAAATCCTTTTGGAGGTTTCCATTATCCGACTGATGAGATATTCTCGAAGTGGGTACTTATCCATGCTGAAGCAACAAATCGGCTAAAGCAGTCAAACGTTTCCAAAATCAGTTAACAGCTCTGAATGT
Source organism: Chiloscyllium plagiosum (assembly GCF_037043375.1). NCBI lineage: Eukaryota > Metazoa > Chordata > Chondrichthyes > Orectolobiformes > Hemiscylliidae > Chiloscyllium > Chiloscyllium plagiosum. The sequence goes on from NW_028270166.1 coordinate 14,458,037, forward strand.
TCTAAGAGCTTGAAAGGTGGGATTTATGATTAGTGAATTCTGCAATTTTACTGAATGCACAGTGGGACAGGAACTTGATGTAATCTGTGCTACAGATGTACCTTTACAGGTCACTTGCATTCCGCACCAGACCAGACCCCTTCAAAATGTTTAAAGAAGGTAGCCTAGAACCTAACTTTTCCTTATTTTGAAGGTAGATGTGAAGTGCTGTGTTCCAGATGAAATGCGACTGGTCAAACTACTCAATGTTAAGCAAATCACAATTTATTTAAACACTCTAGTTAAAATACAAACAAAACAAAGAGGAATTTAGAACAACTTAACTATTAGAAAACTTATCAGAATAATAGATACAGTACCTATTACTAATTAACTGTTCCAAAATAGTAACATCCCATAAACACACCCCTTCACAAAAAATTCACACACAGATTCTCACATGCAGTTCTCCAATCCAGGAGGGGAAAAAAACCGTCAAGATTCCAAGAGATTAGTAGCCAGGAGACACTCACTGAAGCTTCCAACTCTTTTGGGACCCGAATAGCTTCTGATGTTACTGAGGAAACAGAAACCCAGAAATCTGGATCTGTGAGAGCTGAGTTCCAGAGCTGAGATCCAGAGTTAAAAAAACCCAAACTGTTTACTCAAGTCACCTTCAGTAGCTAGTTCTGCACTCTGCCTTACAAACTCTCTTAAAAAAAAATAACTTCTTAAAGTGATAGCATCATCACACTTCATAGGATTTCAAAATTCTCACCCTTATTTTCTAAACTTTCCATGGGCTGCTCTCTCTGTGATCATTCCTACCCCCTCAACCTTCTGAAATATCTGTGATCTAATCCTGGCCTTTTGTGCATTTCCAATGTTAATTCTTCTACTAAATTCAGCTGCCTTGGATATAAGCTCTGGAATACCCTCCCTATACCTCTCTGCCTCTTTACCTCCTTTAAGATATTCCAACATTTTAACTCTTTGACCAATTTTTTTGTCTTCTGGCCTAACATCTTGTGCAAGCAACTGTTGCAATTGTGAAATGCCTTGGGATGATTTAATATGTTAAAGGTTCTATACAAATTTAGGTTGCTATCGTTATATTTGTTGTAGACAGGCAGGAGGCTGGAAGAACACAGCAAGCCAGGCAACATCAGGAGGTGGAGAAGTCGATGTTTTGGGTGTAATAATTCTTCAGAACTGGGGATGGGTGTGGGGGGAGCTGCAGATAAAGGGGGAGGCAGGGGCTGGGTGGTGAAGTGGGGATAGGTTAAGAGAGGTAGAGGTACGATCCGATTGACCAATGGGAGGAATGAATCCAATTAGTGGCAGGGAGGAGTAGAAGGGAGGGGGAGGGGGAGGGGCATCGGAAGGGAGTTGGGGGATAGGGAGGGAGTTTATTTGAAAGTGGAGAACTCAATGTTGAGTCCTCTGGGCTGCAGGCTGCCCAGGCAGATGATGAAGTGTTGTTCCTCCAATTTGCGGTTTGGTTCATTGTGGCAATGGAGGAGGCCAAGGACGGTCATGTCGGAGAGGGAATGGGAAGAGGAATTAAAATGGCCGGTGACTGGGAGGTCAGTTTGGCCCCTGCAGGCCTGGCTGAGATGTTCGGTGCACCGTTCCCTAAGTTTACAATCGGTCTCCATGATGTAGAGAAGACCACATCAGGAGCACCAGGAGCACCATTGTTATATTTATTGCAATTTCAGGTGACAATCCGCAGCAGATAGTGATTTGGAAATTATTGAAAGGAAATCTGAAATCTTGCTGCTATTGTACAAGATGCTAGTGAGACCACATCTGGAGTGCTGTGAGCAGTTTTGGTCCCCTTATTTAAGGAAAGACACTCTTTCATTAGAAGCAGTTCAGAGAAGGTTCACTAGAATGATTCCTAATTCGGAGCGATTGTTTTCTGAGCAAGGGCTGAACAGATTGGGATATTTCTCATTGGAGTTAAGAACAATGAGAGGTGATCTCATTGAAATATATGAGCTTCTTAAGGGGCTTGACAGGATAAATGCTGAGAGGATGTCTCCCCACACGGTCGAGTTTAGGACCAGAGGGCATAGTCTTAGAATAAAGGGGCAACAATTTAAGAGTGAGATGAGGAGAATTTCTTCTCTCAGGGATTTGTGAGGTCTTTGGAACTGCTTGCCACAGTGAGCTGTTCGGGCAGAGTCTTTGCGGCACGGTGGCTCAGTGGTGAGCACTGCTGCCTCACAGCGTCAGGAATTCAGGTTCAATTCCCACCTCAGCAACTGTCTGTGTGGAGTTTGCACATTCTCCTCATGTCTGCATGGGTTTCCTCCCACAGTCCAAAGATGTGCAGCTTAGGTGAATTGGCCCTGCTAAACCGCCCATAATGTTAGGTGCATTAATCAGGGATCAGTATCGGGTAGGGGACTGGGTCTGGGTGGGTTACTCTTTGGAGAGTTGGTGTGGACTTGTTGGGCCGAAGGGCCTGTTGCCATACTGTAGGGAATCTAATCTAAAAAGGGGAATGAAGGGCTATGAAGAAAGGGAGAGAAGTGAGGAGTGTGACAGATTAGCCATGTTCCTCACAAATAGTGGAGCAGGCTCAGGGACTGAAAAGCCTGCTTCTGTTTCTGAGGGAAGGAATTCAATTTATTTTCTAGGAAAGAGGCAATTCTTCATTCATTTCTGGGAGATGGGCAGCACTGGCAAGGACAATATCAGTTCCTATGCCCACTTGTCCTTGAACTGAGTGGCTTGTTTGGTTATTTCACTTAAGAATCAGCCATGTGTAAGGGTCCTCTTGTGCTGCAGTGTTAGTGTCTGATAATTGATAGGCAAAAGTGAGGACTGCAGATGCTGGAGATTAGAGTCAAGATCAGAGTGGTGCTGGGAAAGCGCGCAGGTCAGGCAGCATCCGAAGAGCAGGAAAATCGATGTTTCGGCGACATTTGCCCAAAACGTCGATTTTCCTGCTCCTCGGATGCTGTTGACCTGCTGTGCTTTTCCAGCACCACTCTAATCTTGACTCTGATAATTGATAGTTAACTGCCTAGTTAAATTTGGTTAAATTTTAAACCAGGCAGATAGAATCTGATTGATCAAGTCATTGCCCTGAGAAAATTAACCAATAAATAGTTGTGAGCTCCTGTGTTCAATCAGAGGAGCTTGCAGGTAATGTTGTTCCCATGTATTTGTTGCCTCTAGGCAGTATAGATCACGGGTTTGGACAGTGCTGTCTCAGATTCCTGGGTGAGTTGTCACAGGACATCTTGTAGATGGTACACACTGCTGCCACTATGCATTGGCGGAGGAGTGAATAAATATTGAAGGTATCAGTTGAGCTGCCAATCAATCACGCTGCTTTTACACTGGATGTCAAGCTTTGTGAGTGTTGCTGAAGCTGCACTCATCCAGGCAAATTGAGGGGAGTTAACAAAGAACAGGGTGATTCTCTCTCATTCCTTGCCTATATATATCGCCCTCAACCAACATAAGCAAAACAGATTATCTGGTCATTTAACACATTATCTGTAGATACTTCTGTGCAAACTGGCATCCCAAAATTACCCCTTTTCCCTATATTTAAGAAGTACTTAACTTGAGTACTTTGAATCTGCATTAATAATACACAACACACCAAGCTATTCAGTCATTCTTTTAGAGATGTTCAGTATTTCACCAAACTGTCTTTGTTTTCACCTTCTCATGTTTCTCCCCTCATCACTCCTCTTAAGCTGCTGCCTATTGCTGGAATTTAGTTCCATGGCACCCAGAAACTCTCTGGTACTATGTAATGGTGTCATCTCTTAAGAGAGTAGACCAGTATGGGGGATAGCAGGCATCAATCTATCCTCACCTGATATTTGCATAAACTTTATTAGATAAACAAAATGGAATAGCTCTCTCACTTACGACCAACGCCGCCTCCCCCCGCACCCCCCAACCCCTCCCCCCACCCTCCACATGCATAGATCTCCGAAAGTGGCCACCCAGGTTGATAGGGTTGTTAAGAAGGCATACTGAGTGATAGCTTTCTTTGGCAGAGGGACTGAGTTTCGGAACTTGAGGTCATGCTGTAGCTGTACAAAGCTCTGGTGTGGCCGCACTTGGAGTACAGTTTTGGATGCCGCATTATAGGAAGAATGTGGAAGCTTTGGAAAGAGTTCAGAGGAGATTTACCTTATGAGGAAAGGCTGAGGGACTTGAGGCTGTTTTCGTTAGAAAGAAGAAGGTTAAGAGGTGACTTAATACAGGCATAGAAATTGATCAGAGGATTAGATAGGGTGGACAATGAGAGCCTTTTTCCTCAGATGGTGATGACTAGCATAGGGAAGATAGCTTTAAATTGAGGGGTGACAGATATAGGACAGATGTCAGCGGTACGTTTTTTACTCAGAGTAGTAATGGCATGGAATGCCCTGCCTGCAACAATAATGGACTCACAAATATTAAGGGCATTTAAATGTCCATTGGATAAACATATGGATGATAATGGAAAAATGTAGTTTTGATAGGTTTTAGATTGGTTCCACAGTATGGTGCAGCATCCAGGGCTGAAGGACCTGTATTGCGCTGTAGTATTCTATGTTCTACCCCTGGTCCAGGAGGCCTGAGTTCTAGTCCCACCTGCGCCAGAGATGTGTAATAACATCTCTGAACAGGTTGATTTGAAAAATAAGTCAAAAAACAAAAAAAATCAACCACATCGTTATGGGTCTGGGGTATCATAGAACAGAGAACATAGAAAAGTACAGCATAGAACAGGCCCTTTGGCCCACAATGTTGTGCCGAGGTTTAATCCTAATGTAAAATATAATAACTTAACCTATGCACTGCTATCCATGTGTATGTCCAGCAGTCGCTTAAATGTCCCCAATGACTCTGCTTCCACCACCATAGCTGGCAATGCATTCCATGCATTCACAACTCTCTGCATAAAAAACCTACCTCTGATGTCTCCTTTATACCTTCCTCCTAATATCTTCAAACTATGACTCCTTGTACCAGTCAATCCTGCGGGACCCCACTCAACACTGACCTCCAGGCAGAATACTTTCCATCTACAACCACTGTCTGCCTTCTGTCAGCCAGCCAATTCTGAATCCAGATAGCCAAATCTCCCTGTATCCCATACTTCCTGACTTTATGAATGAGCCGACCAGACCAGTAAGAATGGCAGAATTCCTTCCCTAAGAATATTAATGAAGCATGTGTATTTGTGATAGTCAAAGTTAGTTCCAAGATCACCATTATTTGGCTAGCTTTATGTTTCAGATTTTAAGGATTAAATTTGGTATCATAGTTGGATTTGAACCCATATTTTCAAAGTACTATCCTGAGCGTGACCTATGAGTTCTGTGACATTACCAATACATGAGCACCTCCCTTAACATAATGAAATGATTCTTTTTAATCACCTAAACAGGTGGATTTTTCTGGTTCCTTTAAATCACCTCACTATATTTTCTTTTCAATATAACGCTACTTTGAATTTTATTTCGGAACTCCAGTGATTCCGTGATTATTGTGACAACAACGTTTGGTAAACAAAGCCCAGGCAATGTAATCACACTAGGCAAGAGCTGCTGAGCTCAGAGAATAAATAACCTTCAGAGGAAATCTTGTAAGAAGGAAACTGTAGATAATTAATTGGAACCGAGTGGGATCAGGGAAGGGGCACCTTATTTACTTGGGGATCATGGGTGCTATTCTCACCACAGTCACATCCAAACAGCTCCATTTGGAAGCTCCAGCCTCTGAGAGATGCAACCTGTTCTGTGCTGTCCTCTCCACCCAACCCATCCCCCCAACCCCAGAGAAATCTCTTTAGCCCTCTTACCAAAAGGCAGCCACAAATCTGAGGGTTCAGGTCACTCCATGGCTTTCTGGAGACCTGGATGACTCACATTAATCTATGTATTGACATGCACATGGACCATTGAATCCAATGTGATCCTGGCAATCATGAACTCTGAGCACAAAGGATCCTTGGCTTGGCTTTAATTCTACCTCCCAAGTCTTGCAAGGGATGGGCTGAGGCTTTGATTTTTACAAGACCCAAACTGAAAGGCCTAGCTTAGGTCAGGATCTGATTATTCTCTGGACTATTCATCCCACTACAATTTACCATGTTCAGGGAAGAAGTCCAACAAAGTGGTTTTGTGAATTGGATCTCAGTGCCCTGCAAAGTAACCCAGTAAAGCCAGTCCTAAATACCAGGAAGTATCACAAGCGGTCAAGTGACCAACTTGTCAGTGAATGACCATCGCCACTTGAAGGGGTTGGGCAATAGATGCAAACTTGCCAGTGTCTCTAATATCCTGAGACCAAACTTTGAAAAGTTAAGGGACCATACCAGTTTATTTTAAGTTAAATAGATTGAGGAGATTGCTGCGCAAAATATGCATGACATTAAGTGGAGAGGGCCTGTGTTTCACGCCTTTTGCTCTAATTACATCTGTACCATTAGTGACTCAGCGACAATGAAATAAATGGAACCTTTACTTGTTTGGTCACAGCAAGGGTAAAAATAGGTAAGTCAGTTAAGTGCAGCCCCTAGGGAGGACTGAGGAGCAGGGGACATTTTCTGTCTTAGACTTACAGACAGAAAGATTGTTCCGCACAGTTTGAGAGAACTCTGTCTATTCATATTTGTAAAAGTGGAATTAACTGTCAAACCTGCTGGGTAAAAGCTCTATTGCCTTGGATAAGAAAAGAAATGGAGAACTGGAAAGCTTTTAATGCAGGCTAAAAATAGGATGTCTATTACCATTGGAAAGGATGGTGTTGCATTTAAGTTATTACTACTTTTAAGCAAAAAAAATTTACGAATCAGCTCAGTTTACCAGACATTAGAGGATTCTGTTCACTAAACTGTACCAATTATGTCTATTAACTATTGCTTAATTATAATGGGATAAAGTTATCTGGAAACTATTATTTCAGAAGAATTGGTCCATTGATGAAATTAATATCCAGCAAAAAGATTCTGTTCACCTTTTTCAATTTGATTATCTTATGAGTCAACACAAAATGCTACTGAAGATGAAAAGGTTTTCATTTTTAAAATGCCTTCTGTTATAAAAGAAGTTTCTTCAAAAATATTAATTTGAGTTATAGTTCATGATTGAACTTTTTGAAAAGAACATCTTGCAAAACACCCTGGTTGCTGTATTTTGCCAGGAACGAGCTGCTTATAATGAGATGGCAAGCCTGCAAAACTTTCAGAGTGGCTCATTGTCAGGTGAAAGAAAGGTATTGGATTTGAACAGTCAGAGACATAACATGCACCAGTATTTTCTCACTCTCTTGCTCTCTCTGTTCTCTCTCCCGGCTCCAAGAGCTAACAGTGAACTCAACTAGAGACCAACATTTGGACAATCTGTGAATAATTTTTTAAAAATTTAATTACCACTTGCCCAAGGCTTTTAAGATCTGGCGTTGAACTCTGCAGTTTTAATGTCTTATTCCCTCAAGAATAGTGCGGTTGTGTATGTGTTTAAATATGTAATAAGAGTAATTGTACACATTTGCATAGTTTGAATGTTTTTTAATAATCTTTAGAACTTGGTTTGAGTAATTTTTGTTTGCAATATACTAGGTCATCTCTGTGGCTTAAGGGAGCTGGCTGACCCAGTTACTTATACTGAGCTGTATACAGTGTGAAACCTTCTTGCAAACAATGGGAACATGCGATTAAGAAAGGAATCAGTTCATCTTCCTAACTCAGGAGCATAATCAATTCAGGACTGCAGGGCAAGCCTAAAGCACTTTACAGCCAATTAAGTGCCTTTTGAAGTTTAATCATTGTTGTAATGGAGAACATACAGTGACCATTATGTGCACAGAAAACTCCCACAAACAGCAACCTGATAACGATAGATGCTCTGTTTTTGATTAAATAGTGGTGAAGTGACTGGGGATATCTTCACTGAGGTTCTTCAGTATAGTGCTATGGGATATTTTGTGTTCACCTGAGGGGTCAGAAAGAACCTCACTTAAACATCTGAAAGATGGCAGCTTTGGCAGTGCAGCACTCCCTCAGCACAACAGTAGAGTGTCAGCTTTTGATTTTTACACTCAGGTCTTAGGGTGGGATTTAAATCCCCAACCTTCACGCTACCAAGAGAACCACCATGAAGTAACCGAGGAAAAAGAAGAAGATATCAAGGCATTCTACACTGGTCCACGATTCACTTAGTTCATGGTTGATCCAAACCTTACGTTTCTTTACCTATCCTAGTTCAGATGATGGAATTTGAATTCAATAAAATAAATCTGGAATTAACAGTCTAATGATGACCGTGAATCCATTGTTGAAGTTTGGAAAAACCCATCTGGTTCACTAATGTCATTCAGGGAAGGAAAATACCATCTTAAAGTGCAATGGGTAGCGGCCCTCTCTCTGAGTCAGAGGCCCCAGCTCTGAAGATGTCCCCTAGGCAGGGGATGGAACATCTGCAAATCAACTTGCCAGTTCAGTGAATATACCCACAACCACAGCAGAGGTCCCAGGTTCAGGTGGATTGAGGTTCAATATACATTCTAGCTGGCATGGTTATGGTCTTTTTCAAAATTCATTCACGTGATAATAGTGTTGCTGGCTAAGCCAGAATTTATTGCTCATCCCTAATTTCCCTGAGGGCAGTTAAGAGTCAACCGCATTGCTATGGATTTTGAGCATATGTAGGCCAGACCAGGTAAGGATGACAGATTTCCTTCTCTAAACGCTATTAGTGGACCAGATGGTTTTTTCCTGACAATCAAGAATGGATTCATGGTCATCATTAGACAGTTAATTCCAGATTTTTGTTTTCTTTTGTTGAAATCAAATTCCACCATCTGCCATGGCAGGATTTGAACCCACACCCCCAGAACATCCTTCTTGTTGGGCCCATGGTGGAGAACCCAGTGCTGTGAGTTGGACCTACTTTCTGTCAGAGAAACAAATAAGTAGTTCCATATTCCCTTTTACGTCCTTAAAGTATAGCTGCTGAATACAGTAGCATTGTTATGATGAAGAGAATAGCTTTCAATAACAGAACTTACAGCAAGAGCACAGATATTACATGCATGAGTCCAGTTGATGGGAAAGGAGGGGTTATAATTAAAATATTGGGAACAAAAACAAAACAAAACTTCACAAACCCTCAGTCGGTTGGTCAGTGTTGGAAATAGAAAAGCCAGCTGAAGTTTGGGGCAGGACCCTTCACTTGAACTGGGATATTTAGGTTTCTGGAGTCTGCTACAACACTGACCAGTGCAAACAGGACAAAGCTGAGTAATGGACAGAGTTGCAAAGTGCTGCACACTGATCAGTATTTCCTGTAAAAGTTTGTTCAGTGCAGCCAGCTTATTCTGTGCACAGTATCTTTAATGTTTCGGGCAGCCTCACATGTGTTGTTTAAGACCCATGCAGCTTAGCAGCAATGCAGGGAATGACATTGAACCAATCTGAAAACATTTGAGGAAAAAGGTAAAGTGCTTGATGTCTGAGATAGACATAGAAAATGCTTGACAGGTAGGGGATTAGTGAGCATAAATCTAAAATCATTATCAGCGTTATGATCCCAGCTAATGATATTATCAGACATGTCAGATCCAAAACGGAAACCTGACTTGGTAGATCATATTTTGAATTGGTTTAGCCTTATTGAAGTGGTCTCTCACACAATACTGCAGATTTTGCTTTAACAATTATACTCAAGTTTATTAACAAAAGAAATGAAGATAATATATAATAAACCAAACCAACTGCTTATAATACAAATGCAAATATTTTTAACAAGTACAATCCCATTAATGCCAAAGTACTCCTTTTTAAATTGAAAAACAATAAAATACTTTTGTATAATATCTAAAACACACCGATGGTACAGTACCAAAATGCCACTTACACAGTATTCATGCCAGAGTCCCTTTATCAAAAACCTTACTAAGTTTAAGTCACTTGTGACTTCAGCCCTTGGATTGGAACTGCAAATAACTTCTTTCTGACGTTATTACATACCTACTTAAATGAACTTTGTTTCAAAAGACCTCTTCGGGGTTTTATCCTACCACTTTACATCCTACTGAACAATCCTGATCTAATCCCACCAGTAGATCCATTTATTCCTTTCTCCCTCACATGTTTATCCATCTTCCCCTTAAACGTATCCTTGGATTTCTTTGTTATGAGAGACAATGCACATACCCACGAAGAAATGTACTTTACATTGCTAACAATTATTATTTACCTCACAGGATACATTGCACCAGTCCCATGATTTGTCAGGCAGTCTGATGAGTCAAAGTCAGATATAGCCTACCTATCCTCCTGGCTAATCTATCTGTAAATAGTCTTGTCCTCAAATAAATAACTCATATTGTTTATTCCCTTTTTTGTGTGTAATTGGTATGTTTATGTCGAAGAAAAGAATGTAATATTCCTTGTGTACACATTCCACATTACCATCATTCTCTGGTAATGATTTTTTTTTTCTTGAATTATCTTTCGGATTTATGAGTGTGATGTAAACTGTGGAGTTTTGCACATATATTTTAATATTATGTAACAGTGGGTTTGTGTTTCTGATTTTTAAGCTAATGAATTGTATTATCTGTCTGTCTGAAATTAACAATCAACACATAAGTATTTCCATAACCATGGTGATTTTTTTTAAAAAAACAGTTTTGAAGCCTGTCTTTATAGTAATGTGTGCCATTAATGAACTTTTGTTTATTTCAAATTACTTTGCAACCCAACAAGATAAATAATGGGACATAAACACTTGTTAGAGGCCACCTCAGAGTGTATCACAACAGAGGTGACTCTTAATCAGAAGTTGGAACCTACCCTGTATATCTCTCTTTCTCTTTCTCTTTCTCTTTCTCTAGCTCTACTTCTTAACCTTAAAGGCCAAATCAGAAAGGTTTTATGAGTCAACTTTGCTGCTGGGCACTTTCTATTGGTCATTTTTTATTAAATACTCAAATTGTTAATTTTTGATTTGCAATTGTTTTATTTTTGTGAAATTCATCTTAACTGCTCTCCCCTCCCCACAATGAGTGAAATTGAAAGGTGGCCCTTCAGACAATTCGGGGCGAGATGTAGAGGGTTGAGAGGAGGCCTGTGTGAAGTGTAAACATAGGTTTGGGCTGTTTGAGCTGAATTGCGTGTTTCTGTGCTGAACATTCTAAGGATACAATAGTGAAATTATTCTTTGCCAAGTTCACAAAATGGCTTGAAAGACAGTCCTACAAACTTTCTTTCAGAATGGGCTGCCTGTTGATTATGAGATCATTTACCTCGCTGTTGGACAGTTACTTCAGCCCCAGAGTCTTTTAGTGCCCAACCTACAATAATGCCCACAACCACTGAATTAACACATCATAAGAAAACCATCCTCCAATTCCTCCTGTAGAAAACTGTTCATGTTAGAATCATAGAATCCATACAGTGTAGAAGCAGGACATTTGGCCCATTGAGTCTGAACCAACCCTCCAAAGACCATCATACCCACAGCCTCTCCCCCCACCCCCCAACCCTCTGTAACCCTGCATTTACCATGGCTAATCTATCTAGCCCACACATCCCTGGATACCATGGGGCAACTAAACATTCCAATCCACCTAACTGACACACCTTTGGACTGTGGGAGAAAACCGGAGCACTCGGAGGAAACCCATGCAGACATGTAGAGAATGTGCAAACTCCACACAGACAGACCCAAGGTGACTGACTGTGTGGAATTGAACCTGGGTCCCTGGCACTGTGAGGCAGCTCTACAGTTGTTGTTGTACAGTTCTGAGAGTTTCAGTAAGATTTGGTTCCTTATCTAGGAAGTCATAGATAATATGTTGGGGGAGATGTTAATGGTCAGTACTGCAGCCTTAGAATCACTGGGAATAATCCCAAACAACACCTAACTTGTCTTTCTGGAAGCACACAATGCTTTGTTCTTACTTCTCCAGGAAGTCCTAGCCCTAATTGTATTCATCCATCACAGCTCTGACTGTGATAAACTAATTCGGCAGAAACCAGGAATGAATGTTAGGACCTTTCCTGGTTCTTTGGCAGGTTCTCTGAATACCTACAGAGCAGAGGACAATATTGCTTAGTGAAAACCTTTCATTAGTGTTCATATTACATGTAATTGTACCTAAGCTGTATTTTTGAATGGTTTTCAATAATTTTAGCATCAGAGAGAATCATTCCAGTTAGGGGTTCTATACAGGAGCCCTGGCTTACAAAGCCTGAATGAGATTTTTACTATAAAGGCTTTACAGGAAATCATAATGACTTAATTATGTAATTGCTAGTTATGGTCCACAGCAAGGCTCAATCCTTTCTGTATGTTTCACCTGCTAGGCTGCACTTTACAACAGAATACTACTGTCTGAAACTGGACTTTCCAGTCTGATAAATAATTATAATCAGATATCCTTATTTAGCAACTGCTACTGCAATATGCATAACTAGAAACTTGAAATTTGCTTCCGTGAGATCTTACAATACAAGTATTGAAGCAATTTGTCTATGAGGTGGGAAAATAATTTATCTTCTATCCCCAGGACATTAAGTGTCAACTTAGAGTGGGATAACAATCAGTAATGGCCTGGCTTGCAGCAGTTTTAGCTTCATGTCCTCCTAGTGGTGACGTACCAAATGCAAATACAAAGCACTACAGAATTTAAATTCACAACTTCTCAATGCTGGGGCTGTGAACACACAGGCTTTGAATTACTTGCCCAGCATCATAACTATTGGTTACCACTTGATGCAATACATTTGAACATCATCACTGAAATGGCAGGCAGGTGAATTTGCTATGAATTAATTCAAATTCTCATTAACTATAATCACCGAGCATAATTTCAAAACTGAACAATTAATATTTCCTCTAATACAGTTTAGAATTAAAACTCAAAAACCTGAAAGATAAAACACCTCAGCTTTTAGCAAGTTCCAGACACCATTTGGGGAAAACTACAGCAGTATCCTTTTTCAGTTGCTTACATGAGTGGTTCAGCAGAGAAAACAGCCCATTCCTGAATCTGTACAGTCTGCCTCCTCCCTCAAAACATTTGTTTTGCAAGCATTTAGACTGCCTCAGGTTCTGAATAAAATTTTGCACTGACTTCTTCTGGATAAAAATAGCTCAGTGATGTTATAAATCTCTCTCAATAGATGGCATTTGCAAGAAATGAAAGGGAAAGGATCAGTGACATTCAGTTGGGCAACAGAATGAATTAATTCAGATTGATGGAGCTCCGCACAGGAGTGAAGTTAACAATGCTTACCATCTGGGTGCAATTAAGTGTTGCCCGTTGTGCAGTTTGTTTACTTCATTCCCATGCTATTGTGGAAAAAGCAGAAATAAATAGAGTGCCATTAGTCCCTCATTTTGAACCATTAGATGGGACACATGTACTTTAATTTGCATGTTATTGTATCTCATTTAAAAACTTCTTAAAAATAATTGTGGAGATATCTTTCTGTTTCTCTTCTTCAGTTTCTCCCTTCTGTCACTGAAAGTCATTGACCTTTTAATAGACTATTGCGTTACTGGTCGAGAGTGTGGTGCTGGAAAAGCATAGCGGGTCAAGCAGCATCCGAGGAGCAGGAGAATCACATTTCGGGCAAATATTTTACAGACATCATTTTGCATGAAATGTCAATTCACCTGCTCCTCGGATGCTGCCTGACCTGCTGTGCTTTTCCAGCACTGCACTCTTGACCCTGATCTCCAACATCGGTTTACTCACTTTCTCCTATTGCATTACTGGTACCAGATAATCCCAAGTACCCATTCTTCACCAATGAGTCTTTGCAATGATGGTTGACAGGAGATTTATTGAATCGAAGCACACCTTTGTTTGACACCTGCAAACACCAACCCCTGCAATCTCCTCTTCCAGTTCGACCTATCCCTGGGTTAACACAATGGAACTTCCTTTCTAAGCGCACTGTGGATGAACCTGTACCACACATGTAGAGTCATAGAGATGTACAGCATGGAAACAGACCCCTCAGTCCAACCCATCCATGCCAATCAGATATCCCAACCCAATCTAGTTCCACCTACCAGCACCTGGCCCATATCCCTCCAAACCCTTCCTATTCATATACCCATCCAAATGCCTCTTAAATGTACCCATCCAAATGCCTCCACCACATCCTCTGGCAGCACATTCCATACACTTACCACCCTCTGCGTGAAAATGTTGCCCCTTATATCTCTTTTATATCTTTTCCCTCTCACCCTAAACCTATGCCCTCTAGTTCTGGACTCCCTGACCCCAGGGAAAAGACTTTGTCTATTTATACTATCCATGCCCCTCATAATTGTGTAAACCTCTATAAGGTCACCCCATAGCCTCTGACGCTCCAGGGAAAACAGCCCCAGCCTGTTCAGCCTCTCCCTGTAGCTCAAATCCTCCAACCCTGGCAACATCCTTGTAAATCTTTTCTGAACCCTTTCAAGTTTCACAACATCTTTCCGATAGGAAGGAGACCAGAATTGTACGCAATATTCCAACAGTGGCCTAACCAATGTCCTGAACAGCCGCAACATGACCTCCCCTCAGCAGCAGGGACCTGGGTTCAATTCTAGCCTCTGGTGATTGTCTGTGTAGGGTTTGCACGTTCTCCCTTACATAGGTTTCCTCCGGGTGCTCTAGCTTCCTCCCAATCTAAAGAGGTGGGGTGGATAGGGTATGGGGGTGAGTCTTGGTGGAATGCTCTTTGGAGGGCCAGTATGAGCTGAATGGTCTGCTTCCACATTATAGGGACACTATGAAAAAGTAGCTGGCTAACAAGCATCGTCTCCATTAGAGATGGGCAAAAATTCTTGCCTTGCCAGTGATGCCCACTTCCCCTAGCAGAATAAAAACAATGTTACTCCCATCTTTTTGTAGGGATGCTGACAGTAAAATAAGGCACACAACAAACACTTAGGAAATCAATGCTGCAGACAGCTGATGCTCAAGTTAAATTCATGAAATCATTACTGAAGATGGCATAATTGCTATCTATTTTATTACAGACCTCAGAAAAATGAATCAATTCCATTCTAGGGTTCGCTTTTACATAGATGCCAATTTGGAAAAACACTTAGTATTTCTTTGCAGCACAACCACTTACTGAGCAGTGGGACAGGGCAAGAACAAAGCACCTCTAATTGGTCTGCATTATAAATACATTATAAATAGAACAAAGCCCTCTCTGTCAATAAAACCGTGCTGAGAATTTTTAGATACAGTATATTTCATACCAAAAACATTATTTTAAAATGCAGCAAGGGATAGACAGAGCTAAGTGATTCCACACGCAATGGATCAAATCCAAGCTTCACAGTCTTATCAGTTGTGGACCTGATTAAAACAATTCAAGAAGGGAGCCCAGACCCTAACTTTTCTAGTTGGTTTAAGATGTAAGGTGACTTCTCCAGGATGCAGCTGGCCCAACCACTCAGTTTTAAACAAAACAGAATTTATTTACAGACTACTGAATGTAACACGAACAAAAGAGAACAGAATATAAAATAGCAATCTATCTGAAAACCCAATCAGCTCTATCGCAACTTAATGATGCTGTTTCACCTATTTGCAACATCTCCATAAACACCCCCATGGCAAAATGAATGTAAAATTAAACACAGGTTCTTACAGGAGAGAAGTCAGAGAGAGGATCAGCATGGACCTGATTCTTTGGTTCCCCAGCTAAAAACTAATCCAAAACTGTAATAAATACCAGAACAGGGAGAACTAGCCACTCCCCTTTCATTGATTAGATTCTCTACAATGTAGAAACAGGCCTTTCGGCCCAACAAGTCCACACCGACCCTCCAAAGAGTAATCCACTCAGATCCATTTACCCCTGACTAATGCACCTAATACTATGGGCAATTTAGCATGGCCAATTCACCTGACCTGCACATCTTTGGACTGTGGGAGGAAATCAGAGCACCCGGAGGAAACCCACGCAGACACGGGGAGAATGTGCAAACTCCACACAGAACCTGGGACCCTAGTGCTGTGAGGCAGCAATGCTAACCACTGAGCCACCGTGCTGTCCCACAAGTGTTTTTAAAAAAACGTAAAAGCCTTTTCAAGTAGATTGGAACCTCTGCCTTTACGAACCCTCTTGATAAAAACCAAGGACAGAATAACCTTGTTAAAGGAGCAGCATCATCACATATCTCATCTAGTCACAAATGGTGATGAACAATTAAACTACTCGCTGGAGAGATGGCTCCAATAACATCCCCATTTGGGGAGCACAGCACATCAGTACAAATTATAAGGCTGAATCTTTGCCAAAATCTTCAGCCAGATATGTCGAGTTGAACATTCATCTTTAGGGACAACTGATTTGAAAAAGCTCACTAATCAAGCTCTAATCTACCTTCAGGAAGGTGTGTTGCCTTACTTGGGAAACCAGATTCTTGTTCTGTTTGCTGGGACAGTCGGTAATGAGGGTTGTAGTAAATCAAGTCCCTTAAGTGATTGTTAACTGACTACTTAAGTGGCTTCTCTTTCTATAATTCAAATCTTCCAGTCCCTGCAACATCCTTGTAAATCTTTTCTGCACCCTCTCAAGTATAACAACATCCTTCCCATAGCATTATTCTAAAAGTGGCCTCACCAACGTCCTGTACAGTCGCAACATGTCATCCCAACTCCTATACTCAATGGCCTGACCAATGAAGGCAAGCGTGCCAAACGCCTTCTTCACCAGGCAAAAGTGAGGACTGCAGATGCTGGAAACCAGAGTTTAGATCAGAGTGGTGCTGGAAAAGCACAGCAGGTCAGGCAGCTTCTGAGGAGCAGGAAAATCGACGTTTCGGACAAAAGCCCTTCATCAGGAATAGCTGAAACGTTTTTGCCCGAAACGTTGACTCTCCTGCTCCTCAGATGCTGCCTGACCTGCTGTGCCTTTCCAGCACCACTCTCATCTAAACCCCACCCTCTTCACCACCCTGCCTACCTGTGACTTTTAAGGAACTAGGCACCAGCACCCCTAGGTCTCTTTGTTTGGCAACACTCTCCAGGGTCCTACCCTTAACTGTATAAGTCCTGCCCTGGTTTGCAATGAGGGGTGAGGGCCAAGTGCTGCCAAATGGGACTTGTTCAGATTGGAATATCTGGTCAGTGTGGAAGTGTTTGACCGAAGGGTCAGTTTCCATGCCGTATGATTGTAAGACTCCCAAACTCTAAGGTTCTCAAGGGACCAGCTCTCCTCGCCCTTAGCTGTTGAGGTGGAGAGAAGCAGGCATCTCTCTCACGGAGGCCAACTCACACAATTACTTCCCCATCTCACCACCTTCCTCACCATCTCCAGGACGTGGATAATCACACCCCCTGTCTGTAGTCCCAGGCCGCAGACTCTATTGTTGCGCAGTGATCTTTTCTTCAGGAAATCCTCTGTCCCAAAAATAAAACAACATCCTGTGGAGGTTGGACATCTGAAACAAACAAAAACAGGAATTTCTGGAGAAACTCAGCAGGTCTGGCAGCAGCTGCTGAGAGAAAACAGAGCTAATGTTTCAAGTCCAATGACCCTTCTTCAGGTTTATACATCAGGTTGCGTGGAAAGTCCAAACTTAAAACCTACACCTTTAATTCCAATCCTAGCTTTTGTTTAGCACAGTCTGAATAGATTGTGTAGAATCCCTATCTAAAACCAAGAATGGGAACCAATAATTTTTAATGATTATGGATGCTTCTACTAGTCTGAAATCTGACTTGTCTAGTAATAACAACTCTGAGATTGTAACAGTGACAAACTATCTGTTGGAATTGGTCTCAAATCATTTGCTCCAAATGAATTCTTCTATTTCAAGTTTAGATTGTAACTTGCTCTTTAAGGCAGTTTTATTTTGCTGTTCAGCTCCAGAAGTGTGGAATTATACTGAATTCTGCCGGCTGAAATTATGATTTGTTTTTAATGTGATTCTTGGGGGGACTTGGATGTGCGCAGTAGAATTGCATTAACATAGAGCCTTTCGTAACTTCAAATCATCACAGCTAAGAAAGAATGTATTTACACCAGACCTCCACACACTGCAATGTGACAGCAACTAGATAATCTGTTATAACTATTTATTTTGAGGAACAAATATTGAGGGCAACAAAATGTTCAATTCTGATACTTCAATTATTCACCTTTTGATGATACTCTTGCAATTGTTGTCATGTTGTTGTGGGGCCCCCATTGGGACCAGAAAAGGAGCCAATGGCAGCTAGACTTAATGGCAACTGATACAGCCCACAGGAAGTATTGATGCCACCTTGAGAATAGGCAGTGTCATTATACATATAATGTAGATTGAGCTCAAAAATGTTCCGGTAAGGATGTTCTGCTGAAAACAAACTGCAATTTTCCATCTAATTCTACCCAACCTCAGGCAGATCTGGGGTGGCCAGAGATGGGAAGTCACCAGGAAACCATGCGCTGATCCAGTACTGTCCTGGGTAGAAGGAAGATTTCCAGGTACAATTAAGCCCATATCCTGGTCAAGACGCTGGAACCTCCTTCTTAACACTCTGTAGTTATCCCTACACCCCAAAGACATTGCAAGCAGTTCAAGAAACATTGCCCACATACCATGAACAAGCACAAAAAAATGCAGTATGAAATGACATAATGTGTTAGATTGTTCATTGGAATTTTGGTTAATATGTTTTTACTTTAACTAGGTGATCGGCAATGAGAGTCAAATGCAGAAATAGATAGCAATCCATGTTAGGTGATTCGTTGTAAGTTTCAATCCTGTAATATTGAGTGCCTACAGATAGCTGGCCTCATCATTTTCTGCTCTCTGATTCCACACAAGGGTGTTTCCTCAGAATAAAACAACCTGATGTATAAGTTTGACTGGTCCAGAAAATCCACTGGGCTCTACAGTGACCAAATGGGAAGGTTGCAAGGTCTTGCCTGCAATCCACACACTGTCATTTCCTTCAAAACCGGCCCAGAAAACTCATACCTGCCTCGACCACAGTGAACTTCTACAGGATCTCAACTGTTGGGCTGGCCTCCCATGTCACACCATCTTGAGCTCAACTAAAGCTGCCTGTATCTCAACTCAGTCCACATCCCATGTTCATTCAATGCCTCAATTTTAATATTCTCACCCTTGTTTCCAAATCATTTTATGCCTTTGGCTTCTCTTGATCTCAGTAACCATCCACACCCTCAGAAAACCTCAAATTCTGGCCAATTGTGCGTCCCTGATTCTAATGGCTCCATCTCTGATGGTCATGAGTTCAGCTAACCATCCCCTAATCTCCAAACTTTCTTGCCTAAATCTCTTTGTCTCTTTTTCCTTAAAGATGAGCCATGATACTTCCGGCTATTGGGTCACCTGTGCTAATGATCTACATGGTTTTGGTGTTAAGCTTTGGGTGATAGTGCTCTTAGGGCCATTTCATTATTTCTTGCAGAATTTCTAAGACCATCTTCTTGGTCAAAAAGTAAGCAGTTGGCTTTTATACGAGTAACATTTTGGAGAAAGTTTGAAATCCACACTCTCCCATTGTCTTGCTATCACAGCATTGTCAGGTCAGAGATTATATTTGCAAACCCCACCCCCACTAAAAGGTTACAAGTTTATGCTCGCAGACACAAGGATCTGAACAGCTGCTTTTGACAGTGTGCCATTCTGGGATTCTACTCTGCAGGTTTACATGAGAGCCAGTTTGATTTAAGCGGGTAGTAAGAACAAAGATTCTTTTTGGCAAAAATCTTGAGGGTTGACCTCTACATGAGGTAAATGAACATGAATGATTTTTCAAAATACGTTTGAATGTATAAAATATATATATATTTTATCTCTTTCTCTCTCTCTCTCTCTCTATATATATATATAGATATATGTACATATCTATGTGTGTGTATATTTATACATATGTATTATAAAAATATATATATATATATATATATATACACACACACACTCAAGCGTATTTTGGATGAAAAATATTTGTATATATATTTGTTATTAAAGGTTCTACCTAAATGCATGTTATTGTTGTTGAATTCGTCTTTGAATTCTAGAAGAAAGGATCCATGATATTCAAGACCTTGTTCTCACCCTGTTGGACACACTTCAATTTGGCTATTTTCACAGAACAATCAAGAACAAACTGTTCCAACTACTCAGCTGAAACTGGCCTCTCTTGGCTGCCAAATTAAAACTGCACCAGACTGAATCTACTGGCTACACAAATATATTTGATGCCTTTTTCTGTTTATTGTTTAGTTTAAGTTTGTCAATGCCAAACGATCTCACCATTAATAGTGTTATTGGTTTACACCTATGACTTAAATAAAGACTGCCAAGTGTACAGCCAGACAGCATAACAGGTAGCAAAAGCCCTTAAGTCATGTTTGTGTTTCAATTAATTAAACCCACTATCCAATTTTCAGTTCTCTTCTCCTTAGGGAATGTACTGGAGAGGTAGAGGCTTGATAGGGGCTTGGCACCATACAATACCTTATCCCAAGTGAATTACCTTTGTGTAAGCCTATAATATGGGTATAATGTTCATTGCTCTAAAGAAGTTGTCAAACCAATCTAATATCCTCTCCTACTCTGATGGCCACACTTTCCAATAAGACAGCACTGAGTACTGAGGAAGGGCAGGATGTCTTGCATGTTACCTCTGCCATTAGTCCACTGGGTTTACAATGTCATGTTACCAAATGAACTAATATACTAATTAATTATGGTTATACAGCCATTTATGTGAAGACTTATCAGTACCTCCATTATAATAGTGGATAGAGAGACATATATAAACGCTATGTCAACTTAATTTTCTTTGTGTGTTCAAACAGAAAATGTTCTTAATAAATAGTAGAACTGTAGATTTAAATCCTGAGTCCTTACTCATCCTGATGCTATCCTCTTACAATTTTCAAAGGATTCATCAAGAGCTGCTGCTCATACTGACCTTATGTCTAAATTATGCTGGACGTCTGATATTTGTTGCTCAGAGATCTGTGGAGGCTCAATCATTGAAAGTTCTTAAATGAAAGTGTTAAAAGAGGAGGCAGATAGGTTTTTGAAGTTTATGAATTGACAGCTGTGCTGAGCTGGCATGAAAGAGAAGTTATAGTCTGGAACAGCTCTACAGAATGACAGGCCAGGCTTGAGGGGCCAAATGGCCTACTCCTGTACCTATTTCTTATGTTCTTTCTTCACCATATCAAAGGCACTCTATAAAAGCAACATAATGTTGTTGCAAACATTCTCAAAGAGCCAGCTTAACAAAAACACAATGCTGTACTTCCACTGATTACAATGTAGAACTCGTAGAATAATAGCAATGAATATGTTAATTAAGTTAACTCTAATATAACACAGAGCCATGTTATCAAGTCTCCAAGAAGAGAGGAATGGAAGAACTGTGCCAGAGAGAAGTACTAGATCGCTATTCTAAATATCAGTAAACAGTTTATTGGTCACTCTTTGACAAAGTAACAACAGAAATGGATCAGATTCAGAGTAGAGACAGTGTAGCTAAGGGGACCAGCCTCAAGAATTCACAATGGAAACCTAAAACCTACAAGTCATGGTTGGCTCAGTCAATAAGGATAGAACTACATTGGACTCAGTCCATGATAGCATAGTGACAGCTCAAACCAGAAGTTACTAGCATGCTTGCACGGTGTTCCTTTAGCCACTATGTCGGAGGTGGTAATAATTCAGTTAAAGTGACTAATAGCTGAGGAAAGCCATATGAGTATATTAATTTTATTTGTGAATATCATCACTCATTGCTGAGATTATATATTTACTAATAACAGCACAAAAAGCAATCAGAACATATTCATTCTTGTAGTTGAGGAAAAACAGGACAAGATTATGAGAGAGAGATAATCACAATGCGGATTCAGATGAGAAAACTTGGGACAGCATGAGTGGAGTATACACACTGGCATGCAATGCTTGAAACAATTGGTTCAGTGCTGTGTATTCTACTTAATCCCATGTGATTGTATGTAATTAGCTCGGTCCATGGATTGACTATTTGTGAAGACTGGAGAGGCTGAAGTGGCAGGTGGTTGAGGTCATCATGGAATTATCACTGGAATTATGCGTCAAGTTGGATCGAGTTTTGTAAAAACCCATCTGGTTCACTAATGCCCTTTAGGGAAGGAAAGTGCCGTCCTTTGCTGGTCTGGCCTACATGTGACTCCAGCCCCACAGCAATGTGGTTAACTCTCAATTTCTCTCACTAATGCTGGTGGAGCCAATGACACCCACATCCAAGCAGCATTGACAAAACTACTATTGCTGGAGGAGTTTGCCACCAATAGTCCAAAATGGAAACAATCCATCCACTCAGTTGCTTTGTGCTTTAAGTGCAGGAGCCTTAATGACAAGGCAGAGTGGTGGCAGAGAAGGAAAGGAAAGGAAACAAATCCTACTTTCTGAATCCCAACACTGCCCACCTTGGCCCACATGTGCAAAGATTTACGAGTTGAGAATCGATCCGTTCAGTCACATGAGGACCCAAGACCTTGAGTCATCCTTAAATCACATGATGTGCATTTCCATAGCTGAAACGTCCCCACTGTATTACAATGAGAGTGGAAATGCCTGGGACCCAACTCAACTTAATTCAGTGAGTGCAATTGCCCCTCAACCTCACTTCTAGTCAGAATAAATCCTATTAGGCCTTTGCTACTGTGTCTTAATGATGCCCCACAATATTTCAGTGCATACTTCTAGGAACATTCTGTTTTATTCCCCTGCTGAAATGCGAAATGCTGGCACGGTGCATACAAATCAGGAATCAGTCGAGACAACATGTATTTTATTACCCGTACCTATATTATTTTAAAATTAGATGAAGTACATGATGGAGTTTGAATTTATTAAATCTCCCAGAGATTTTCAAGCAGCTGAGCAATCAGCAATAATGCGACTTGAATATTTTATAAGGCTTCTACTGACAGCATCAGCCATTAGTGACAAGATACCCTGCTAAGTACCTTTCTGTTATATGTGTGATACTTAGTCTTATATTTCTCTTTCGTCCATCAGCTCCCCTCCCGTCCCCCAGCCGACAACCCCCCTCCCCACCCCCCAGCAACATCTTGTTAATGTACTTAATTCATCTTTTACCCATCTTTCTTCTCCACACTTCATTCTCACCAATGGAAAGCAAAAACATGTACAATAAGTAAATACAAAGTCTGCTTTAGTGAAGGAACGACGTCTTTACCGAAATCTGAGATTGCTTCCCTACCAACTCCCACAAACGAGCACTATCTCATTAGAATCAAGAGAGTGATCTTTCCCTTTCCCAGGAAATCATTCTCACACCATCTATTATTATTAATGTAATCCTGTAAAATACGAGATGATATTATCATTGACACATCCCACTCACAAATCCAATTTAATACAAATTGAACCACAATACTGCACAGATCATTAAACTTTCATTAAATTCATCAAAATTTCTTGAAAGTGAACTTCGTTTGTTGTTTTAAGAAAAGATTAAATTTTGTGTCATAGAGATTTTAGAGCAAGGAAAAAGGCCCTTCAGCCCATCCTGACTGCTCCATTTGTTGAGCATCAATCTATTCTAACTCCATTTTCCAGCACTTGGTCTGTAGTTTTACATTTAATGGCAATTCAAGTGCTCATCAAAACATTTCTTCAATGTATTAAAAATTCCTGTCTCCACCATCCCTTGAGTCAGTGAGTTCAGATCATTCCTCAAATCCCTTCTAACTTCTTGCTCCTTACTTTCAATTGTACCCTCTGGTTTTTGATCCAATTACTAAAAGAAAACATTTCTCCTTAGTTACCCCTTCTATGTTCTTCATGACGTTGTACACTTCAGTCAGGTTATCCCTCTGATTTCTCAGCTGTAAGGAAACCAGCGACTTCTGCTGACAGCATCAGCAATTATTGAAAAGGCATCCTTTTAAGTACCTTTCTATCATATGTGTGATACTTTTTCTCAATTCTCTCCTTCCCCCATCAGTTCCCCTCCTTCTCCACTCCAACAAAATCCTGTTATGGTATTTAATTCAACTTTTATCAATCTTTCCTCCTCACATTTCATTATCACCAATTGACAAACGTGTATAATATGTAACCTGGTCTCTCTTCATCGCTGAATTGCTCCAGGTGACATCCTAGAGAATCACCTCTGCACCCTCTCTAGTGCAATCACATCCTTCCTATAGTATGCAAACAGTACTCCAGATATGACCAAACAAACATTATATACAGCTCTATTGTAAGCTCCTTTCTCTTGTATTCAATGTGTTGATTAATAAAAGTAATGTCCAATAGGTTTTCTTATCCATTTGCCCACCTGTCCTGCTACCTTCAAGAGTCAATGGACATTGAGGTCACTCTGATTACCTGTACTTCCTAGGGACCTACCATTCAACATACACTCCTTTGTCTTGTTAGTCCTTCCAAAAGGTGTAATCTCATATTTTTCAAGAATAAATTCCATTTTCCACTTTTCAATCCATCTGATTAGTCTGTCTATATCATCCTTTAGGGCTTTCCTCCTCACTGTTCATCACATCAGCGATTTTCTTGTCATCCGTAAAATTACTGATCATATCTCCTACAACCATACCTAGATCATTAACATACACAACAAACATCAAGGGGCCCAGCACTGAATGTTGTGGTATAGCTCATGATCCAGATCTCCTATCACAAAAACATACTTTGACTATCACATTCTGCTTTCCGACACTGAGTCAATTTTGGATTAAATTTGCCAAGTTGCCCTGGATCCCCTGAGCTCCAACTTTTTGACCATGCAAAACCTTGTTGAAAAACCTTAATGAAGTCAGTGTAAACTACATCAATTGCACTAGCCAACTCTCAGCTACAAACCTAGTTACCTCCTTGAAAACTTCAACCAAATGTTTTGGGCATGATCTCTCTCTGTCTAAGCCACACTCACTATCCTGATTAATATGCCTCCCTGAATGGAGATTGATTCTGTCTTTCAGAACTTTTTCTAATAGCTTCCCTATCAGTTACTTAGATACTTTCATTGCAAGGATCCTGGATAGTCTTATCTAACTTGTTAGGATGTTTTTAATCACTGGATTGAAACCCATATTAAAAAACTGAATTTTTTTTTTGTCCTGCCCAATCTTCATGTTAATTCAATCGATGTAACACAAGATTTGAACACACAGACGATGCAAAGATCTTGAAGCAGGGATTTTCATTCCACTGGCATCAGTTCATTACAAGCATGAGCAGAAACTAAAATATTTAATGGAATAAAGCCTATGGTTTATAGTGAGTTGAAGAATCCTTTATATCTCTGCTCCTTTTTCCCATCACCCCTCCTTCCCCCTTTCATTTTCAAAAAAGGGGGCCATTCAACTTCTCCAGCTGCCCTCCCTCACTGTTGCCACCTACTGGTGGAGGTCCCAGTACAACTGCTCAATATCCCCAACTCTGCTCCCTCCCTTTCAATATCAGAGTCATTAGTTGCTCTTAGCTCTTGGTTACATTAGTTAAACTTTGCCCACGTTACAATGGTGTTTCACCTTGAACTGAAGTAGGAATCTAAAGCTTGATTATGTTATTGTATGTTCCACTTTCCTCTGTTCTACTTTGTTTGGTGAAGATGGCTTGGACACTGCCCCTGAACATGTACAACAATCTATTGACCTGTCTTCTGGAGGCTTCATTACATTGATTACAAAGAGGAAAATGTAGCTAGGGAAACCAATAACTGCATCCATAATTGCATTTGTGTTGTAAAGTTGATGTATAAACAAAATATTATATACACCTACAGAAGTAAGATCACTTGACTACCAGAATTACTGGGATGTGGGTCCAAGTAGAAGCCTCATGTAAAGTCTGGCCCTGTGCACAGTTAGAAGGCAAAGTTCAATGAAAGGTAACGCTTATCAATGACAAAACCTCCTACAGTTTGTATCAACCCCAAAGTGTGGTTTGGATGAACCACACTTACAGAAGGAAACATTGCAATAACATGATATTCTGTGGATACTGGAAATTTGAAAGAAACACAGAAAATGCTGGAGAAATTCAGCAGGTCTGGCAAGTCCTGTGGAGAGAAAAACAAAATTAACATTTCAAGTTTGAAATGATTCTTCTTCAGATATCTCCAGCACTTGCTGGTTTTATTTCAGATCAGCAGCATCTGCCATATTTTATCTTTATGAGGAGGAGTAGAATAGGCTGTATCTGCACTATGCATAATATTAGCCTTGCACTCATTTTATTGAGTAGCAAATACCTTGTCATATATTAAGCGGGGCTTTGGGGGAGATGGTATCTGTCTACTACTAGACTACAGGATCAGGTTTTTAACAACACAGTACATAGGCTTTATATACTTTCAACTACTCAGCTTTGACACATATATTATCCCAATACCATTGCAACATATTCATTGTTAATTTTCCCTCTCTCTTGCAAGAAGGGCATAACAAGAAGGACTGTGGAGTAAAGGGTTAATTATTTTAAAGTTTTGAATCCAATTTGTCAAACAGTACTGGATCCCATGGGCTCTCACCTTCTTGACCAGTCTGTGATGTGAAACTTCATCAAAAGTCTGACTGAAGATCAACTGCACTACTCTCATCCATACATCTAGTCACCATCTCAAAAAATCTCAATCAAGTCTGTCAGACATGATCTCCCCCAGTAGGGCCATGCTGACTATTCATAATTAATCCTTGGTTCTCCAAGTGAAGATTAATCCTGTTCCTCTTTTTTTTAATACTTATGAAATATTGTGGTTCAATTCTGGTCTCTCTGCTATTGGACAGATGTTATTAAACTTAAAAGGGCACAGAAAAGATTTACAAGGATGTTACCAGGATTGGAGAGTTTGAGCTGTAGGGAGAGGTTGAATAGGCTGAGGCTATTTTCTCCAGAGTATCAGCGGTTGAGGGGTGACCTTATAGAGTTTTATAAAATCATGAGGGGCATGGATAGGATAAATAGCCAAGGTCTTTTTGCCAGGGTAGGGGAATTCAAAACTAGAAGGAATAGGTTGAAGGTGAGAGGAGAAAGATGTCAAAGAGACCTAAGGGCATTATTTTCACACAGGAGGTGTTGCATGTATAGAATGAACTGCCAGAGGAAGTGGTGGAGGCTGGTACAATTACAACATTTAAAAGGCATCTGGATGGGTACATGAATAGGAAGGGTTAAGAAGGATTTTGGTCAAATGCCGGTAAATGGGACTAGATTAACTTAGGATAGCTGGTCGGCCTGGATGAATTGGACCAAAGGGTCTCTTTCTGTGCTATATATTTCTATGACTCTATGAGCTGCGGAACAAGAGCAAAAGGTAAAGTATCATCATAAAAGTAGATCATGCACAACTGGAATCGGAGTCTGTGGATACAGAAAATTACTATTCCTTTTATATAGTTATGATTAATAAAGTCTGTTAATGTTCACTCACAAGTGTAAAGACCTGATCACTTCACAGTAGCAGCAGTGACCATGCCTGTGGAACTGGAGGCAAGTGACAAGGAGTGCCTGAACTGAAGCCCAGTGATAGTAAATGTCTATGGTAAAGCACAAGGCCAGCCTAGCAACCCAACCCCAGTAGACGACAGAAACTGTAACAGAAACTCAGCATTGATAGGAAGCCGTAGGAACAGGGATGATTTCAAGCCACACTTGGGCCCCTAGCTGTGCAGAGGGGGAACCTACACAAAAGGTGTGAGAGAAGCCCGAAGCAAAGAGCACAGGAAACAATGCAAAAAAAATCAATTAGCCCATGATTGTACTTCAAAATCCTGTACTTCAAAAAGCTTTACCGAAAGGGACACCATTTAATGGGCTGTGGGGATCAAAAGGCCATGCAAAACTGCAGGCAGGTGAAGACGCATTTTGGTTACTTTACTAATTTGGCAAATACTCTGAAAGTGGAAAAAGCTGTGCTTTACCAGATCCTCTAGAGAAGCAGATTGTGTAATAGTATAATGGTGCCAATAATTTTCAGATTGTGCATTGTTTTAGGCCTCAGTGCAAGGATACGTCAGTATATCGGGGAGAAAGTGAGGTCTGCAGATGCTGGAGATCAGAGCTGAAAATGTGTTGCTGGAAAAGCGCAGCAGGTCAGGCAGCATCCAGGGAACAGGAGAATCGCCGTTTCGGGCATAAGCCCTTCTTCAGGAATGAGGAAAGTTTGTCCAGCAGGCTAAGATAAAAGGTAAGGAGGAGGGACTTGAGGGAGGGGTGTCAGAAATGTGATAGGTGGAAAGAGGTCAAGGTGAGGGTGATAGGTCAGACTGGGGTGGGGGCGGAGAGGTCGGGAAGAAGATTGCAGGTTAGGAAGGCGGTGCTGAATTCGATGGATTAGACTGAGACAAGGTGGGGGGAGGGGAAATGAGGAAACTGGTGAAATCCGAGTTCATCCCTTGTGGTTGGAGGGTTCCTAGGCGGAAGATGAGGCGCTCTTCCTCCAACCGTCGTTTTGTTGTGATCTGGCGATGGAGGAGTCCAAAGACCTGCATATCCTTGGTGGAGTGGGAGGGGGAGTTGAAGTGTTGAGCCACAGGGTGGTTGGGTTGGTTGGTCCGGGTGTCCCAGAGGTGTTCTCTGAAATGCTCTGCAAGTAGCCGGCCTGTCTCCCCAATATAGAGGAGGCCACATCGGGTGCAGAGGATGCAATAGATGATGTGTGTGGAGGTGCAGGTGAATCTGTGGCGGATATGGAAGTTTCCTTTGGGGCCTTGGAGGGAGGTGAGGGGGGAGGTGTGGGCGCAAGTCTTGCACCTCCTGCGGTTGCAGGGGAAGGTGCCGGGAGTGGAGGTTTGGTTGGTGGGAGGTGTGGACCTGACGAGGGAGTCACGGAGGGAGTGGTCTTTACGGAATGCTGATAGGGGAGGGGAGGGAAATATATCCTTGGTGGTGGGGTCCGTTTGGAGGTGGCGGAAATGACGGCGGATGATGCGCTGAACATGGAGATTGGTGGGGTGGTAGGTGAGGACCAGTGGGATTCTGTCCTGGTGGTGGTTGGAGGGGCGGGGCTCAAGGGCGGAGGAGCGGAAAGTGGAAGAGATGCGGTGGAGGGCATCGTCGACCACAATCCATCTTACGCAACTACACTGGCCCCACCCCCCACCTTTTCCTCCGCTACATCGATGACTGTATCGGCGCCGCCTCGTGCTCCCACGAGGAGGTTGAACAGTTCATCCACTTCACCAACACCTTCCACCCCGACCTCAAATTCACCTGCACACTCTCAGATTCCTCCCTCCCCTTCCTCGACCTTTCTATTTCTATCTCAGGCGACCGAATCAACACGGACATCTACTACAAACTGACCGACTCCCACAGCTACCTGGACTACACCTCCTCTCATCCTGCCCCCTGTAAAAACGCCATCCCATTCTCCCAATTCCTTCGACTCCGCCGCATCTGCTCCCAGGAGGACCAGTTCCAAAAACGCACAACTCAGATGGCCTCCTTCTTCAAGGACCGCAATTTCCCCCCCCGACGTGGTCGACGATGCCCTCCACCGCATCTCTTCCACTTC
This sequence comes from Chiloscyllium plagiosum, assembly GCF_037043375.1. Classification (NCBI taxonomy): domain Eukaryota; kingdom Metazoa; phylum Chordata; class Chondrichthyes; order Orectolobiformes; family Hemiscylliidae; genus Chiloscyllium; species Chiloscyllium plagiosum. Next base: position 14,487,533 of record NW_028270166.1, read on the forward strand.
CCGCTCCTCCGCCCTTGAGACCCGCCCCTCCAACCGCCATACAGGACAGAACCCCACTGGTCCTCACCTACCACCCCACCAATCTCCATGTTCAGCACATCATCTGCCGTCATTTCCGCCACCTCCAAACGGACCCCACCACCAAGGATATATTTCCTTCCCCTCCCCTATCAGCATTCCGTAAAGACCACTCCCTCCGTGACTCCCTCGTCAGGTCCACACCTCCCACCAACCCAACCTCCACTCCCGGCACCTTCCCCTGCAACCGCAGGAGGTGCAAGACTTGCGCCCACACCTCCCCCCTCACCTCCCTCCAAGGCCCCAAAGGAAACTTCTATATCCGCCACAGATTCACCTGTACCTCCACACACATCATCTATTGCATCCTCTGCACCCGATGTGGCCTCCTCTATATTGGGGAGACAGGCCGCCTACTTGCGGAGCGTTTCAGAGAACACCTCTGGGACACCCGGACCAACCAACCCAACCACCCTGTGGCTCAACATTTCAATTCCCCCTCCCACTCCACCAAGGATATGCAGGACTTTAGACTCCTTCATCGCCAGACCACAACAAAACGACGGTTGGAGGAAGAGCGCCTCATCTTCCGCCTAGGAACCCTCCAACCACAAGGGATGAACTCGGATTTCACCAGTTTCCTCATTTCCCCTCCCCCCACCTTGTCTCAGTCTAATCCATCGAATTCAGCACCGCCTTCCTAACCTGCAATCTTCTTCCCGACCTCTCCGCCCCCACCCCAGTCTGACCTATCACCCTCACCTTGACCTCTTTCCACCTATCACATTTCCGACGCCCCTCCCCCAAGTCCCTCCTCCCTACCTTTTATCTTAGCCTGCTGGACAAACTTTCCTCATTCCTGAAGTAGGGCTTATGCCCGAAACGTCGATTCTCCTGTTCCCTGGATGCTGCCTGACCTGCTGCGCTTTTCCAGCAACACATTTTAGGTCAGTATATCATTGTACATGCTCAGTGGCAGTGTCTGTGTCATCTTTACCAAACAAGGCAGAGCGGGATAGAATGGAACATACAACAATATAATTCAAGCCTTAGACTCCTACTTCAGTTCACGACAAAACACTAATGGAGACTAAGTTTAACTAATAAAATTAAGGGAAGCTATTGATTCTTTTATAAATCATTTGTATTTCCTTGGTGATAATTGCAAGTTGGGAACTGCAAAGAAGAATCTTATAAGGGACTACATTATGATTGGGGTGCAGGATAAAACCCGATCAGACAGGGTTGGTGGATGGGGACTTTCAAAAGGAATTTGGTAAGTTCCACAACAGACTTGTCAGCAAAATTACAGATTGTGGAGAAAATGGGACCATAGTAATGCGGATACAAATCTAGCTAGGTGACAGGAAACAAAACATTGTAAAGTTCTTTCTCAGATTGGAAGAAGGGTTGTGAAATAACTGCATAGAGGCTGGTATCCCATTACCAAGTCACCCTTTATTTAAATGTGCATGGTATTTGACAATGATCCAGCTCCCTGAGAGCCAGCTCTCAGAATGAACAGAATCTCCAATACTCCTGTTTATATCTATCATCAGGCTCCCTATTGGACCAGGCTAACAGCCCCAATCAGGGAACTCATATTCTATGAGGTCACCCCGGCTGACCTTGTTACAATCACTACAGTTTGTATGAGGGTTCCCCAAGGATTGGTGTTAAGCCCTTTGCTATTACTCATATAATGGTCTTGGTTGGTGGTGTACATTGCACAATTCTAAAATTTGGGAGAGACACAGAGCTTCGAAATACGATGAGGAGGATAGTGTAGAATTTCAACAGGTTGTTTGAAAGGGTGGACAAGTGGCAGTTGAAATTCAATGTATGAAATGCTGTGATTCATTTTTATGTAGAACATAGAACAGTACAGCAAAGTATAAGCCCTTCGACCCTCGACGCTGTGCCAACCGTTTTTCCTACTCTTAGATCAGACTAATCTACATATCTTTTACCCTTCATTGTACTATCTTCCATGTACCTTTCCAAGCATTGCTTAAACGTCCATAATGTATCTGACTCTACTACCACTGCTGGCAATGCATTCCAAGCATCCACCACTCTCTGTGTAAAGAACCTACCTCTGATATCCCCTCTAAACCTTCCTCCAATCACCTTAAAATTATGACCCCCCTCATGACAGCCATTTCCACCCTGGGAAAAAGTCTCTAGCTATCCACTTTATCGATGCCTCTCATCATCTTGTACACCTTTATCAAGTCACCTCTCATCCTTCTTCGCTCCAGTGTGAAAAATGCTAGCTCCCTCAACCTTTCTTCATAAGACATGCCCTCCAGTCCAGGCAGCATCCTGGGTAAATCTCCTCTGCACTCTCTCTACAGCTTCCAAATCCTTCCTATAATGAGGCGACCAGAACTGAACACAATACTCCAAGTGGGGTCTAGCTAGGGCTCTGTTGAGCTACAGCAAAACCCTGCGGCTCTTAAACTCAACCTCCCTGCAAATGAAAGCCAACACACCATCCCTCTGTTCTGCCACACTGCCAAGAATCCTGCTTTTAACCCTGTTTTCTGCATTCAAATTTGACCTTCCAAAGTGAATCACTTCACACTTGTCCATGTTGATCTCCATCTGTCACTTATCAGTCCAATTCTGCATCCTGCTAATGTCCTGTTGCAACCTACAACAGCACTCCACACTATCCATCACTCCACCAACCTTCATGTCATTGGCAAATGTACTAATCCACCCTTCCACTTCCTCATCCACGTCTGTCTATCAACACTCTCTGTCTTCTATGGGCCAGCCAATTCTGTACCCAGACATCCAGATTTCCCTGTATCCCAGGCTTCCTTACTTTCTGAATGAGCCTACTAGGGGGACCTTATCAAATGTCTTGCTAAAATCCATGCACACCACATCCACTGCTCTATGTGTTTTCTCACATCCTCAAAGAATTCAATAAAGTTTGTGAGGCATGACCTGCCCCTCACAAAGCCATGCTGACTATCTTTAATCAAACTATGGTTTTACAAGTAATCATAAATCCAGTCTCTCAGAATCCTCTCCAATATTTTGCCCGCCACAGACATAAGACTGACTGGTCTTTAATTCTTAGGATTTTCTCTATTCCCTTTCTTGAACAAGGGAATAACATTTGTCACCCTCCAAACATCTGGCACTACTCCAGTGGACAGTGAGAATGCAAAGATCATTGCCAAAGGTGCAGCAATATCTCCCCTTGCTTCCTATAACAACCTTGGGTGTATCCCAATTGGCCCATGGGATTAATCTATCCTTACGTTTTTCAAAACGTTCAGCACATCCTCCTTCTAAACATCAACCTGTTCGAGCATATCAGTCTGTTTTGTGTTGTCCTCAGAAATGTCAAGGTCCCTCTCAGTCGTGAATACTGAAGCAAAGTATTGTTCTAAGTATAATGCTGAGAGTAAAGGGTGTGTCAGGGCAACACAGCTATAGTTTTGAAGATTTTTAAAAAAAGTTTCAACTGGTTAGAACAGCTGCAAGAACAATTCAGACAAGGCAAAGTATTTAAGGCTGCAAAAGGTACTTCAAGTTGGAGTTGAAGGAACAAAATAATTGTCCTCTTTGAGGGATGAAGCATGGATTGAGAGACTTACTACAATTCAGATCAGCACCTATACCTATTACCGTCTCAAGAAGACATTCACAAAAACAAAGTACTACACATTGACACCAGGGTTGCCACAGACTGACTCGGTAAATAAGAACTTCTTGGAAATACACCCTAGAATCAATATTTCAAGAGAAATTCTGTGACCTTCTGGAGGTAACTAAAAGATAAGTTGTTGCCTTTACTTCTCTTTCTCTCTAAAGAAATTGATCTGATTTCCACAGAAATAACAACAAGGAAGAATAATCAGGAAGCTGAGAACTTTGAAATAAGTGCAACATCTGCTTCTGTTGGATGCCTAAACCTTATTATGTTATCTTTCTTCATACCAATACTAAACCCTTTTAACATTATACATGCCTGTGTGTGTATGTTTATGTGTGTGTTTGTGAGGGCTCAAGTGACTGCATTAAGGCACGTACTCAATGTTGCATCTTTATAATTTTCCTCAAAGTTAGCAGGTAATAAAATTAATCTTTCTCTCACTCACAAAAGCGTTGTAATTGGCTCCTTATTGCTTCCAGTAGAATATGCTGAAAAATGTGGTGCTGGAAAAACACAGCAGGCCAGGCAGCATCCGAGGAGCAGGAGAATCGACGTTTCGGGTATAAGCCCTTCTTCAGGAATGAGGCTGGTGTGCCAAGTGGGCTGAGATAAAAGGTAGGGGGGAGGGAATTTGGGGGAGGGATGCTGGGAATATGACAGGTGGAAGGAGGTGAGGGTGAGGGTGATAGGCCGGAGAGGGGGTGGGGGCGGAGAGCTCGGGAAGAAGATTGCAGGTCAAGAGGGTGGTGCTGAATCCGGGGGTTGGGACTGACATAAGGTGGGGGGAGGGGAAATGAGGAAGCTGGAGAAATCTCCATTCATCCCGTGTGGTTGGAGGGTTCTTAGGCCGAAGATGAGGCGCCACATCTCCTCTAAATTGGGGAGACAGGCCGCCTACTTGCGGAATGTTTCAAGGAACACCTCTGGGACACCCGCACCAACCAACCCAACCGCCCCGTGGCTGAATACTTTAACTCCCCCTCCCACTGCGCCAAGGACATGCAGGTCCTTGGCCTACTCCATCACCAGACCCTGACCACACGATGCCTGGAGGAAGAGCGTCTCATCTTCCACCTAAGAACCCTCCAACCATACGGGATGAATGTAGATTTCTCCAGCTTCCTCATTTCCCTTCAGTCCCAAACCCCGGATTCAACACCGCAATCTTCTTCCCGATCTCTCCGCTCCCACCCCCTCCCCGGCCTATCACTCTTACCTTCACCTCCTTCCACCTATCATATTCCCAGCATCCCTCCCCCAAATTCCCTCCCCTCTGCCTTTTATCTCAGCCCACTTGGCATATCAGCCTCATTCCTGAAGAAGGATTTATGCCTGAAACGTCGATTCTTCTGCTCCTCGGATGCTGTCTGGCCTGCTGTGTTTTTCCAGCACCACATTTTTCAACTCTGGTCTCCAGCATTAGCAGTCCTCACTTTCTCCAGTAGAAGCTGGTTTATTACATTTTGATTGTAGCGAAGTATAGCCTTGTGCTAAAAGGAACCATTGAGGAGACAGAAATGGGGGGAGCTGGTTCACTCCTTTTCACCTGGTGGTAACAAGGGTAAAATTCTAAAGGGTGCAGGGGCAGAGGGATTTGGATAGAGATGTGCTAAGTCACTAGAGGTGAGAGGTCAGATTGAGAACCTAGTTAATAAAGCATATAGTATTCTGGACTTTAACCATAAGTGAATACATTATAAAGGAAGGAAGTTATGTTAAATGATGCCTCTGTGAATAGCAAAGAATGCCTTGTTAAATCCCCACTTAATCTTTAATGTTCTGGTGAAAAAACTATAATTTGATTAGCCTTTCTTCCTGCCTGTAATTTCTAATTCCAGGCTGGAGATTTTTAATGCAACACTCAGCATCCTTTCCTAACTTATACAGATTTTTGATCTTACAAGGATATAAAAGGTTAAGAGGGAGGAATGATCGGGCAGAACAGGCTTAAGAGGCTGAATGGCCTACAGCGACTCCTGTTTCTCATGACTTTGTGTTCTTAATGCCACACCCAGAACTACATGCAACACTCTAACTGAAAATTAATATTTTGCACAAATTTATCATTTTCTCATTTAATCCTATTGCTTCTTATAGACTTTACTATCTGCATCTTTACAAATATATTAGCTGAACCACCTAGATCTTCTTTCTCCTTATCAACATCTGTGCCTCCATTTACCAAGCTTCAAACCCAGAAGGCAAACTCATAAAATCCACCCAAAGAGGTTTACACTCAAATAAACTAAAAATCACTTGGTCTATAATTTCATGGTTTAGCATTTCCTTTTTTTGTACAGAGATCTTCTAACCTTCAGTCCCATTTCCACTGAAGCTAATAATTAATGCTCCTGTCATCATTTCAAACTTTCTTCAATATTCTTTAGAGATGGTGAGTAAAAGCCACCTGATTGGAGCTGGCTGTCTGATGTCGAATGAATCATTAATTACTTTTCCAATCACACTTGACATTAATTAGCTTTCAATTCCATCAGAAACATTATTCAATTTTACTTGCCCTTCTTTCAATCCTGCAGATTTTTATAGTAATTTAACTTGTGCTGTCTTCCACACAGTTCTTAATTCTTTGTCCACTTCATATTTCTTGTTACTGCACGAAACTTGGCTCACTGATTTTGTGATTTAATTAGTTTAAGATTTTACATGATATTCCTAATGTTGATAGTGATCAAATTTTATTAAACATAAAATGTTCTAGACAGAACTACAATATTTCTTTTTTATCATTGCAGGTCTTTGTTCCAAAATAAACATTACAGTTAACACCTATGACTTCAGCTAGTAGCTCTGTCACCTCTGAGTCAGTAGTTCATGGGTTCAAGCCCCACAACAGAAGTTTGAACGTATAATCCAAGCTAATTTAGGTACCAAGATTTATCATCACTTGACGGTGTGGCTTTCTCCATGCTGTGCTGTCACATTTTTGGATCTAGACCATTTGCCGCAGATGTGCATTTGTTGTCTAGTATCTGACTTGTCATCTTCAGGGATTGATGACATGAAGTTTGGTTGCATCATTGCAATGTCAAATGACCTAGACTGGATACAAGGACATAGCATCTTTTCATAATGTACGAATGTATATGCTCTGCACAGGTTCCAGCTGCAATAGCTTATCCACACGCTTTCTGATCACTTCCCATTTTCTCCCTTCTTTTCAATAACACTTCATGCACATGTGATTTGGTGTTGAGAGTGTGGGAGGACAGAACTGTGTGGGTCTGTCTTCCAAACATGAGAGCTGTCAGTGAGGATGAACTATTGCCTAAATAATTGGCACACATAATTAAAGTAGCAATCCAAATACTTTGACAGACTACATCATATTTAATGATCATAGAATTTACAGTAGAAGCAACAAGTTCTGCGAAGTCCCTTCAAACTCAGAAAAGGTTGAGAACTATTGAAGATCCCATTTCCTGCACATCTTTGTAGGATGCACCAGAGTATTGCAGAGTATTGTCAGATATGTTTTGTTGACACCATACATACTGAATATTACAATCAATACGTCAACAACTGTTGCACTAATGGTATCTTTGATTTGACACATAAAAGGGAAGTTGATGGAATAGTCAGTCACTAGAAACTGGGAAACATCAGCTGTAATCTTACATCACAGCTCAGAATGAATCTCATGTGGAAGCAGAGGTTCCATTAAATGTTGGGGTGAATGCAATTGGCCTGTTTCATATGATGATTTGGTCATAATACTCCCTACTAATGCCAGGTCAATAGGTGGACTCACCTTGATTTTCATGGCACCCATGTGACTTACATGTATAGAGTCTATTTTGCTTTGATGTGGAGCTTGCAGAATTATAATTTGTTTGGCTTTGAAGATTACATTTTTGGAGAGTCCTACTTTACCTCTGAATGATTCAGAACGAGTTACATGAGCTTGGAGACCTTTTGGATGTGTTCAGACCACTCATTCATGATGATTTTTTTGAACTGTTGCAATTGGTCATCATGTGGCATAATGTGCTGAATCTGCTCTGATTAGCTGTGACCAAAACAAACTAAATCAATATTAAGATGGTTTTCCAGTTCATATTCAATAATGCCCACCTGTGGATCCAATAGAATATCATTGTTATGAGCAAAGTTGGAAGTTGGCTTTGAACATCAGAGATGGTCTTTTGGGCTCCTGGTTTGCATTGTATTTCTGTATCATTACCTTTGATTTCAACAAGTACATGGAGTAATCATAGAGGGAAAATTTGGAGAGGCTTTTGTCAGATCATTTCTAATGGTTTATAGTCAGTGTGAACAATGAAATGCTTGCCAAATCATTACGAATGAATCTATTGTATCACAAAGATTAGTGCAAGAAACCATATTTAAATGTAGGAACAGTTAGCCCGAACTAATGAAAGGACCTTCGAACCAAAAACAATAGGCTTGTCATTCTGTAGCAGATATACTCCAAGGCTTTTCTGGGGTACGTCTATTTCCAACATAGTGAGCTTGGCAGGACGATAACACTAACTGGATGATAGAGCATTTTTGAGAGTGTAAAATAATATTCTGGCAATCTTCCTTGTATAAGCAAGATACTTTGGTTGTAAAGTTTCTAAGATGCAAGAAGGAAAAGAATTGAAACACCCAAGAAGCCCTGATAAACCATAAAACATAAAGAACTGAGATGCTAGAAACCTGAAACAGAAACAGAAATTGCTGGAGAATCTTAGCAGGTCTGGCAGCACAACAGGTTCTGAATAAGGGTCATTGGAGCCAAAACATTGACTCTGCTTTCCCTGCAGAGATGTTGTCGGATCTGCTGAGTTCTTGCAGCAATTTCTGCCTCATAAGTCATCTTTGTATTGCAGTGTAGGCATCTTCTTCACATCATCTATCTTGTTCAGGTCAGGTCGAATACTGATTGATGAGTATCTAGAACTAAAGAAACTGATATAGTTCATGTTGATTTGACATTTTTGTTATTGAAAACAAGACCTTATTTCTCTGCTGAAGGGGGTTTGTGTCATGCTGTTGTTTAGTTCGTCCAAGAAATATGATTTCATCTATGATACAGAGACAACCTGTAGATTCTCAGTGATACCATCCATACATTGTTGGAAAATGTCGTGACTGATGGATAATCCAAATGGCAACATAACTGAGGAAACAGCATCGACTGAAAGGTTCTAAACGTTGTCAGTTTCTGTGACTCAGGGGAAAGATGTATGGACCAATATCCATTCTTGAGCTTGGAAAAATTCTTAGTGACTGAGAATTTGCAATTAAGCTTTCCAAGCGCACAAATCTGGTATAGACATTTTTTAGTGCATTATTCTGGTGCCTTGGATTTAAATATACAGGTAAGTACCACGTGTTTTTAAAACAAATGTCATGGAGCTGTACCAATTAGTATGTTTTTTTCATGCACTTGTGGCATTGGCTGGGCCAGCATTTATGGGCCATCACTCGTTGCCCTGGAGAAGGTGGTGGTGAGCTGTCTTCTTGAACTGCTGCAGTCCGTGTGCTGTGGGTAGACTCACAGTGCCCTTAGGGAAGGAATTCCAAGTTTTTCTGACCCAGGGATAATGAAGGAATTGGCAATATCTTTCCAAGTCAGGATGATGAGTGGCTTGGAGGGAACTTGCAGGTGATGATGTTCTCAAAACCTTTCAGGTGATGTGATTCTGTACAATGGTATCAAATTTCTATTGGAGTTTTTCTTGAACACTTACCGGAAGGGTTGATGCTTGGTTGGATACCATCTTTAGGATCTAACACTGCAGCACTTTGAAGTTGCCACTACCATTAAACTGGCGTGGGTAAAGACAGCTCCAGCAGGGTCTATCACAAAGCAATCAGAAGTCACCAGTTAAATATAGGAAATGTACAGGAAGCCTTGTTTAAAATAACTCCAATGTCCACAGTGAACATTCAATGATCTCTTCAAAGGAAACACACCAAGTATGTCCACAAAACTTGAAATAACTTCCCTTTTCTGCAATCTTTTTAAGTCCTCCAAGCAATATTAAATATAAAACATCTTTAAACAGGATAAAGGTTTCTCACATTGCTGTCACCTTTGTGCATTCACTTATTGCTACTGATGAGCAGAGATGACTAGCTTTAGTACGCACTTACTGCCTCTGTGATGCACTTTATGGCTTTCTATATGTCTTTCCACCTTATATATGCAATAGAGTCTCAGGGTTCTTGTTGAGGCAGATGTCTTGATGTTTATTAACAACACTAACTATTTGCACACTCCAGTATCACACAGAGTTATGCATTCTGTGCTTACTGATGCTAATTTATATTATATACACGCATCTGACTGACTCCATAGTCTCCATCTCGTGGAGAGCGTGACTGAAGGTGATGCAGGTGCCTTAATAACAGAACAGCATATCGTGATGTCATGTAATGGTCTTAAAGGTACAGGCCTGTCTGTTGTAATGCAACAGATTGAACTCAATCCAATTCCTGCCTGTGGTGTGTCAATGCAAATTCTGCCATCATGCTGCCACGAGTTACCAGTCTCATTCACGAGTTACCCGAACTGTCTGATTAGCATTATTTGAATTCTGGTGAGTACCCAATAAATTAAAGAGGCCATAAAGGCTGCAGGAATACTGAGCTGAGTTTCCTGGCATTCGTGCCAACTGAGATACGATCATTGCTTTACTCCGCATTGACCCACAATATCCCAAAGAGAAAATTGTCTTCTGGCACCTCAACACACCCAAAGGACAACTAAAAGTTATACATTGCTGGAAAATCCAGAGATTTGTACTTCCATAAACCTGTTTAAACTTACCAAATGCTGGATGGGCTCATACTGCCATCTTTTGGTTACTCTTCAGTTTGTCACAGATAAAAATGAAAGTCAGTGTTTGGAACTATATGAAAGTAGTGTTGCCAAATCAAGTCAGTCCTGGGAGTTTGATCACATGACATTCTAACCCACTTCTGACCATGTGACATTTGATTCCCTGATGCCTGATCATGTGACTTCTGCAAATGCTTTTGTATCTCCTTTATTCAGCAAAGGAAACAATGTTTCATTATTTGTCCACAGATATGTTTCCAATTATCACTCATCCCTTCTTTGGCTATGCCTCTCTTAGCAGCTCTCCCATTCATCATGTTGCTGTTCCTGCTACTGACCCCTATGCATTCCCCAGGCACATGTTCCTCTCTCTCCAACCCAATTGAGCTCAATTTCCAACATGAGAGAATTCTAGAATCTCCCCCATGAACACTGCTGAACCCTACATCACGAACATCCTGGTGATTACCATTGTCCAGAGACTGAACTGGGACTAGCAATAAATAGCTACTGTGTCTTAAGAGCATTTCAGAGGCTGGGAATTCTGCAGCCCAGATCCTTCATCCTGACTCTCCTGTGCCTTTTCACCACCTACAAGGCACAAGTCAGGAGGAGAATGGAATCCTCTCCACTTGCCTGGCCAGGTGCAGATCCAACCACATTCAAGAAACTCAACACCATCCAGAATGCATCCAGGCCATCCACATGATTGACACCCATCCACTCAAACGTTCGCTCCCTCCTCACCTGATACCCAGAGGCAAGTAGACCTACCATGTACAGGATGCGCTGCAGCAACTCTCTAAGGCTCCTTCAACAAATCTTCCAAACCCTTGATTTCTATCACCAGACAGACAAAGGTGAGAACATCCCCACCTGCAAGATCCCTTCCAAGTCACACACCTTCCTGACTTGGAACTATTTTGCCATTCCTTCTCTGTCGCTGGGTCAAAATCCTTGAACTCGCTCCCTAACAGCACTGTGGGTGAACTACTCCAACTGGATTACAGTGATTGAAGATGGTGCTCACCATCACTGGGAAATGGGAAGAATTGAGAATGAATAACAAGTGCTAGGCTTTCTCGTGGCAAGTATGGTGCAAAACTTTTTAGATGATATTGTTCTATATCATGGAATCCAATTTTTATTTGAGCTTTTTTCTTGAAGACTTATTAGAAAGATTGATGTTTGGTGACATCCCATAAAAGACTCAAAATAAAACATCTTTCTAACAATTAACCTCCCTCTTCCCACCAGTCACACATTCACCCAACATTCTGTCCCCAGATCATATCTGTCGCAATTACAAAAGTTGCATTTCTGTTTCCCTCCTTCCCTGAGCACATTCCTGTATACTTATCTACCTGAGACTTTCTGTTCCCCTTTCTCTCTGTTTCCATCGCTCCTTGACATCCATTCTCCAGTTTCTCTCTTTCCCTCTCTCAATTCCAGTCCCATTTCCCAGTCACTCACGACCTTCCTCCCTCATTCCCCTGCCTCTCTCCCCCTCTTGACTTTGTGCCCATCACTGAGTCCAATTCCCAAGCCCTTGGACACCAAACAGCAAGTTCACAACAACCATTCTCAGAGCACATCTAATTCATTTACCTATCCAGAGCACATCATTGCCAGTTTTCTGCAGCAGCAACTGGTGATGCTAGAGAGCAGGAGTTGGCAATGCTGGGTTGAGAAATTTAAAGGAGAAAGTGAAGACTGCAGATGCTGGAGATCAGAGCTGAAAATGTGTTGCTGGAAAAGTGCAGCAGGTCAGGCAGCATCCAAAGAGCAGTAGAATCGACATTTTGGGCATGAGCCCAGGAAGAAGGGCTCATGCCCGAAACGTCGATTCTCCTGCTCCTTGGATGCTGCCTGACCTGCTGCACTTTTCCAGCAACACATTTTCAGCTCTGATCTCCAGCATCTGCAGTCCTCACTTTCTCCTAGAAGATTTTAACCTACTGCGAATCCTCTTGCAAGGATGCCTTCCTTGAAGAAACTCTCTTCCTCCCTCTACAAGGATTTCAGTGAGTCCCTCTCTCACTGCACACCCAGGTCATCTCCTCTGCCCAGAAGCTCTTCAGCCACGTTCTCAAACAGACTCGCTACCACAGCCATATCTCCTTCCTCAGCACCTGCCTATGGAACCGACTGACCCCGCACGGACTCCGGACTACGTTCAGACCAACAAAATTTGGACCCAACCAGGACAACCAGTACCTACAACAAATCCGAAGCCTCCAGCAACAGACCTCCCTCCGGATCCTCCGCTCCATGCTTGCAGCCATCCGCTGCTACCTACATTCCCTGCAATTAGCCCTACCCCAGCTCAGGACAACACTCTCACAGACTTGCAAAGGACCTCTACTGTTCTTCATCCACAGAAGAATCCATACACTAAACGAACAGTTCTTCCTAGCCATATCGGAAATTAAAGACAGTAAGTACCAAAAACTTTCATGTACTTACTCCCACACTCTGGGTTCCTCAACTGTTCCAGAATCTTCCATTGGCCTCCAAAATCACTCAGGCGCCATTAACCACGCGGCCACTGCAGCGCCTGCGGCAGCAACCGCCGTCGTGAACCATGACGTCACTTCCGCCCCCACCGACCATGCAGCCTCCGCGATCGCAGCCCAGACAACCACCTCCACGATCGCCAGGAAGACCATCACCGACAGATTCACGGCCTCCGCGGGGTCCACGGCTATCGGGAACAACACCGTTTCTGCCGTTGCCACAGCCACTTCCGCCCCCTGGGTTGCCGTCGCCGCAGCCACTTCTGCCCCAGTGACATCACTCACCTGCAGAAGAAGGGCTCATGCTCGAAACGTCGATTCTCCTGCTCCTTGGATGCTGCCTGACCTGCTGCGCTTTTCCAGCAACACATTTTCAGCTGAGAAATTTAAAGCCCAATATTGTCCAGGGGACTAACAATAGCAACACCCAAGAGATCCCTCCTGGGCAATCTGATAGGGCTGGTAACCCAACAGTGAAGTACCACAATTATTTGATCTCCATTCACTCTCCTTGTCTCCCAAAGGGAGCAATCAACATGGTCTGAGGTAACTGAGGTAATGGCCTCGGGGTATTATCACTAGACTATTAGTCCAGAAATTCTGGAATTAAGAACTTATTGACGACCGTGAAACCATTGTCGATTGTCAATAAAAACCCAGCTGGCTCACCAACGTTTTTCAGGGAAGAACCTCACCTGGCATGGCCTGGCCTACATGTGACTGGACCTACAGCAATGCGCTTGACTCTCAACTGCCTCCTGGACAATTAGCGATGGGCAGTGAATGCTGGCCTAGCCAGTAATGCTCACATCCTGTGAATGAATAAAAAAACTTGTGATAGGGTTACTGTTAGGGTTAGGGTTATGAAATGCCATCCTGAACTAATGGCAATAAAATTATTACCAGCAACAGGTGCTGAAGGGAGTGGGGTAATAAAATGGCTATTGCAAACCCCAGGAGAGCCGGAGAGGTCACAGAGGTCATAGAGATGTGCAACATGGAAACAGACCATTCAGTCCAACTCATCCATGCCTAATATTCTAAATTAATCTAAACCCATTTGCCAGCATTTGGAACATTTCCCTCTAAACCCTTCTAATTCATGTACCTATCCAATTGCCTTTTAAACGTTGTATTAGCCTGCACCACTTCCTCTGGCAGCTCATTCCATACATGCACCACCCTCTGCGTGGGAACGCTGCCCCTTAGGTCCCTTTTAAATCTTTCCCATTAAACTATGCCCTCTGGTTTTGGACTCCGCTACCCTGGGGAAAAGACCTTGACCATTCACCCTATTCATGCCTCTCATGATTTTATAAATCTCTATGAGGTCCCCCTCAGTCTCCGAAACTACAGGGAAAACTGCCCCAGCCTATTCAGCCTCTCCCTGTAGCTCAAACTCTCCAACACCAGCAACATCCTTGTAAATATTTTCTGAACACTTACAAGTTCCACAACATCTTTCCTAATGTTGGGAAATCAGGATTGGAGGCAGTATTCCAAAAATGGCCAAACCAATGTCCTGCACAGTTGCAACATGACCTTGCAACACCTATACAATTATTCAAGACTCTGTCCATGACCCAAGTCATACTGTGGTTTTGTGCATCGACCACTGCTCTACACAAAGATTTTCATTTGTTCACAATTAAGCAACACCTACTTTAAAATTTTCGTCTTTGCTTTCCAAGCCATGGCCTCCTGGAGACCAACCTTCCACCGGACTCTTCTCCAATTTTGGTCTTGAACATCATCCATTTTAATTGTGGCACCACTGGTGGCCATGCCTTCAGCTCTTAGGGCCCTAAAGCTCTAGAAATCCCTCCATAAACCTTTCCATTTCACTTTCATTGTTTAAATATTCAGCTTTAAACATAAGCCTTATATTCTAACATGGGTTGATTCGAGGTGATATGATTCAACATCTTTTAGATTAGATTACTTACAGTGTGAAAACAGGCCCTTCGGCCCAATAAATCCACACCGACCCTCTGAAGAGCAACCCACCCAGATCCATTCCCCTACATTTACCCCTTCACCTAACATTACAGGCAATTTAGCCTGGCCAATCCACCTGACCTGCACATCTTTGGACTGTGGGAGGAAACCGGAGCACTCGGAGGAAACCCGCGCAGACACGGGGAGAATGTGTAAACTCCACACAGACAGTTGCCTGAGGCGGGAATTGAACCTGGATCTCTGGCGCTGTGAGGCAGCAGTGCTTACCACTGTGCTGCCCTACCTTCTGATTCTCAACTATTGAGATATCTGTATTCCTGGGCCCCAGTGCATCCCTGATTTTAATCACTGGGGGACAAGGCTGTCTATGTCAGCGCTTCCCAGATTTCTTCCCACCGTGACTGTGTTTCAAGTTTTAAAAATTTTCATGACCTCTATGAGACCAGGAGAGGGGTACGAGCATGAGTGGGGATAGGCCTGTGAGAATGGGCATTGGGGGAGATGGAGGGTGTGGGTAGAGATCGGTAAGAGCTGAGGTGTTTGGAGTCCTATGACAGCAGACCTGTGACAGGCTAAAGCGCTGCAGTTGTAGCTTGATCAGGGCTCAGTGGCAGCCATTGCTTCCTGGGTACTCATAAGCCTAACATTTCAACAACCCCTCTTGGCACCTTGACCCCTATTTTGAGAAACCCTGGTCTAGGCACCAAGCAATGAAATTCCTTCCTTTCTCTCTCCCATCTTAAGACATACAGGGAGGCCACGACCTAGTGGTATTATTGCTGGACTGTTAATCCAGTGACCAAAGTAATGTTCTGGGGACCTTAGCTCAAATTCTACCATGGCAGATAGTGGAATCTGAATTCAATAAAAATCTGGATATAAGAGTCTAAGGATGACCATGAATTGATTGTTGGAAAAACCCATCAGGTTCACTAATGTCCTTGGGAAGGTAAGTGCCATCCTTACTTGGTCCGGCCGACATGTGACTCCAAACACACAGCAATAAACTTTCTCCAGGCAATTAGGAATCAGCAATACATGCTGGTCTAGCCTGCAAAACCCATATCTCATGAATGAATTTTTAAAAACCTTATTTTTTGGCAGAGCTTTGGCCATCTGCCCTACTACCTGCTTAGATGGTTCTTTGCCAATTTTTTCGTAAACACTTCAGTGAAGTGCCTTGGAAAAATAAATTACAGCTTGCCATTTTAGGAATACTAATAGTCTTGTTTGCAAAACTAAGATTCTCTCAGCATAGCAAGTACACATGCCAAGTATTAATTACTAAAATGTGTACTTTGATATTGAAAGCTACGTTATTCTGCAGCATCGCTATAATTGTGCTAATTAGCAGTTGGGTTAATCAAGGCAGAAAAGTTGCCACTTCTGTCACATTGATACTGAGAGTACTTTTGCGCAGTTTGGCCTCTGTCACTTAGCTCTTTTTAATTACTTCCACTAAGAGTTTGATTAAAGTCTAGACAAATCCTTTCCAATTTGTCAAAGTCTTCCTAACCTTACTGTTTTCACAGCTTTGTCCAAAACAAAAATATCTGAGAATTGATGTTTGTATTTCCATCATATGTGTGCTTGCTTTCAAAGTCAAACTTTCTTTTCTCAGCTACTTTCGCTGAGAAATCCACCAATTAAACACAAATGGGCCAGCAATGCCTTTAATATCGCAAGGATTAATTCCCGCTCTGTGTTGTCCTGTTCTGGTGGAGATTCAGCTGTAACTGGAGTAAGCTTCAGTTTTAAGAATCAGGGAGGGTGATATTAGAAAGCATTTAATCACACCTAGTGTGGTGACAGTCTGGAACATTCTCCTCCGAAAAACGTTTGATACTGACAGTCAATGAAACATTTCAATACCGAAATTAGTAAACTTTAGTTCGGCAAGAGCAAAGCCAAGTAGATGCAGTTAAGATACAGGTCAGCTATGATTGAAATGAACACCTTGAGAGGCTGAATGGTCTGGCCTTGGTCCTAGATTGCAAATTGGACAAATTGCAAAGTTCAAACAGTTATTACCTACTTTGTAAAGGTGTACGCTCCCTCTAATGGTCACAGTCTACTGCTAATTTTATAAAACAGTTTACAGTGCTCTGCTGAGCAAAGGAAACACTAGGGGCAAAGACTTCTGGGAAATCCCTGACAATATAACCCCTGATGACCCCTGCCCCTAAACCCCAGGCCCAGCTACAAACGCCAATTTGTTCAGGTTCCTTGTCGGCAATTCCTAATTAATGGAAAACAGATGATGGTCAACGTGAAAACAAAAATTGAGACTTTGTAACATTCAGGGGCACTTTGGTTTTATTATTGACGTCCATGTATGTATACAAATGAATAAATGCTAATCCTGTATGTATTTAAGAAAAACAAGCAAATTCTCAAGGTGTCCCTCTAATGGCAAGGGCTGTCCACTGTCACTGTTTAAATGAGGTGACTGTCCTGTGATCCACACGCTGCAAAGGCCAATGATGCAGTTTGGTACAATCCCGTTGTAAATGAATGACTGGTCTGGATTCTTGTAGTACAGTGGTAGTGTCCCTACCTCTCAACCAAGAAGCCCAGGTTCTTCTCTGGTGTGACTTGTACAGGTTGATTAGAAAATACCTGGGGTCACTGGTCAGGACTCTTCTCGAGCAGTGGTAGTGCCCATACTCTGGAACCAGGAGACCTGGTTCAAATCTTACGTACTCCCAAGATATAGCATAATATCTAGAACATAGAACATTACAGCTCAGTATAGGCCCTTCGGCCCTCGAAGTTGCACCAACCTGTGAAACCAATCTGAAGTCCATCTAACCTACACTATTCCATTCTCGTCCGTATGCCTATCCAATGACCATTTAAATGCCTGTATTGAACACAGAACAGTACAGGGGAGAATATTTCTCCAACATTGAGATTTTATGATCATTGATAAGAAATTTGAATCTGTACAAGGGGAAATGGATACTCTTTTCAAGGGAAAAGAATTGCAAGGCGATGATGAAGAAGCACAGGATATGCACCAACATCCCCCTGAAATAATCTAACCTCAATCTGTTGTCCTCCTTTTCTGACATTAATTATATTTTGTTTCCTTTTCTTAAATTCCCTATTTAAGAACCGCCTTATTCTCCATGTTATGGTTGACTTGACATTATTTATCATCTATGTTAAAAACGCTGGAACATAGTAGGCCAGTGACTTTTATTTCCCCCACAACCCGCTTTCTACAAAGCAAAGTCTTTTAGCTCTTGCAGCATTTGGGTACAGCTTCTCCACACCCCCTGTAGGATTTTGGCATTTTTCTTCAAGCACGGCACTTAGAATTAAATTGCAATATTATGGTTTTGTATTTTTGTATTGCTAACCGAACACTAGATGGCTACCTATCTGGAGTAATCACTTTGTAACAATTACACTTTCCTTGCATTGGGTTTTGTTAATCTTTGATGGGAACATTCTGAACGATCTAAACATAAATTAATCGCAGTAATGGACATTACAGTAGAGCTTGACGCAAGCACAGATCGTCAAATCATCACCTTCAGTCCCAAAGTTTCCCTCATTCTATAAGAATACGACAGTCCAAATTGAAATCAGCTCACTAATCATGTACTTGAGAACAAATCAAAGACATCCTCAGCCTACAATTCTCTAACACTCTTCACCCACACCCCCCCCTACTCTTGCAAAACCAGTGCGCACCGAATCGCAAAATGGGATCTTACTGGTCTCAACGACTTGGCTTGTCATTCGGAAATGGCTTATCAACTGAGCTGATATAACCAGAACATTTCCTGGGCAGTTAGCCACACAGTTATCATGATTCAGGATAATATCAACAGATGGAAAATGTTTTTACACAATCACATCACCACCATGCGCAAGCAATTTCAGTTATAAAGCGTTGACATGGACATCCTTGCAAACCATCTTCCTTAACTGAATTAAACTTTAAGTTAATGCATTGAATGTGCCCTCGAGACTGGCAGTCTATCACCATGGCTGTAGTTGACACAGTGAAGTGTCGTCATTTGGTTCAATGCAAGCTGGAAGAACCGCCTTATTCTCCACTTGGGGACATTATAACCTTCAGGACTTGGCATTGAGTTCAATAATTTTACTTGGCAAACATGAACATAGAACTAAAATTCAGTTGAATTCACATGGCAGTGAAAAATTAAAGTATCTTAATCTTCACAATGATGACTCAAGTGCTTGGTAAAGCTTCTACTTCCTTTTGTGCAAGGTCTCTTTAAGATCAAAGGGCTGGGGAATATTCTGAAAGAGCATTAATTGGTTTCTGATTATGACATCATATGACTCTGAGAAATGTTCATATGACCTGATGTTACTATGGGGATAAAAGCAAAGGGTGAAATTGAAGCAAATTGCATTGTGGTTGGATTGGGTTGCATTTTCTGTTTGTCTGTTCACAACACAGAATTCACGTAAGCAAAAGACAAGGAAGGCTCTTTCTAAACAGGACAATTTTCTGTTTGGCAGTCTTTGAACAGATCCTGGTGTTGATGCAGGTCTCTTGAGAATGTGTGTTATATTGTTGGAAACAGCAAAGAGCTAAAGACAGGAAGAACAACAGATTATGGGTTGGACAAGAGTCCCTGCTGCACTTTTGGTGTTGCCAGAAACCACAACCCTCTTTAAAGGGGTCAGGAAGAGAGTCTCTGGAGATTCTGTGCCATTAGGATTGTCATGACCTAAATGAGAGAGGGTTCATAGACCTGCACCTTGTAGGTGGTAAATATCTGAGGGCTTCTGATGAAGTATGAAGGGCTGAAATGATTGAGCGAGAAATTAGAGATCATATATCTCCATAGAAGTGGAAAGTCTGTAAGGTTACACCTGGTCCCACATTTAGGCAGAAAATAATGGGAGTGTTTGTAACTATGTGAGGTGTACCTTTGGTGCATTGACTAGTTAGGTGAAATTTATTGCTTATTTGAAAAATCCTTTGTCTTTTAATTAATGTTTGTATTATATTGATTTTAGTTGGCTTGTTTCAGAAAAAGTTTTAACAAGTGAAGTCTTGTCCAGTACTTTAGTGCACGGGCACTCCTGTCTCATTGAAAAGTTATTGGTCTCTAAAAGGGATTGTAGTACGGTTCAACAAATTATATATTTCTGTTTGTTTCTGGATGTTTGTCATATTGTACAATGTGTGTTTTAGGGAGATAGCAGGTGTCAAGGTCAAGGAGGAATGACCTAGTGATCCCAAAATTCCTAGGGAGTGGGGAACTGGAAGCTTAGCTCAACCAACCATAAAGTAATGCAAAGAGTTGAAAATAACTAATCTAGAGCAAAGAAAAACCTGAATTTGTGATTTATTGCTACATTGAAAAAGCTTATTTTTTTCAACAAGCCAAGGCCCAGTTGAGGATAAAGCTCAGCAGTTAGCCACTTTAAAGCTGCTTTTGAAGAGACATTATATCTGACTAGAAATTAATTTTTAAATAGCTGGTGATTTTGTTTTGAGTCATAAATTCAATAGTCAGCAGGTCACAAAGAATACAGGCCAAAGAGAAGAACAAAAATGCTATAACTCAGTTGTGGTTGGGAGGTCTACCTGACACAAGAGAGCTCCTCCTGTTTATCTATGCCTCAAAGGTTTCTTCTGTTGAGGAGATGATTCCCTGAGAAAAGTCATGTTGAATTGGTCCAGATCAAGCTAACACTTCTCACATGTAGAATGATGCCTCTGAAATCATGCCAGCATATTAATGGCAAAATGTGGGCAATAATCAACTGAGAGAAGGAGGAATAGGAGTTAAAGAATGCTTAAATAGAAATGTCTTAAAGCAGACTGTGCTGTGGAAAGGTGATATTTCTGGGGAGAAACATCCAAACTGGCACTGCAATATTGTTCATAATGAAACAGTTAATGAGATTGAGGCAGAGGTAATGAGGAATAGATTATCTTCAACAAACATTTTTTTGTGGAGAAGGATGTAGAGCTGGAGAACATTGTGGAGGTAAGTTACAGTGAGACCAAGGGTGGGATTTCAAGGTGAGGAATCATTTATGGGACAGTGGATGCCAGTGGAGCTTGGTGAGGATGGGGCCAATGGATGTGCATCCTGGGAATGGATCAGGACATGGCCTGTAATGGTTTCAATTAGCTGTCATTTAGGGTTAAGAAAGGCCAGCAAAGAGAGCATTGCAGAGGCTAATCTTCAAAATCAGAATGATGTAGATGTGAGATACATCAGCAGACGGTGAAGAGAGAATCAGAGAAAAGCAGCCATACAGAGGTGAAAGAACATGGAGGGTAGCCGATGGAACTGAGCTCGCACTGTACTAAGGCACTCCATCTGAGGTGGCAGTCTCAGAAGTTGATGAAGTCGAGGGTTGTTTGGAAAGGATGGCTTTGGATTTTGTGAGATTTTGTTGTAGGAAGTTTACATTTTAATGTCAACCATCCATGGCTTCAAACAGAATTCAACCTTGAAAATAACAATCCATTACACTAAAGTAGTGGACAGCAGTGCTGCGAATGGGGTAAGAAATTCTAGCTAAGATTAACAAACCACTCTGTCATAGATGCTGAGCCTAAGGAACAAAACAATATAGTGCATTTAAGTCTCCAGGATTGCAGTTCGGTCCTGCCAAAGTATAGCTCTTATTTGAACTTGTTGCAGGATTTACCATGACATGGGATTGAATGGAAAGAGCAGAATATGAAAATATCATTTCACAGAGATTGTGCAGCTGCCTAATGGTTACGTTAGTAATGATCGAAAGATCATCTCTGAAAACAATGCAAACTAGTACGAAACACAGATATTTACTAAAGTAATGAAATATATGTTTACATGATTTCATAGTGTAGAATGATTTGGAGGAGCTGGTGTTGGACTAGGGTGGACAAAGTTAAAAATCACAACACAATTCTGGGTCTTATGGTCCTGCTCCACAACCACCTGATGAAGAGGCAGCGCTTTGAAAGTGCTTCCAAATAAACCTGTTGAACTATAACATAGTGGTGCTGTGTGATTTTTAATAATGTAGAGTGGAATACATAACTGTAGAAGGTGATTAAGTTTCTCATCGCAATCATGTCTTTATGCAACACAAATTGGTGAAGTGTAAAATGCCAGAAAAAGTATATCTAAGAATATCATCATAGCACAGACAGCTACCTAAATGATTTAGAACAACATGCATTGGACAGCCAATTGATTCCAGTGCCATTATCTCATAAAGAAAGCAGAATTCTGAATCTGCGCACAGGCAGAGCAGGCATTTGTGGAGTCGGGTTAACAGGGAGAATAGATCAGAGGGTCCGATGTCCAGAAGCCCTTCTTGATGTCCAGTCCATTGATCGACCACCAATTATTTTTGATCAAGGGAATCAAACCCCTGTCCCCCACCATTACCAAGCCAATCCCTGGAGGTGGATTTACTGAGCTGTCCTGTTGCAGATGACTTAATCCCAGCAGTGATGCAATGTGACTCTCAAGTGCTCATTAATTAGCCATTTAAAGTCTTTATTTCATAGCATCATAGAATACCTACAGTAAAAATAAGCACAACTGCAGTTAGGTGGTAGTGTGGGAGAAAAAAAGAGAGATGAACAACAGGAATGTCAGACATCCTATATAAATAAAAAAAAGGAATGACAGAGGTTCTGTAAACTCTGAAAGGTGGCTCTGAGGAAGCCAGACTTGAATCAACTATGCACATTTAAATAAAGGGTGAGTTGGTAAAAGAGAAAAATAGAATCCCTACAGTGTGGAAGCAGCCTATTCAGGCCATCGGGTTCACACCAACCATCCAAAGAGCATCCACACAGACCACTTCCCCCCACCCTTAACCTTATATTTCCCATGGCTAATTCACCTAGCCTACACACCCCTGGATACTATGGGCAATTAAGCATGGCCAATTCACCTAATCTGCACAACTTTAGACTGTGAGAGGAAAACAAGAGCACCCAGAGGAAACCAAGCAGAAATGGGGAGAACTTGCTAACTCCACACAGCCAGTCACCAGTTCCATGGAGGCTGGAATCAAACCTGGGTCCCTTGTGCTGCAAGGCAGCAATGCTAACCACTGCCACCATGCCACCTACATAGGTGGAGGTTGACAATGGACCTTTCTGTTTCTAACTTGATTATAGAGTCATAGAGACATACAGCACAGAAATATACTCTTCGGTCCAACTCTTCTATGCTGATCAGATATCCTAACCTAATCTAGTCTGATTTGCCAGCACTTGGCCCATATCCCTCTAAACCCTTCCTATTCATATACCCATCCAGATGCCTTTTACATGTTGTAATTGTACCAGCCGCCACCACTTCCTCTGGCAGCTTGTTTCACACACACACCACCCTCTGAAAAAGTTGCCCTTTAGGTTGCTTTTAAATCTTTCCCCTCTCACCTTAAACTTATGCCCTCCAGTAGTGGACTCCCCCACCCTTGGGAAGATACCTTGGCTATTCACCCTATCCATGTCCCTAATGACTTTATAAACTTCTATAAAAGGGTCACCCCTCAGCCTGCAACACTCCAGGGAAAACAGCTCCAGCTTGTTCAGTCTCTCCCTACAGCTGAAGCCCTCCAATACTGACAACATCCTTGTAAATCTTTTCTGAACTTTTTTCAGTTTCACGACATCCTTCCGATAGCAGGGAACCCAGAATTGCATGCAATATTCCAAAAGTGGCCTAATCAATTTCCTATACAGCTGCAACATGACCTCTCAACTCCTGTACTGACCAATAAAGGCAAGCATACCAAAAGCCTTGCTCACTGTCTACCTGAAACTCCACTTTCAAGGAACCTGCACTCCAAGGTCCCTTTATTCAGCAACACTCCCCAGGACTTTACCATTAAGTGTATAAACCATGCCCTCATTTGCCTTCTTCACTGTCCACTACACCTCTTGCACTAGAAGATGGCAGGGTTCAAATCCTGGAACAACCCACGACATTTAATGCCCTTCCATCCTGTATGCTCACCACCAGTGAGGGCACAAGACCCCATCCACTACCACCACAGATAAAAAGCACGGGAAGTAAGTAAATCACGAAGCAGAGTTCAGGTCAGGCCAAACTTGGGTTTTGAAAGCCTGCAAATAGGTAGAGATACGGCTAAGGGAAGTAAGGGTTACTTCAGTGTTGATGTCCTGGGAAAGAATGAGCTGAAATGATTTAAGTATTTGTGAACTATTTATTTATAAAAATGTCAATTCTCTAAAATATAATCATAACATTGTTCATTCTCTTTACATCAAGCAATTCTGGTCCCCATTTCAGTGGCTAGTCTGAAAATGTATGGTTCACAGGTAATAGAACTTTTCAGAGATACAGTTGTTTGGTCACTTTGTACAGAAATACATTTAATCATGAATACAGAGGGAAATGTATACAAAACCACATATTATAAAATGTTCTGTATATTTAACAATATTTATATAATACACAGGCTATTGCTTACATATTTATGACAGGATTAAACGGAATTATAATTAATTAAATGATAATCCTTTCCTTGCAGTAATTATTTGTTATGCATTCCACAGGAAGACAGGCAGCTTAAAATTCTACTGTCAATGGTACCGATCTAATTAAGGGAGCACCAGCTGGCTATTTCAAAATTTCAGCCTTCCAACACTGAGTCAGTGTCACTAAAAAGACTTTATCTGCTGGGCTGAAACTTTCACAATCTAATTTAGAAGTTTTACAAGTTATCAAAAATGTTGAACACAATCAGTTCCATTAATATATCAATATGGAGAAGAAGGTGGAGAAAGAAACAACAGCCTCAATACCTTACATTGTCATTTTAGTCGAGTGCATTTCACATTCTATTCCTTTATCTTATTCTACCATTTGCAAATAGCAACAAGGTGCATTTATATGGTGCCTTCAATAGTTAAATTAATCAATCCTTTTTTATCATCCATTTGGAAAAGATTCTCAGCACACCATATTCAAATAGTATGGTTACAAACTGCTGGCGGCTGGTGTAATTCTCAGTTGATCTCCTACACCTTTGCAGCTGGCATGCACAATCTAATAACCATTTAATGTTCAATGACTCTGTACTAAGAAAAAGAAAACTGGCACCGTTTCCTGCATGCTGTCTGCTGATTTCCCCACCGGAAGTGCAGCTGTATTTAACTAATTGAATAATAACAGGATCTGACTGGCATGTGAAGTTACTGCAGTCAAGTAAGAAATGAACAATCTGGACTAGGCAGCTCAATGGTGGTTAGTGCCCATTGAACAATAGCTGGTGTCGGAGTTGACACTTACATGGACAGATGGCAGAGGTGAACAATTAATGATGAAGTGGCGAAAATTAGACATAACAATCCCTAAGTAATAAAAATATTAAAGCCTGAAGCCACCTTTGGGCAGTTTTGAGAAGCTGAAACTATGCTGTTCCTTTCTTTTGTCATAGAATGTTCCAGGAACAACTTGGCAAAGACCTGAGGCCTTTTGCTCACAGACTTCATGTTGTATTAATTATCGTCTTAAACCAAGATTGTGCAGATTTTGGCCTGTCACATCAATTGCTCACTCTAATCTATCAAAATTAATTCCTGTTTAATTTGACGATGTACAAAACAGGACTATCAAGAAGGTCTCAAACTTCAAAGAAGATTGAATCAGATATCTGGAAGGAAGAATCTCTTAAAGCACACATTATTCCTCGTTAAATACTAAAATCCAGAGTTACCAGTTCTTTAACGTTGTTTGCTTTTGTGAGCTAGTTTGAAAACAGTTCTCTTTACAGCATTTCCATCCTGGAAGCTTAGAAAAGTTTATTTAAGATGCAGTAAGATAGATAGATAGTTAAATACCTTCACTTAATGTTATATTGCATTTGGATGCTGAAACAAACAAGCTTTGTGTTACCTTATGCTATTGCACCACTGCTGTCAATGGAACTGTAAGAACACAATGATACTTATTTAGATGTAACCCTTAAATGTTTTTGCTGCAAAAAAACCTTACTCTGATTTCTGATGTGAAAATGCAAACTAAAGTCACCATATAATCTTACCAGACCACAGGACTGCTCTCTCATAAGAGAGAGGTAACTGGTGATGGTTTAATCTGAGAGGCACTACACCTCAGGCAAGGGAGAATCCTTCATGGTAATGTCAGCTGCATGGGAATTGAACTCACACTTTTGGCATTACTCAACATTGCAAACCCACTTTCCAACCAAAAGAGCTAACCAATCCTACAGGGATCAAGCTACAGGCATCATCAAATGGTTTGGAGGAACCGGTGTTGGACTGGGGTGTACAAAGTTAAAAATCACACATCACCAGGTTGGTGTGATTTGGTGTTGCGTGATTTTTAACTTTGTCCAGTGCAGAAGAGGCCCAATCAAGTCGGTACCTGAAAAGCGGTATGAAGGCTGATGCTATGGAGGCAAAAGCTAGTGACTGTAAATATCTGCCACCTGCTAATAATCCCAGCAGATAATTCAAGAGAAACATTTTCATCAGAAAACAGTTACGATGTGAAACTTGTTACCACAAAAGAGTATCTGAGGCAATTTAAAAAAAAATGTTCATGGGATGTCACTGACCAGGCTAATATTTATTATCGCTCTCTAAATACTCAGAGGGCAGTTAGTAGCTGACCATATTGCTGTAAGTCTGGGGTCACATATAGGCCAGACCAAGTAAGGACAACAGATTTCCTAATGATTTTTAATGAACCAGATGGATTTTTATAATAATCAACACTGATTATATAATCACCATTGGGCCAGGCTTGTTTACACGCAAGATTTTTGTTAAATTCATTCAAATGTCACCATCTACCATGGTAGGATCCAAACACATATCCCTAGGTCCAATGAGATTACCACAAACCCAACTGTCTCCTCTATAGATGTGTTTACAGGGTGTGAGATAAAAAAAGTGATAAACTTACCCACGGCACAGTTACCGACTCCATGCCTCTTTCACCATCCTCTGTTTAGAGTGTGTTCAATGTAATCTGTTGCTGTTCACATACAATAGTGTGACTTTACACCTTACCAGAAAAGGAAGGTGGATAAACAAATGAGGGTTCAGAGAATTAGGTAAAGTTGGGGGAGGGAAAGAAGCATCAGGAGCACAAAATACTGGCACAAAATTGCCACTTGGGCCAAAATGTCTCTTTCTGCCTTGCACAGCATTGTGTGTGACACCTGTAGCCCAGGTCCATGTGATCCCACATGCTTCTGGAATGTCAACTGACAATGGCGGCAATTGAAGTAGAGAAAAGGAGGCCAGCTGAACTGTCTCATGAGCTGTCCTCATTTTCATTCACTGGTCCAGAATCCAGAGTTGACATGCTGCCAAACATTGGCTGTACAGCACTTCAGAATCTTCAATTTGTATGAACTACAACTGAGTTGGCCACCACTTTAGCTCTTCACAAAGGGAGTTGTCGACATTTGACAGTTTATCTGCCAAGGTTGCCAAACTTCCAGATTTCTCCTGGAGTCTCCAAGAATTAAGGACTAATCTCCAGGTCACTGCTGCAAAGCAATATGAGAGGAAGACCGGGGATCAATGGAAAAATTTTTTTTTTCATTTTCTTTCAAAACTTAGTTCTAAAAGTATTGGAGATGGGGAGAAAAGGCTGTTTGACCAACATTGAGGTATCTCCCAGGTAAAAGACTTTGTGTTGTACAATTTCTGTTAGATGCATCAAAGTGGGGCACTGTGAGAATGGCCACATTAGGTAGTCAATGGTGGGAGTGTGGAGGGTTGCCATCATATTATGGACACTGTAGATCCATAAAACTGTGTACCAGAGCAGAAAGTAGAGCTTAGGCACAGCTATTCACCAAATTGGAGTTGCACGGTGTAGTATCAATGCAATATTGGGTACTGACAACTTTCTAAAGACCTTGGCTATTTACCCTATTCATATCCCTTATAGAAGTTCATAAAATCATGAGGGGCATGGATAGGCTGAATAGCCAAGGTTTTTCCCCAGGGTAGGGAAGTCCAAAACTAAAGGGTATAGGTTTAAGGTGAGAGGGGAAAGATTTAAAAGGGACCTCAGGGGCAACTTTTTCACGCAGAGGGTGGTGTGTGTATGGAATGAGCTGCCAGAGGAAGTGGTGGAGGCCGGTACAATTACAACATTTAAAAGGTATCTAGATGGTACATGAATAGGAAGGGATATGAGCCAAATGCTGACAAATGGGACTCTATTAATTTAAGATACCTTGTCAGTTGGGCTGAAGGATCTGTTTCCATGATGTATAGCTCTGTGGCTCTACGAAGCTACATTGACATGGAGACACTATACAAAAATTGCACATTGTCTGCCTACAAACTGTGAGTGACATTCTTTCCCCCTGGCCTTCTCACATACTGGGATATAGCCCTTTACTGCTGATTCTGCAATCAGTCAGTCACTGTTCAAACTCTCATTTCTGAATGCGAAAAGCAGTGGAACAACCCAGCCTTTAAAAACATATTTCAGAACATTGTGATGATCAAACAATTGCCTTAGCAAATGCAGAATGCAACATAATAATCTCTTTATCAGTTCGCCATCGCACCTTGGTTGACCTTCTGTCGGGCTTTTGTTGCTCTCTGGGGTGCACATTAATATATTCAAGAAAATATTTCCAGAAATGTTTTGTTTTGGTATTAGGTACTTTTCAAACTGGTGCTCCAACAGGGTAAAGAGCCGCATACCATTGCTGGGAGCATCAGTCTGTATTTGTTTGAGGAATTTTGCTAATGTTCTCAGCTGTGCTGCATGGGAGTGGGGGTAAAAAATCCCATTTTTGCCTCTTTAAGGGCAATGGTCACTGGAATCTCCTCATGTCGGACTACAATAAGTCCAGTTCTTCCAGGCTCCGCAATAAGACTGTGTCCCTGACGTCCATAAAGACCTTACGGATATTCTCCGTGTCTGTGGCACAGGTGAAGTGCCAGTAGATTTTTCGCTTCTCTTCGTTTTGCTTCAGGTACATTTTTAAAATAAAATTCATGGCGGCGGAAGCATTTCTTCTGGCACCTGAAGACAAAGAAAGGTCACATTTATGTCAAACCAGAGTTCAGGTCAACTCAAGCATGGAAGAAGGTAAGAGTCATTCAATGCTAGTTCCTGAAGGAGGGTCACTGGACTTGAAACATCAACTCTGAATTATTTGAATATCAGGGCCCAGTTATTTCACTTTGAAGGGAATTCACTTCCAGTGGAGCAGGCCACTTGGCCCATCCTGTCCATGCTGGTTTTTTCTAAGATCTAACTAGCGCCACTTCCCTGCTCTTTCCCGAATTGCCCTTCTGATTTCCTCCCTCAATTATTTATCGAACTCCCTTTTGAAAGTTACTCTGCAACCAAAACAACTCGTGGCACAAAATTACTTCTTCTCATCTCCCCTCTGGTTAGCATCCTTAAGCCTGAGCCTTCCAATTACTGAATTCCCTGTCCATAGAAACAAATTCATCTATTAAATCATAGAATTATAGAGCTATACAGCATGGAAACAGACCTTTTGGTCAAACTCATCCATGCTAACTAGATATCCTAAATAAATCTCATCCCATTTGCTAGTATTTGGCCCATATCCCTCTAAACCGTTCCTATTCATATACCCATCCAGGTGCCTTTTAAATGTTGTAATTGTACCAGCCTCCATCACTTCCTCTGGCAGCTCATTCCACACACGCATTACCCTCTGCATCAAAATGTTGTCCCTTAGGTCCCTTTTAAATCTTTCCTTTTGCACCTTAAAGCTATGCCCTCTAGTTTTGGACTCCACTACCTTGGGGAAAAAACCTTGGCTGTTCACTCTATCTATACCCCGCATGATTGAGCGTCTAATGATAACCACAAATTTAATGGGGGAAAACACATCTGGTTCACAAGTACCCATTAAGTAAGGAAATCTGCCACCCTTACCTGGTCTGGCCTACATGTGACTCAAGACCCACAGCGATGTGGTTGACTCTTAACTGCCCTCTATGCAATTAGGGATGTGCAATAAATACTGGTCTGGCCAGGAATGTCCCCATCCTGTGAATGAATTATAAAAAAAAACTACTGTTTGTGGAAGAGAGTTCCAAACACCTATCACTCTGTGTGGAAGTACTTCCAAACGTTTCTCCTGATTGGTCTGTCCCTAATTCTGAGACTATGCTCCCTAGTTGTTGAATCCCCAACCAGTGGAAATAGCTTATCTTTATCCACCCTGTTTTTTTTTCCCCCTATCATCTTGAAGATGTTGATCCCTTAACTTTCTACATTCTAGAGATTCAAGCCTAATTATATACATAACATTTTTTGCTGTATTTTCACTGTAACAAAATACACGTGACAATAAATAAATCAAATCAAATTTGTATAAATTCCCCTCAGGTATGCATAAGTGAAGTCTGGTTGTTCAAGCTGGCAAAGAAATGACGTACTGGTATCCAGAATCAGGGATCACAATCTGAGCATATGGGATAGGATTGAGATGAGGCAAAGTTTTTTCACTCAGAGAAGTGAATCTGTGAATTCTCTACCAGAGGAAGTATTTGAGACCAAATCATTGCATGACCAGGTAAGGACAGCAGATTTCCCTCCCCCAAGGACACTAGTGAGGCAGTTGGGTTTTCATAACAATGACTTTTTGATTAGCGTTCAACTTCTGATTCCAGAGTTTAATTGAATTCAAATTCTGCCATGATGGGAATCGAAGCCAGGTCCCCAGAACAATACCTGGCTCTCTGGATTACTACTTCAGCAATACCACTACACTCTTGTCCCCATAGTCAATAGATGTGAAACTGGAAAAGCACAGCAGGTCAGTCTATATCCAAAGGGCTGGAAAGTCAATGTTTTGGGCCGAAACCCTTTGTCAGGACATGTGTCTCCATCTTTAGAGGATCCTAAGTGACAACTTCTGAATGGTTACACGGTTGCAGAAACAACCTATTCTGCAAAGAAATAGCAATGCTGTCCTCCTATGAATGTTGTTGCTGATTCAAGAACAACATACAGTATCTCTAATATTGTAAACTTTTCCAAGGCACTTCACAGGAATATAATGAAACATGTTACACCGAATCACATATAGAGGCAATAGGAGAGATAACTAGAAACCTGGAGAAAAAGGTAGGCTTTAAGAAACGCCTTAAAAGGAGGGGAAATGAGAGAAAAGCATGGAGTTTTAGGAAGTGAACTCCACTGCTTAAGGCTCAGGGTACCACAGCTGCCAATTGTGCAGCAATAAAAATTAAGAAAGCATACGGGCGGCACGGTGGCTCACTGGTTAGCACTGCTGCCTCACAGCACCAGGGACCCAGGTTCGATTCCAGCCTTGGGCGACTGTGTGGAGTTTGCAAATTCTCCCCGTATCTGTGTGGGTTTCCTCCGGGTGCTCCGGTTTCCTCCCAGTCCAAAGATGTGCAGGTTAGGTGAATTTGCCGTGCTAAATTGCCTGTAGAGTTGGGTGCATTAGTCAGGGGTGAATGTAGGGGAATGGGTCTGGGTGGGTTTCTCTTCGGAGGGTTGGTGTGGACTTGTTGGGCCGAAGGGCCTGTTTCCACACTGTAGGGAATCTAATCTAATCATAAGAGCCCAAAATTGGAAGAACCCAGATCTTGGAGAGAAAGGGCCATCTGCATCAAATGGAACAACAAGTTACTATCACAACCTTTCAATTTAAAAAAAAAATCATTTGTGGGATGTGGCTGGCTAGGATTTAGTACCTGTCCCTAGTTGCCCTTGAGAAGGTGGTGGTGAGCTGCCTTCTTGAACTGCTACAGGTCATCTGCTGTAGGTTGACTTACGATCCATTGGGGAGGGAACTTCTGAATTTTGACCCAGCGACAGTGAAGGAACAGCCTTATATTTCCAAGTTAGGATGGTGAGTGGCTTGGAGGGGAACTTGCAGGTGGTGGTGTTCCCATGTATCTGCTGCCCTTGTCCTTCTAGATGGAACTGGAGGCTGACACATCAGTCCCTATTGTTCACATATGTCAGCTAGGATGTTTACTTTCATTTTAAAAGAGGAGGTGGCACATTACTCTGCTTCTAACCCTGAGCCAAATCTGTCCTGATACTGCTTGTTGGATGCAGTGTAAAGAGAGCTTTACTCTATCTAAACAGGGGCGGTAAACGATGGAATAAACTAACATCTGCTCCACAATCCCAGAAAACGATTAATTTATGATCCATAAATTCTTGCCTTTGTTGAATGATTCAGACTCTGATTGTTGATGGATTTCTATTTAAATTGTTTTGTTTCTGTTCAATCAGAGGCAGCACGGTGGCTCAGTGGTTAGCACTGCTGCCTCACAACACCAGGGACCCAGGTGCAATTCCACCCTTGAACAATTGTGTAATTTCCAGACAGTCAGTCATTCTCCTTGGGTTTTCTCTAGGTGCTCTTGCTTCCACCCACAGCCCAAGGATGTTCAGGTTAGGTGGATCGGCCATGCTAAATTCTCCATAATGTCCAAGGATGTATAGGCTAGGTAGACTAGCCATGGGAAATGAGGGTTACAGGAATAGGGTGGCCCAAGTGGTATACTCTTCAGAGGGTCAGTGTGAACTTGATGGGGTGAATGGCCTACTTCCACACTGAAGGTATTCTACAATTTTTGATATTGTTAAAACTACCTTATTCCAGGTAGTCCTCACCTCTGCAATGTATAAAGTATGTGTATAATATTATATATTTTATATACACACCTTGGCATCAGATTAAAAGTCATTCCTTCTGAAAAGAAAAGGATACCATGGAGTTCCTACAATTTAATTCTGCTCTCAGTGCTGTTAGAGTGAATTTAGACTATAAAGGTTAAATGGAGATTGCTATAGTAAAGGTAAAGAGCAGACATCAATTAATGAGCCTTGTACCAGAAGAACTTTATGTATCCTAGAGGTTAGTGACAGCAGGAACATTTAGGAACCTTGTACAAATAGGAGATAATGTTAACAAAAACATTCCTTGCCTTCCTGAAAGGGGAGATTTGGAGACCTGGATTATTTGTTAAATCTCTCGTCTTTTAGAATGAACATGTTGATTCAGTTCTTTCATATGTAAATCGCAGAACATTTAAAAGTTACATTCTCAAGTGAATTTTAACAATTGGTGTCATGTCGGCCCAGATAATGCATTTAAGGTATGAGCTCAACATGTTCATTCTAAAAGATGAGAGATTTACCAAACAATCCAGATCTTTTTCAATACATAATTTCAGTTACATCACACTGTAAACTTTTGCTATAAATTCTGTGTCTTACGATCTTATACTCCACAACCATCCGATGAAGGAGCAGCACTCCAAAAGCTAGTGCTTCCAAATAAACCTATTGGACTATAACCTGGTATTGTATGATTTTTAACTTTGCACACCCCAGTCCAACACTGGCATCTCCAAATAGAGACGAGGGTGTGAGATTGATAAGGACTGGGGAAAACAGCAATGGACCTAGAATAGACAGTTTGTTTCTTATGTGTGTCTGAAGCAAGACTGGAATTGGAGTAAGGAGATGCCTGTGGCGAAAGTTTCTCATTCTTTCTGTATCCTTCAGAGTCTTGTGCTGATCTAACTGTGTTGATACTCACCCTGCTCTGCTTGAATAAACCAAATCATAAACCTGTACTCAGTCTCCAGTGATTGATGACTAGAAGTTACCACAAAAGTGCCTTAATTGTATTTCAGTTCTCAGTTAGGAGTATTGTATAAAGGAGGTATAATGGGGACATTTCTGAAATAGCCATCCAAACACTGTAAAGCTGCTTGGGAATTTAAAGGCAGAATTTTCAATGCTGAGCAAATTCCTCAAGACCACAAACCCACTTCAATATAAAAGGCACTGTTGCTCACAATTTTTACTCTGGAGTTGGTAGGGAGGCGATTGAATCATACCTTGCCAGCCCCAGAAGATGCCTAAAAGACTCATCTCAACTCTTTGGGACATTATTCCAGTAGATTAAAAACTATTAGACCTTCTAGTCCATTACCTATATTTCCTTCCTACCAACTTATGCCTTTGCCCACTCCCATGTCTCTTCATATGTGCCATGCTCTCTGCATTCAGTAGGACATCTTTCACTTTCATCTCAATGAGCATAAATATCGACTTATTTTAATAAAAGCAAAGCAATTACACAGCGAGGACTTACATAAAGAAAGGAAGAAAAAGCCAAGTTATTTATTTACTTACCATCAAATTCATGAAAATAGTCTCCTAAATGTGATCTAAGAATCTTCTCTTCCAAAATATCCTTTTTATTCAAGAAAAGAATCATTGATGAATTCACAAAGCAGTCAGACTTCAAAATAAAATGGAAAAGAGCAAGACTCTCCTTCATTCGATTCTGCAACAAAGAAAACTCAGATCAAATAGAGAATACTTTCAAATTTCAATTGAAATTGCTCCCCTTTCATTTTGTTATCCATAAATGTGGAAGGGTTAATAATTATTTGAGTTCAATAAGGACCATGCACTGTGATGATGCCATGAAGGCTTGGTGGGAGAATAAAGGAGGATCTGGTAGGGGTCAGAACTATGGAATGGCACAACAGCGTTTGCAGCATGTCAAGCCTATGTTTATAACCTGGATAGCATGGTGGCTCAGTGGTTAGCACTACTACCTCACAGCGCGAAGGACTCAGGTTCAATTCCAATCGGGTGACTGTGTTGAATTTGCACATTCTCCCTGCGTCTTGTGGGTTTCTGCTGGGTGCTCTTGTTTACCCCCACAATCCAAAGATGTGCAGGTCAGGGGAATTGGCCATGCTAAATTGCCCATGGTGCATTAGTCAGGGGTAAATATAGAGTAGGGAAATGAGTCCGGGTGGATTACACTTCGGAGGATCGGCGTGGCCCTGTTGGAATGAAGGACCTGTTCCCATACTGTAGAAACTAAGCTAATACTGGTACACAGGTGCAGAAATGCAATGATCTACATCTTGTTTGTTCTACATGACTCTTCTCGTTAGATCAGAAATTGGCTACTCACATGTACATAGACCACGTGAGCCCCTAAAGAACCCTCGTATTTGGAAGATATAGATGGCATCCAGTACAATATGCTGATCAATGTGGGATCTAAAAGATTTAATTTAGCAGCGCCCAACTCAATGAGGGAAACAGGCTGGTAACACAGAAGAGGGCAAAGGAAATCGAAACTTCAGATTGCTGAGGACAGCAAACTCCAAAGTGATCTTGTGTCAACACCAAAATTGAATGACACAAAGAATTTCAGATTTGATAACAAATGGACTAAAACAGAAGAAATTTTCAGCTCCAAACTAGAGATATAGGCTGCATCATGAGGTGTGGTTCTATGGGAGGGGTGCTGAGTCCAAGTTCAGCCAGTGAGTGAACAAACATTGGAAACTGGCTAAGTCAAAACCTGGTGTAAAGGGGAATCTTTAAATAACACAGGCTTTCAGGCTAGAAGAATGAGAATTTTAAAAATAAGTTTCAGCTCAGTTTGGCTGTTTTGCCATAGTATGTGCAGAACACGATGCCTTCTATATCGAAGTGGGTTTGTGGACATGAGGAATTTCTTCAACATTGATTACTCTGCCTTTAGACTTCCCATAGTGGCAGCACACAAGTACACAGACACAGCTTGGCAGTGGAACAAAGATGGCACTGCCCATATAATCACAGTGCAGGACAGAATCAAACATCTGAGAATCCATTCACTGAAATCAACACCTATGAAATTTAAAACCTCAAAAGATGTCCTCAGGTGTTTAGATTATGCAAAGAAGTATTGCTCTGATTTTATTGAAAGTTTCACAGCCATTTTTACACTCAGGCCAATTACTCCATTTCGGAAGACTACAGTACAGCTGGGAAAGGCAGGAAAACCTCCAGAAAAGCCACAAAAGGCAGATAAACATATAACCGTGAAAGTCAGGAATCTTCCCGTACAGCTACAAAAGTGTAGAATCCTCCATTAAAAGGTGCAAAGAGCAGAAAAATCCTCCAGGACAGCCATGTTCAAGTAAACCTCAATTACTGCAATACAGAAATCTTTAAAGACATTAAAATATCTTATCGCATTAGAAGAGCATAGCATCAGAAATGGTGCTCCCTGGAAGATTTAATTTCAAAATGGGCCAAACAGAACACAAAATTGGACAGCGCAGACAAAACAGGAGATGTAGAATAGCTTCTAAACTGAATACTAAGTCAGAAGCTGAACAAGTAAATACAATTCTGCGCACAATTGTGATTAGAGCAGATATTATAGTGTCTAAAAGCTGTTCCTTTTCTCAAGGATACGAAGTCCTTGGTTTTTTCCCAAGAGGGGTCATAAACAGGCCAGGCTCTGAAACCGTTTGATACAGAGGTGTAAACAGACAAGTCTTTATGCCAAAGCTTTTATGTTTTTAGAAGTAACCTGTATAAGTCAAGGGGGCGTGGTCAGCTCTCCAGCTGGTTATTTCAGTCCAGAACTAGTTAGGGAGTTCTCCTGTGGGCTGTGTGGAAACAGGCTGCTAGACTCTCTTCTAGCTTTGACTTGTAAGCCTCTATTTCATTTTTACTGTGTTTTAGGGGTTTGCTTATTGGGACTGTTGTGTATATTCACAACAGCATAATTAAGTCTAGTTTGGACAGACTGAGTTCTGTAGGGATTCTTTATTCTGTTCTTTCTGTTTCATTGCGTAATTTTGTGAACAGTTTTATCTGTTTTAAAACCTGGCAGTCAACCTATCTAACTTACTCCAGGTAGTTTTCACTGCACACTTACAGAAATAAATTACAAAGTTATGGTCTGGGCTACCTGCTTAAGAATGTTTTGAGTGGTCTGGCCTAGTCCATAACAGACTGGGGGCTCTTTTTGGGATTTTAAACAGCAAGTGGAGATGCTAGTGTCTTTATTCTGGGTGTTGGTTTGGGTGGGTAGACAAAGCTTGGGATACTAATGGCTCTTTCAGTTGTCAAGAGTTTTCTGAAAGTGCATGCGGTGACTTTGGAAGTTTTGCAAAAGGTGAATAAAACCAAGCTGCAGTTACCGGCTCTGCCCCCACTCCCAGCTCCACACCCACACCAGGTCCCAGCTCCCAGCCCTGCAGAGTTTTCACCATCCCTCCAGACCTTCCCCTCACTGAGGAAGAACGATCCGTTCTCAGCACAGGACTCACCTTAATCCCCCTCCGTCCACGCATCAATGAATTTAATACACGCCGTGACGTCGAACACCTCTTCCGCCACCTCCGAGCTTACTTTCACAATCAGGACTTCCGCCCACCTTCCGAGGACCCCTTTGCCCACCTCCAACACACTGCATCCACCTGGACACCCCGCACTGGCCTATTACCTGCCCTCGACCTCTTCATTTCCAACTGCCGCCGGGACATTAACCGCCTTAACCTGTCTACCCCCCCTCCCCCACTCCAACCTCTCACCCTCACAACGTGCAGCCCTCCAATCTCTCTGCTCCAATCCCAATCTCACCATCAAGCCAGCAGATAAAGGGGGCGCAGTGGTAGTCTGGCGCACTGACATCTACACCGCTGAAGCCAAACGTCAACTCGAGGACACCTCTTCCTACCGCCCCCTCGACCATGACCCCACCCCCCATCACCAAACCATCATCTCCCAGACCATACAGAACCTAATCACCTCAGGAGATCTCCCACCCATAGCTTCCAACCTCATAGTCCGGGAACCCCGCACTGCCCGGTTCTACCTCCTTCCCAAGATCCACAAGCCTGACCACCCTGGCCGACCCATTGTCTCACCATGCTCCTACCCCACTGAACTCATCTCTACCTACCTCAACACTGTCCTATCCCCCCTAGTCCAGGAACTCCCCACATACGTTCAAGACACCACCCACGGCCTCCACCTCCTCCAAGACTTCCGTTTCCCTGGCCCCCAATGCCTCATCTTCACTATGGATATCCAATCCCGCTACACCTCCATCCGCCATGACGAGGGCCTCCAAGCCCTCTGTTTTATTCTCTCCCGACGTCCCCAACAGTACCCTTCCACCGACACGCTCATTCGTTTGGCCGAACTGGTCCTCACCCTTAACAATTTCTCCTTTGAATCCTCCCACTTCCTCCAGACCAAAGGGGTAGCCATGGGCACATGTATGGGCCCCAGCTATGCCTGTCTCTTTGTTGGCTACGTAGAACAGTCAATCTTCCGTAATTACACCGGCACCACTCCCCACCTCTTCCTCCGCTACATTGATGACTGCATTGGCGCCGCCTCGTGCCCGCGAGGAGGTTGAGCAATTCATCAACTTCACCAACACATTCCACCCTGACCTTAAATTTACCTGGACCATCTCTGACACCTCCCTCCCCTTCCTGGACCTCTCCACCTCCATTAATGACGACCGACTTGACACTGACATTTTTTACAAACCCACCGACTCCCACAGATACCTGGATTACACTCTTTCCACCCTACCTCTTGCAAAAATGCCATTCCGTATTCCCAATTCCTCCGCCTCCGCCATATCTGCTCCCAGGAGGACCAGTTCCACCACAGAACACACCAGATGGCCTCCTTCTTTAGAGACCGCAATTTCCCTTCCCAAGTGGTTAAAGGTGCCCTCCATCGCATCTCGTCCACATCCCGCACCTCCACCCTCAGACCCCACCCCTCCAACCATAACATGGACAGAATGCCCCTCGTGCTCACCTTCCACCCTACCAACCTTCGCATAAACCAAATCATTCACCGACATTTCCGCCACCTCCAAAAAGACCCCACCACCAGGGATATATTTCCCTCCCCATCCCTTTCTGCCTTCCACAAAGACTGTTCCCTCCGTGACTACCTGGTCAGGTCCACACCCCCCTACAACCCACCCTCCCGTCCTGGCACCTTCCCCTGCCACCGCAGGAATTGCAAAACCTGCGCCCACACCTCCTCCCTCACCTCCACCCAACGCCCTAAAGGAGCCTTCCACATCCATCAAAGTTTTACCTGCACATCCACTAATATCATTTATTGTATCCGTTGCTCCCGATGCGGTCTCCTCTACATTGGGGAGACTGGACGCCTCCTAGCAGAGCGCTTTAGGGAACATCTCTGGGACACCCGCACCAATCAGCCACACCGCCCTGTGGCCCAACATTTCAACTCCCCCTCCCACTCTGCTGAGGACATGTATGTCCTGGGCCTCCTTCATCGCCGCTCCCTCACCACCAGATGCCTGGAGGAAGAATGCGTCATCTTCCGCCTTGGAACACTTCAACCCCAGGGCATCAACGTGAACTTCAACAGTTTCCTCATTTCCCCTTCCCCCACCTCACCCTAGTTCCAAACTTCCAACTCAGCACTGTCCCAATGACTTGTCCTACCTGCCTATCGTCTTTTCCACCTATCTACTCCACCCTCCTCCCTGACCTATCACCTTCATCCCCTCCCCCACTCACCTATTGTACTCTATGCTACTTTCTCCCCACCCCCACCCTCCTCTAGCTTATCTCTCCACGCTTCAGGCTCGCTGCCTTTATTCCTGATGAAGGGCTTTTGCCCGAAACGTCGATTTTACTGCTTCTCGGATGCTGCCTGAACTGCTGTGCTCTTCCAGCACTCATAAAGGAAAGTCAGCTTAAAAGGCTGGAAATAAAAGCTGAAGGTAACCTTAGCGAGGAAGTAATACAAACTCATGTGAAAGAGGAGAGAGTTAAAACAGTGAGATTAGCAGCTGAAGTGGCTGATGATTACAAGCTGGTCCATAAAACATGGTTTGGCTTCCAGAATCAATTTCAGTCCATGAAGGATACAAGTTGGCACAAAGAGAAATCCTCATGTGGAAAGGGAAAGGTAGATCTCGGTGAAGATCATAAGAAGAACTTACGACAGGGTAAAAAGAAACCCTTGACGGGGGACAAAGGAGTTAAAAAGCTCCAGCGTTTTCATTATAATAAAGTGGGCCACACGAAATCACCGTTGGTGGACTAGGAGAAAGCCCGATGTAGGAAAACTGGACAAGCCTGGGAGTTTTGTTGGACTGGTAACATAAAGCATAAGGTAAGTTAGACAACTGCCACAGAGTGTACAAGATGATATTAGGTTGGTTAAGGAGGAAGTGCCAGATCTGCTTAAAAAATATACACATGATGGTAGAGCTTATTCACATAGGCCAGAAGTAGCAGGTAAAGAGGTTACAATATTAAAAGACACAGGATCCTCTCAGCCTCTGATGCTGAAGGATGAGAAGATATGTACTCCTGAGGGACTAATGCCAGAAAAGGTGCTGTTAACAGGAATTCATGATGAGACAAAAAGTGCTCAATTATGTAAAGTGAGGCTAGAGTGTCCAGAGAAGAGTGGAGAATTTGTGGTAGGAGTAGTGGACAAACTCAGCTCCAGGAATACAATTTGTCCTTGCAAATGATATAGCTGATTCACTGGTAGGCATGCTGCCTACTATAGTTGAAAACCGTGGAGACTCAAACAACGGAAGAAATGCAGGATGTTTATCCAGGGAGCTTCCCAGATTGTGTAGTCACAAGAGCACAGAGTCACAAGCTGAAGCAGGAGAGACCAAATGGCACAGATAAGGAAGCTGACATAGCTTTATCAGGAACATTTTTGATCAGATAAGTGGGACAGAACAGGAGCAAATAGGTAAACATGCAAGTATCTTTAGCTCTGCTAAGCTTATTGAGTTGCAGCAAAAAGATGAGGATTTAAAACAATTATATCAAAAGGCATATACAGAGGAGAGTGAATGCATCGCTGTGTGTTATTACTTACCAAATTATGTCTGTGAGGAAATGGAGACCATGACACATTCAAGCAGATGAGAAATGGGCAGAAGTTCACCAGACTGTTTTGCCAGGAGGGTACAGAAAGGACGTGCTGCAAGTGGTGCATGAGCTACTACTTGGAAGTCATTTAGGGGTGAGGAAAACACAGGCTAAAATACAAAGACATTTTTACTGGCCTGGACTACACAAAGATGTTGTTGAATTTTGCCAGATGTGTCATACATGTCAGCTAACCATAAAACCACAGGCAGTAATAAAACCTGTACCTTTAATATCTATTCCAGCATTTGAGGAACCTTTCACAAGAGTCTGGATTGGTGTAGGTCCCCTACCTCAAACAAAAAGTGGGAATAAGTATTTATTAACAATAATGGATGTGTCGACTAGATTTCCAGAAGCAATCACATTACGCAACATCACAACTAAAACGGTTGTAGAAAAATTAATCAAATTGTTTTTACTAGATACGGACTACCAATAGAGATCCAGTCAGGTCAAGGATGAAACTTCACATCCAAACTATCAAGGAGGTTATGGATAACTTGGGAATAAAGCAATTAAAATCTACTGCTTACCATCCAGAATTGCAGGGACCGTTAGCGAGATGGCATCAAACATTAAAGACCATCTTATGGGCTT
Source organism: Chiloscyllium plagiosum (assembly GCF_037043375.1). NCBI lineage: Eukaryota > Metazoa > Chordata > Chondrichthyes > Orectolobiformes > Hemiscylliidae > Chiloscyllium > Chiloscyllium plagiosum. The sequence goes on from NW_028270166.1 coordinate 14,528,854, forward strand.
ATGGTCAGGATTATCCAGATGATTGGGATAAGGGAGTTCCATTTGTATTTGCTGCGATCAGAGATGCACCAAATGAATCAACCAAATTCAGTCCATTTGAATTAAGTTTTTGGGCATGAAGTAAGAAGACCATTAAAATTGATTAAAGAGAAATTAATAAGTCAGAATTCAGAGGTCACCCATTTCAATTATGTGTCAAATTTTAGAGAACAATTAAATAGAGCTGGGAGTTGGCTAGACAGCATTTAAAAGTATCATAGAACACAATGAACAGGGAGCCGATAAGAAATCACAAATTCGCAATTTTGCAATTGGGGATAAGATATTGGTGTTACTTCCAGTAATAGGTGTACCTTTGAAGCCAGGTTTAGTGGACCTTATCAAATTGAGAAGAAGTTGAGTGAGGTGAACTAGCTGATAAGGACTCCAGACAGTCCTTACGTGAATATTCTCAGAAGGTATTTTGTTAGGGAAGGAAAGCAAGAGGAGAAGGTGTTCATGATTACAGCACAGAAGGAAGAACCAAGTTCAGAGGATTCTGAATCGGACATTCCTCAAATCAAACTGGACAATGAGGAAGTTGTCAAAAATTGGGATAACTCATTGAGTTACCTTCCACAAGAAAATCAAAATTACCTAATATTACTATCATATGGGGATAGTAATATTACCTAATATTACTATCACATGGGGAAGTACTGACCTAGTTGTGCATGATGTAGAGATAGGAGACGCTGTTCCGATTAAGCAACATCCTTCTAGGCATGATCCTCTAACGTCGGCACAGGTTCAGAAGGAGATAGAGTGCATGCTCCAAGATGGCATAATCGAAGTGAGTTACATTGAATGGAGCTTACCTACAGTCATGGTGCCAAAGCCAGATGGTACCCAACGGTTATGTGTGGACTATCGCAAAGTCAACTCCATTACAAAGACTGATGCATATCCAATTCCGCGGTTGGAGGACTGTGTCAAAAAAGTGGGACAAGCAACTTACATTTCTAAGTTGGAATTGCTCAGAGGTTACTGGCAAGTACCTCTGTCAGAGAGAGCAAAGGCAATTCCAGCTTTCCTAACGCCAAATGGACTGTATCAGTTTAAAGTAATGTCATTTGGTTGAAAAATGCTCCAGCCACATTTCAGAGACTGACTAACAAGGTCATTGCTGAGTTACCCAACTGTTGTTTACATTAATGAACTGGTGATTCATAGTCACTCATGGAAGGAACATTTACAGCATTTATCGGATTTGTTCGATCAACTTTGGAAGGCAGGCTTGGTAGTAAACCTAGATAAAAGTTAATTTGCCAAAGCCTAAGTTACCTTCCTGGGCCATGTTACTGGACATGGACAAATGGTCCCATGGGATGCGAAAATGAAATAAATTGGGGAATTTCCCACACTGTCGATGAAAAGGGCAGTATTACGGATTCTGGGATTGAGTGGATTTTACCGAAAGTATGTGCCGGACTTGAGCAGTGTGGCTGCTTAAGTCACCAAATTGTTAAAAAAGGGCAAGATGTTTCAGTGGACAGCAGACTATCAAAAGGCATTAGACAGCCTAAAAACTGTGTTAACCACTGCCCCAGTATGAGCCACAACGGATAACACAAAGCCTTGTGCATGTTTGAATGTTAATCGTATTGTGTATAGGTGTGTTTTAGACCAATAACCAGTTTGTTTTTGAATGGTTTTGAAAAATGAAGCCATCTTTTGATATTGATAGGTCATTCTTTTTTAAAAGGGGGGAGGTTTCACAAAGCTGGTCCTTTTTTCTAAAAGCTGTTCCTTTTCTCAAGGCTACTGCGTCCTTGGTTTTCCAGGGGGGTCATAAACAGGCTGGGTTCTGAAACGGCTGGGTTTGATTTATAGAGGTGAAAGGCCATTTTGTTTTTACATAAACAAATGAGACTTTAGGGCAAAGCTTTTATGTTTTTAGAAGTAACCTGTATAAGTCAAGGGGGCGTGGTCTGCTCTCTAGCTGGTCATTTCAGTCCAGAACTAGTTAGGGAGTTCTCCTGTAGGCTGTGTGGAAACAGGCTGCTAGACTCTCTTACCTTCTGCCCTTCTAACTTTGACTTGTAAGTCTTTGTTTCATTTTTACTGTGTTTTAGGGGTTTGCTTATTGGGACTGTTGTGTATATTCGCAAAGCATAATTAAGTCTAGTTTGGACAGACTGAGTTCTGTAGGGATTCTTTATTCTGTTCTTTCTTTTCATTGTGTAATTTTGTGAATAAATTTTTGCCTGTTTTAAAACCTGGTAGTTAATCTTATTCTGGGTAACTTTCACTGTACACTTACCAAAACAAACTGCCAAAGTTATGGTCTGGGCTGCCTGCTTAAGAATGTTTTGAGTGGTCTGGCCTAGTCCATAACAATTGCTTGTAAAAGAAAAGATAGATGTGTTCAAAGAGATACTGAAATCATTTGACAATTAGTTCAACCTTAGAACTAATAAAATTCTTGAAAGAACAAGATTCCACAGAAAAAGGACAATATCTAGGAAAATTTATAGATGACTTCATTAATGATCTTTGCTGACGAGAGGTGTGATGGAACTATGGAGACTTAAAGTGATAATTCACAAGAAACTGAATTGTCATTCTTAATGTGGACATTGATAGAGTATTTATAAGATTTAATATAGCTCACAACACCGTCTTGACTTACCCTGTCTATTTGCAACTTTCCCTTCAAGGAACGGTGCACCTGAAACTCTACATCTCTTTATTTGGTAACACTTCCCAGTGCCTGACCATTTACTGTATAAGTCCTGCCTAAAATGCAACACCTCACACTTATCTAAATTAATCTCAGCCCATTGATCCATCTGATCAAGGTCCCATTGTACTCGGAGGTAAAGTTCTTCACTATCCATTTCCTTACCTATTTTGGTGCCTTCTGCAAACTTACTAACCATACCTCCTTTATGCACTGGTCAGAGGCCTCCAGTCTGAAAAGCAACCCTCTACCTCCATCACCCTCTGACTCCTACCTTGAAGCCAATTTGGTAGGAAATTGGCAAGGTCCTCCTGGATCCCATGTCCCACCTTATTAATCAGTCTACCTTGTCAAACGCTTTGCTGAAGTCCATATAGACAACATCTACCAATCTACATTCATCAGTCTTCATTGTCACCTCTTCAAAAAACTCAATCAATTTAGTGAGACACAATTTCCCACACAGAAAGCCATCCAGGTTGTCTTTAACTCTGTCTCAAATGGCTTTGATTGTATCTTTATAAAATAAGACATGCAAATCAAAAATCCATTTGTCTCTACTTCAGGAACCAAGTTTGTAAATAATGATAATACATTACAAAGTGTAAAAAGTTCTGACGAGCATAAGCAAGGTATATAGGGAGAAACCTTTCTCCTCAATACAGAGGTCAATTAGCAGGTGTCACAGTTTTAACTTAAGTAGTAAGTGGGTTCAGAGGGGATTTGAGGGAAAATGTTTTCACCTGGTTATAAGTATCTGGAACTCATTGCCTAAAGGGGCATCAAGGCAAGAACCCTCAAGACAATTAAGAATTACGTAGATGAACACTTGAAATTCCGTAGCTTACAATGCTGAAAGATTGGATGAAAACAGGTGGATGTTTGAGGACCTGCACAGACACAATGAACTGAAGGGTGCTGTAAGAACTCTAATCACAGCGGCGATCTGGGATGGGTAGGTAGTTAGCTCAGTGGTTGCATGGATGGGTAGTTGTTTGGATTGGTGAGGTGGTTAAGGAATTAGATGGTGGGCTATTTGATTTAGCCTTGAGCTCATCCCTGCCAGGAAACCTGTCACTGCAATGAAATGCATGTGAAACTGACAAGGGTGGATCTCCAGTAATTACATTGTCTCATCAATTATAAAATTGAATGGACAATAAAAATGTCAAGGAACCTCATTATAAAAAAATGTCACTGAAAACTATTTCAAATATTAAAGGGGAGTGACAAGGAACTACATTCCATACTCCCATTTGCTTAAGTTATATTCATATTAATATGCCCTCAAAGTCTGTATTTAAACCAAGTTCAAGCTGCACCATATGTAAGAGCTATTTGCAATAACCTGATTGCTGATGAAGGGTCTCCCCATTACCAGAGCACTGCAGGAATCCAAGAACATGTTGGCCATGAATTTCCATTAAAATCAAGTAGTCTGAAAAATCATATTTTGCATGCACTCGAATTTCGGATTCACAATGTCAGCTGCCAGGATACCTGCTGACAAGACAGACTTACAAAATGACCACATAGGAGTTAATTCCCAACAGTCCATAAAGAAAGCAGAGGTCTCTGGCAAGGTAACTTCACACCATGTAGTCCCCAAGGGTTTAAGAAATCTTACCTCATTCTCACTCTCTTCCAGGACTTGATCATATTCACTGAGAGAGGCCAGGAATATAACCGATATGACATTCTCAAAGCAGTGAATCCATTTCCTCCTCTCAGACTTCTGTCCTCCAACATCCACAATTCTAAGAGTTAGAGAAGGACTTAGAAATTTTGAAGACAACTGATTCAATCAGGCATAACAATAGATTGTGGTGTTCCAGAGAAAAGATCCAAACACATGCAAGTTATTATTGCTTTTAATATTAGTCACAAAAATACAAGTTTTAAATATGAATCATAGGATATTTGGTTCAGCATCAAATGTTGATACTTTTTTAAAGGAATAAAACAAAAACTAAGATAAATTTCTAGATTCCTTAAATCACACTCAGTGGTTCCAGTGAGATTTATTAGCACGTCATCCAATATCAATTAAATAAATCTAGTTCAGTTAATTTTATGGAAATTTAATTATGGGTTACCCATAGCCAAAGAACAGCATTGAAACCTGAGTCTATAATGGGAAATTCCTGGTGGATTTGTATCGCACACATCAGAAAATTGTGAACCAACTAAATGAACAGACAACAAACCATTGGCTTCTGTACCATTCAAGATCGGAGACGGTTACAGAGAGTGGTGAACTCAGCCCAGACAATCACAAAGGCTAACCTCCCATCGATGGAATCCATCTACCAGGCCCGCTGTCAAGGAAAGGGCACCAACATTCTCAAAAGTCCACCCCACCTTGACAACCTCTACAACCTCTACCATCGGGGAGAACGTACAGAGGCCTGAGCACATACACCAGCCAGTTTCGAAACAATTTCTATCCTACTGTTGTTAGAATACTGAATGGACTCAGACGCTTAACATTCACCTGTACCTGTGTTTTTGTTTTTGCCACTATTTACCTATTATTTACTTATCTCTGCTATTTAACTCTGTGATCTGCCTGTATTGATCGCAAGACAAAGCTTTTCACTGTGCCTCTGTACACGTGACAATAAATTCAATTCAAGTCATTTTCCAAGGCCAATCCACCTAACCTGCACATCTTTGGACTGTGGGAGGAAACCAGAGCACACTCATGCAGACACAGGGAGAGCATGCAAACTCCACACAGACAGTTGCCTGAAGGTGGAATTGAACCTGGTTCACTGGTACTGTGAGGCAGCAGTATTAACCACTGAGCCACTGTGCTGTCCTCAGGCTAGATTAGGCTCCAATAACTGGGGCTCATTAGAAGAAAGGATAGAAAAAGAATGAGAGAGGAAAAAAGGAATGAAATGGAGAGAGGTGGAAATAAAACACATTAAAAATTACATTGCTGGGCTGAATTTCAAACTCCCTAGCAAAGCATACTTTAGTTATTGTGTGAGTTAGCAGCAGACACATGGAAAATTAGATATAAAACATAATCGCATCACTGAACAATATGTTTGTTTCATTTTAGAAATATTGATGACCTCCATTCCAAAAGATGTATTTTACTCTATTCATGACAATTAGCAAACAAATGAGAGCGATTAAAGAGGTTATTTTGCTAACATCTTTTGCAAATATTATTGAGCAAGGATCTTGTAGCTTCAATAACTTGCAATTTTGTTCTCTTTCCCACAAAGTGATTTCAGCCTACCTTAACGAGACCTGATGCATGTTAAATGAATACTCATTGATGCCTGTTGTTGGTACTCGAACCCTCAAGACATCTTGATCTGTTGGGATGTAAGCACTGGCTGCAATACGATCAATGTCTGTCAGGTAACTGCAAAAGAAATAAACAGACCCCTGTGAGTTAGTAGAATGGAAAGGATGAATGAGTAGACTTGTGTCCTCAAGTTACGCACTGAAGTACATTAATATAGACTGTCTGTTCAAGGGAGGGAACTACAGGAAAGATATATCATTAAGATCTCCCAATTTGGGTCATTTGATCTCCAAAGTGCACAGTACCAGGCTATTTCCCATTTCTTCTTGATGTAAGCATCTGAGAAATGGCCTGAGTTGGCGATTCTATATGGAAACTGTTCATCAATAATTTTAAAAGAGAGATTGTTTACCAGGAGTAAATATGAACTTTCACTAAGAAGTTCAAACATTTCAAATCTGAGAACCAAATCCTCATATTGTTTTGGTTGGGGGCAGAATTATAGGTGGTGAAGTCTTGGGGTTGAAACTGGGGCTTAGAATTTCAAAAAACCTGGAACCTGAAACCATCTAGTCGCCAACAAGCCAGCTTCTGGTTTAATACTACCAAAGATCACGGTATAATAGAGAGGCTTAGTGATCCAGCAACTGACGCATCAGATGTAAATTCTGCAGTTCTGCCATATCCAATGATGCATGCTGGTGGGTGATTTAGGCTCCCAATTGGAGGAAGAGACTGCACAAATGACCCATTCTCAATGACCGGGGCAACACATTACCTGGGTGTGGAAATAAAAACCCCAAAGAACTGCAGATGCTGGAAATCAGAAATAAGGACAGAAATTGCTGGAGAATCTCAGCCCTGTAACCCTGCATTTCCCACGGCTAATCCACCTAGCCTGCACATCTTTGGCAACGTCTGTGGAGAGAAAGCAGAGTCCAGTGGCCCTTCTGCTGACCTTTCTTTTTTCCATTCTGAATAAGGGTCACTGGACCCAAAAGGTTAACTCTGTTCTTTCTCCACAGATTCTGCCAAATCAGCTGAGTTTTCCCAGCAATTTCAGTTTTTACCTCTGTTTAAAAGATCAGGCAACCATCTCCAACCAGGAGTGCTGAGTATTTGACCATTTCGGCCTCCCCCAGAAGTCCTAGCATCATAAATGCTGATAATCTCTCAATTTGATTCACTCCATGTGATGACTGAAGATACTGGATACTACAAAGGCTATGAGTCCTTACAACATTACAATGAATAGCACCAAGGACTAGTGCTCCAGAATTTGCCATGCCCTTAGCCAAGCTACAATGCTGGCACCTACACAAAGTGGAAAATGTCCTGGACATAAAAAAAAAGCAGGACAAATCTAATCCCACCAATTATTGATGCAACAGTCCACTTTTAACCATTAGAGTGATGGAAAGGGTCACTGACAGTGCCATCAAGCAGCACCCATTCAGCAATAACCTGCTCACTGTTACTCAGTTTGGGTTCGGACAGGACCACTCAGCTCATGATCTGATTACAGCCTTCGCCCAAATATGGATAAAGGATCTGCATTCCAGAAGTGAGATGAAAACATTTACCTTCAACATCAAGGCAACATTTGAGGGAGTCTGGAATTGAGGAGTTAAAAAAGAAAGAACTGCATTTGCTGGAAATCTGAAACAAACAGTTCTGAAGACAATGTTTACTCTGCATTTTCTCCATGGATGTTGCCAGATCTTCTGTGCTTTGCTTACAATTTCTGGTTTCATGACAATAAGGAGCCAGAACAAATCTGAAGTTAAAGGGTGTTAGGGGAATATTCACTGTTGGTTGAAGTTGTATCTAGCACAAAGGAAGATGGTTGTGGTTGTTGAAAGTCAAGCATCTCAGCTCCAGGACATCTCTGCAGGAGTTCCTCAGGGTATTGTCCAAAGCCAACTGCTTCATCATTGACCTTCCCTCCACTATTAGGTCAGAAATAAGGGGGATATTTGCTGATAATTAATTGTACAATTTACACAATCATGCCTGGCTCCTCAGGTACCAAAACAGCCCATGTCCATATGTAGCAAAACTACATAATGTCCAAGTTTGGTCAAAATAAGTGGCAAGTAACAGCCATGTCACACAAGTGCCAAGCAATCTCCTTCTCAAATGAGAGAATCTAACTATTTCACCCTGACATTCAATATAAACATTGTGGGACCATGAAAAACTGAAATGAATGAGCCATATGAACACATTGGCTACAAGAGCTGGACAATCTGCAATTATAACTCACCTCCTGTCTCCTCAAAGTCAATCTACCATCTACAAGCCACAAGTCAGGAGTGTGATGGAATCTCCCCATTTGCCTAGATGGATTCAGCTCTGACAACACTCAAGAAGCTTGACACTATCCAGAACAAAGCAAGCCACTTGAGTGCAGCTCCTGTCCAATCCACCACTTTCAACATGGCAGCAATGTGTCCCATCTATAAAGGTGTACAGCACCTCACAAAGGATCCTATACAGGACTATCCAACCAGCTCTACAACCTAGCAGGACAAGGGAAGTAGATTCATGGGAACACCACCACCTGAATATTTTCTCCCAAGCCATGTGTAGTCCTGATATCACCATTGCATCATTAGCGTCAGGTCAAAGTCCCGGTACTCCCTACCTAGCAGCACTGTACCTACACCCCAAGGATTACAGCTGTTCAGAATGTAGGCTCAGCATTGCCTTCTCATGAGAAATCAGGAATGGGCAATAAATGTTGTTCAAAGCAGCAATGCCTACAACCTATAGGAATGAAAGAAATGATTGGGAAGTGTAAGAGTCAATAAACCTGCACTTCAAAGGTGAGTCCAAGAGGCCCCCACCCCTCTCACCAACTCCAACCTCTCACCTTCGGAACGCGCAGCCCTCCACTCCCTCCGTTGCAACCCCAACCTCACTATCAAACCAGCAGACAAGGGAGGCGCGGTAGTAGTTTGGCGCACAGACCTCTACACCGCTGAGGCCAAACGCCAGCTCGCAGATACCTCCTCCTACTGCCCCCTTGACCATGACCCCACCCCCCACCACCAAACCATCATCTCCCAGACCGTCCATAACCTCATCACCTCGGGGGATCTCCCATCCACCGCCTCCAACCTCATAGTCCCACAACCCCGCACCTCCCGCTTCTACCTCCTGCCCAAAATCTACAAACCTGACTGCCCCGGCCGACCCATTGTCTCCGCCTGCTCCTGCCCCACCGAACTCATCTCCGCCTACCTTGACACCGTCCTGTCCCCCTTAGTCCAAGAACTCCCCACCTACGTTCGGGACACCACCCACGCCCTCCACCTGCTCCATGATTTTCGCTTCCCCGGTCCCCAACGCCTTATTTTCACCATGGACATCCAGTCCCTGTACACCTCCATCCCCCATCACGAAGGACTCAAAGCCCTCCGCTTCTTCCTTTCCCGCCGTACCGACCAGTACCCTTCCACTGACACCCTCCTTCAACTGACTGAACTGGTCCTCACCCTGAACAACTTCTCTTTCCAATCCTCCCACTTCCTCCAAACGAAAGGAGTAGCCATGGGCACTCGCATGGGCCCCAGCTATGCCTGCCTCTTCGTAGGATATGTGGAACAATCCATCTTCCGCAACTACACTGGCCCCACCCCCCACCTTTTCCTCCGCTACATCGATGACTGTATCGGCGCCGCCTCGTGCTCCCACGAGGAGGTGGAACAGTTCATCCACTTCACCAACACCTTCCACCCCGACCTCAAATTCACCTGGACAGTCTCAGATTCCTCCCTCCCCTTCCTCGACCTTTCTATTTCCATCTCAGGCGACCGGATCAACACGGACATCTACTACAAACCGACCGACTCCCACAGCTACCTGGACTACACCTCCTCCCATCCTGCCCCCTGCAAAAACGCCATCCCATTCTCCCAATTCCTTCGACTCCGCCGCATCTGCTCCCAGGAGGACCAGTTCCAAAAACGCACATCCCAGATGGCCTCCTTCTTCAAGGACCGCAATTTCCCCCCCGACGTGATCGACGATGCCCTCCACCGCATCTCTTCCACTTCCCGATCCTCCGCCCTTGAACCCCGCCCCTCCAACCGCCACCAGGTCAGAACCCCACTGGTCCTCACCTACCACCCCACTAACCTCCATGTACAGCGCATCATCCGCCGTCATTTCCGCCACCTCCAAACGGACCCCACCACCAAGGATATATTTCCCTCCCCTCCCCTATCAGCATTCCGTAAAAACCACTCCCTCCGTGACTCCCTCGTCAGATCCACACCCCCCACCAACCCAACCTCCACTCCCGGCACCTTCCCCTGCAACCGCAGGAGGTGCAAGACTTGCGCCCACACCTCCCCTCTCACCTCCCTCCAAGGCCCCAAAGGAAACTTCCATATCCGCCACAGATTCACCTGTACCTCCACACATATCATCTATTGCATCCTCTGTACCCGATGTGGCCTCCTCTATATTGGGGAGACAGGCCGCCTACTTGCGGAGCGTTTCAGAGAACACCTCTGGGACACCCGGACCAACCAACCCAACCACCCTGTAGCTCAACATTTCAATTCCCCCTCCCACTCCACCAAGGATATGCAGGTCTTTGGACTCCTCCATCGTCAGACCACAGCGAAACGACGGTTGGAGGAAGAACGCCTCATCTTCCGGCTAGGAACCCTCCAACCACAAGGGATGAACTCGGATTTCACCAGTTTCCTCATTTCTCCTCCCCCCAGCCTGTCTCAGTCAAATCCATCAAATTCAGCACCGCCTCCCTAACCTGCAATCTTCTTCCCGACCTCTCCGCCCCCACCCCAATCTGTCCTATCACCCTCACCTTGACCTTTTTCCACCTATCACATTTCCGACGCCCCTCCCCCAAGTCCCTCCTCCCTATCTTTTATCTTAGCCTGCTGGACAAACTTTCCTCATTCCTGAAGAAGGGCTAGTGCCCGAAACGTCGATTCTCCTGTTCCCTAGATGCTGCCTGACCTGCTGCGCTTCTCCAGCAACTGTTAAGATCTGGGTTTGCGAGTTAACGGGGTGAGGGCGTCACTGGCTGGGCCAGCATTTATTGCCCATCCCAGAAGGCAGTTAAGAGTCAACCCCACTGCTTTGGGTATGGAGTCCAGGTAGACAGGATAGTGATCAGAGCATTGAGTATAGGAGTTACGATGTCATACTGCGGCTGTACAGGACATTGATAAGGCCACTTTCAGTTCTGGTCTCCCTGCTATAAAAAAGATGTTGCTAAACTTGAAAAGGTTCAGAAAAGATTTACAAGGATGTTGCTGGTTTTAGAGAGTTTGAGCTATGGAGATAGGCTGAATAGCTTGGCACTATTTTCCCTGAAGCATCGGAGGCTGAGGGGTGACCTTATTGAGGTTTATAAAATCATGAGGGGCATGGATAGGATGAATAGCCAAGGTCTTTCCCCCAGAGTAGGGGAGTCCAAAGCTTGTGTAATCATCAGCAAACATCCTCACTTCTGATCTTATGATGGAAGAAAGGTCATTTCAGAGGGCATTGAGGGACAACCACATCACTGTGGGTCTGGAGTCACATGGAGACCAGACCAGGTGAGGATGGCAGTTTCCTTCCTGAAGGACATTAGTGAATTACATGGGTTTTTCCAATAATGGTTTCATGGTTATCAATAGATTCCAGATTTATTTTAATAGAATTCAAACTCCACCATCTGCCATGGCAGGATTTGAACCCAGGTCCCCAGAACATTAGCTGAGATTGTGGATTAATAGTCTAGCAATAATACTAAAAAAGAGAAAATGCTGGAAAATCTGAGCAAGTCTGGTAGCATCTGTAAGGAGAGAAAAGAGCTGACGTTTCAAGTCTAACTGACAAAGGGTCAGTTAGACTCGAAACATCAGCTCTTTTCTCTCCTTACAGATGCTACCAGACTTGCTCAGATTTTCCAGCATTTTCTCTTTTTTGGTTTCAGATTCCAGCATCCGTAATAATTTGCTTTTATCTAGCAATAATACTACTTGGCCATCACCTCCCCTTATGCAATCATGCAAAACAGGAACAGGCAATTCACCTTGTGGAACTCTCTAAGGCTTAAAACTCCCTCAAGGAATAAACAAATGACCAATTCTACAGCTTGGCGTGACTGCAGTTTATAATCCCTTTCAGATAGCACTCCCATTGGCTGCTTCCCAACCTGTCACACCCAAGGCTCATGACACAGAGGTAACAGCACTGACTGACAGGAAATTTCTACAGGACTCCTAACTGTCATTATGGAATATTAATAAGGTGTTCTTGAAGAGCTGCCAATTGCTTAAATGAAGCGTGGGACAAAGATTGGAACAGGCGGCAAGCATATTTAAAATCAGCTGTAATTTAGGCTATATCTATGAACAGGGTAGTCCTGAGATGAAAATCCCATCTATCATTTCCACTAGAAAGGATTAGGGGCAATTATTTCACACTGGCATGGAACAAGTTAGCACAGAAGAGCATTAAATTTCATAATATAATTCACTTCAAAAGGCAACCAGGTGTAATTCTGAAGACTGCTGGGATAGAGAGAGAGAAAGTGGAGAAAGTGAGGACTGCAGATGCTGGCGATCAGTCGAAGAGTGTGGTGCTGGAAAAGCACAGCCGGTCAGGCAGTATCCGAGAAGCAGGAGAATCGACGTTTTGGGCATAAGTTCTTCATCAGGATTTCACTTTGGGCATAAGTCCTTCCTGACAAAGGGCTTATGCCCGAACATCGACTGTCCTACTCCTTGGATGCTGCCTAACCAGGTGTGTTTTTCCAGCACCACACTCTTCGACTGCTGGGATAGAGACCAACCAAGTGCCTGGGGTCTGAGACAAAGCAAAAATACAATGGAATTGTGAAAGCAAATTTCCCTACTTTCCTCCACCATCAAAGTAAGCATAGACAAATGGAACTAATGTACAGTGATTGAGTTAACTCTCCTCTCTCCATCTCTACAGATTCTGCCCAATTTGCTGAGTTTCTCCAGTACTTTCTGTTTGCATTGCAATTATTGGCACAATTGCTAACATTAAGTGAATTCCTGAACAGGAGGGAACCTCAGAAAGGAAATTAAAATAACAAAGACTTACTAATTTGTAGAGTCAAGCAACTGGTACTCCCGACGTCGTTCATAACACATTCTCACTCCTGGATCATTCCATAAGCTTTTAATTGCATCTGCATGGTGCCTTTCAAGAGTAGTGATTTTATAGGCTTCTAAATCCTTTATTACCTGAGAATTTTCCTGTGAATTAAATAGGAATGCAAATTGTAGCACTAACACAGATTGGATTCCCTAAATTCAACAAGCTTTAAATGGCTACATAAATTGAAGTTAAACAGAAAGACCTGCTATAGCAACACGATTGATTATAGTGTGGCAAGTTTATATACGTAAAGCCACCTTAATTGTGGTGATGCGAATTTGTAATAGAGATATAAACATTACTGAATAGGTAACTTGAAAACTGGGATCAAATTAGGTCTGCCACTCTGGTCAATTATTCTTTGTCTCCTAATTACAATTACATTTGATTCAAAGATTAGTTATTTGTCATGAAAAATGTCACAGAATATTACTGAGCAATGAATATATAATCTTGCATCAGGAGCACTGCTTTTCTTCCTTATATTCCTATTCCCATACACATGATGGAAACATCATGTGACAACATGGAGAATTACACTTGAGTTCGCAAAAATAACTGTTTCACAATGAAAAGTCTAACATCCAGTGGGATGACTCCAAATGCCAATCTCACACAGAACCTGAACATTGCCCTTAACCTCTAATCTTGAAATCATTCTGATCCTCTTTTCGCTTCTGCTGCTGAAATTCTGGTTCGTGGACCTTGTCAGTTTGAGATTCAATGGGAGGCCTTTTCCACATTCACTTCCTTAGAAAGTAAAATCGAGTTTGGGTGTATAACCAATGAGGAGAAAGTGAGGGCTGCAGATGCTGGAGATCAGAGCTGAAAATGTGTTGCTGGAAAAGCGCAGCAGGTCAGGCAGCATCCAAGGAACAGGAGAATCAACGTTTCGGGCATAAGCCCGAAGATTCCTGAAGAAGGGCTTATGCCCGAACTGTCGATTCTCCTGTTCCTTGGATGCTGCCTGACCTGCTGCGCTTTTCCAGCAACACATTTTCAGCTCTGTATAACCAATGACCAATCCATTCCCACCACTCACAGCCCTGTTAAACTTCAAGATGGATGACCCTACACTACTCTAAACAGCTGCCTGAAGATCTGCCACTGTTCAACTGTCAGTTTGTCCAAAGGTAAATCCTGCTCACCCATCATTCTCATCCCAATTCACCACATTCCTCGTCTGTATTTACTTTATAAGCTCTTCAGTATAATACACAGAGGCTCTGAAACTGGCTGTTGTATTAGCATAGTGCATAGCACTTGCAGCAATAGATTGAATTGTCATATGGTAGAGATCTATGGGGTACCTCACCTGGAAATGTTTTATTTCCTTACTAGAAGTTAATCCCTTACCGAAGGCTTGCTCAGTGGAATGCAGGGACACCCCTTTACCCAAAATCCATGCTTCATGGATGGGTATAAGAACAGGAAGAGTTTTGAGGGATATGGGCCAAGTTCTGTGAAAGGGGACTACATTACTTTCGGACATCTGGTTGGCATGGATGATTTCTATGACTGCCATCACAGCAACAAGACTCTCAATACTAAGAAGATCACAAGTGAACCCAATCTTGTTGCTAATGAACATCTGCATGTGTAATTCCAATAAATGTTGCTGAAAAACAGACATTTTCTCTCTTATTAGCCAATATGGTGGTTAATTGTTGTCCCCATACCACTGCTCTAGTTGAATTTAGTTAACTCAGTGTTGACCGAGCCACAACCCTGCTTCAGCAACAGCGACGACATCACTCAACCTTTCAGGAGAATGTGTGAAATTAACTTTCAAGACCTAACAAAATGTGAGTGGGAATGACAAATACTTGACAAACAAGTCACATCTTTATTATGTTTAAGAAGTTCAATGCATGTGGTTAATATTATATGAGTTCTCTTTTCCATAAGAAGTACAGTTATTCCCATTCTGAATTGGCTGTTCTGTTTGCATTTTTACTTGTCAAGTCTATTCATGCATATTATTACACAATGTCAATGTAGTAAGTTTGAATATTTTTAATCAACTGGTCAGACATGTTAAGACACATCTCTGGAGGAAGTCGGGCTTGAACCCAAGCCTTCTGACTAAAATATAAGGATACTTCCACAAGGCCCTTTTTAGCAGTAAATTTGATTTTTAAAAATTTAATCTTATTTTCTAACCAACCTGCTCAGAGATGTTATTACACAGCTCCGGAGTGGGCTGGACTTGAACCCAGGTTTCCTGGTTCAGGGATAGGGATACTATCACTATGCCATAAGAGGACCCTAAGCAATAAGTTTGCATAGATCTTGTTAATTGAAATCTGGTTCATTCCATTGTTTCTAAAATGCTTGACATTAAATATCTGACTAACACCCTCCACACAGCTGGAATATGAGGTAACGGTTATGCTCTACAGCTGGGCCATGAGATAGAATTTCCAGATCCTCTTCCATTACCATCAGTCTCCTCTCCATGGGAAGCTTACCATTCTGAACATGGGGAGCAGCACTCATTTCAGAAACTATCTGCGAGTGTCATCACTTTGTTTTAGCTAAAATTAAATCCATGGATACTGGGAATCTGAAGTAAAAGAGCAGGTGAAAGTCGACAGAATTTGGAAAAAATAATGTTGGAATTCCCATTAAACTATCTCTCCTTTCCAAATGTTGGCTGATTTGGGGCATAAGCAATTCTTCCTTGTTAAAGAGAGGGTACTGGAACAGTAAAAAAGAACTCAATTTTAATTAAAAGGTTCTTTTTGCCTCAATCAAAATTTCTTGTTAATATTTTATGTTCAACAATGAACGTTGCTTCGTAAACAACCCAAAGCTTTTCAGAGTCCTTTTGTTTTTAGCTATTTAAATTTTTCAACAATTAACCAAAAATGTTTATCAAGATGTTAACAGAGAAATGTTTTTTGATCCAGTCTTCAGGATGATTAGATTACTTACAGTGTGGAAACAGGCCCTTCAGCCCAACAATTCCACACCAACCCTCCGAAGAGCAACTCACCAAGACCCATTCCCCAACATTTACCCCTTCAGCTAACACTATGGGCAATTTAGCATGGCCAATTCACTTAACCTTCACATTTTTGGATTGTGGGAGAAAACCGGAGCACCCGGAGTAAACCCACGCAGACACGGGGAGAATGTGCAAACTCCACACAGACATTTGCTTGAGGCGGGAATTGAACCCAGGTCTCTGGCGTTGTGAGGCAGCAGTGCTAACCACTGTGCCACCATGCCACCAAATGTATGTTATGTATGGTATGTTATGTGGCCAAAAGAATTATTACTGTTTTTCAGAATCTAATACAAAAGCACAGATGAACAGAAAATTCCTTCACACACTGCCTTTTTCAGTCCAATTATCTACAGGAAGAATTTCACTTCCATTGTTCTATTATTAGTTTAGGAGATTTGCTTGATCATCCTGTTTAATCACAAGCTGGTATAACCTTTGTTCCTGCTGTTAGTTTGTCACCAAAATTACATTCTATCACCACCAAAGCTGACCTTAGCTACACAGACTTGAAGGTGCCTTTATGTAGTGACTGTAACAATGTCAGTCAACTGGACATCATGGAAGATGTATTCTCTCATTGGGGCAGTTAATCAGGTTCAATCAGGGAGCCCTGGCTGACATATAAAAAGGATGAGTGTCAGAGATACTGACACTCTGGTACCTGACTCTGAATGAGGCAGTACAAAAGTCAAGGACTGTTCATGTGTAAATAAAGGATGACTTGGTGACAGGATACCAGCCTCTGTGGAGTTATTTCACTTGCCTCACACTGTATCTGCTCAAGACCAGACTCTACCTAAGGCTGAGCATATATTAGTTTTGAGGGAGAGTCCCAGGTCCAAGGCACAACATAAATTTTGAAATGATCAAGAACAAATCAAATTTATTGGGGCTTAATGAATTACAGTACCACAATGCAAACAGAATATGTCATTAGAAAGAGGATAAGGATTTCGTCCAGCCCGCGTTAGGAATTTTTATGGCACAAATTAAGGGGGATAAAATATATGAAACTGACAATTGATTACAGGGTTATGAGGATGGAGAATGGAATGCAATGATAATGGGAGGCAGTGATCTAGTGGCAATGTCACTGCACTGATAATCTAGAGGCCTAGGTTATTGTTTAGGGGTTGTGGATTTGAATTTAAACATAGGAAATAATGAAATTTGAATTTCAAGAAAATCTGGAATTAAAAAGCTTGTCTCATGGTGACCATTGCTATGGTAATGGTGACCATTAAACTATGATCAATTGTTTTAAAAATCTATCTGGTTAACTCATGCACTTTAGAAAAGGAAATCTGCTAGCCAAAATGCGACTCTGGGTTCACAGAAATGTAGGTGACACTTAAATGCCCGCTGGGATGTCTCTAACAAGAGTTTGAGGGTTAATTGGGCAAGGGTAATAGACACTAGCCAAGGTGGTGATGCCCACATCCCAGGAATAAGTATATACAGTAGAAACATACAGATTGCATTGCCTGGTACACTGGAACATAGGCCAACGAGGATTAAACATAGCAAATGTGATCAGATAGAACCCCCTGTTGGTGAACAAGTATAGCATAGAAAATGTGGGCAATACAGGTACAGCAACTTCACATGAGGAGGGAGTGCACCTTCTGTAGTTCGGGCATCAACAAATAAATACTAAAGGAAAACAGGTAAAGATCACTTACTTTAAAGTAATTTATTGCTCTTTGAATGGAGATAACATATGCTTCATATAAGTGAGCATGGAAGAGAGACATCAACACTGTCTGGTTCCAGAGCACTGATAACCTTTCAGGATGTTAAGTATTTTATCTTTCCATAGTCTCCATCACAATCGTTCTTACTGAATGGAATAATTCAGAAGTGAAGCAAGAATGGCTTTCCCTCCTAGAATGTGATTTCTGAAGCCTAACTGTTCCTGTATAGCACTTATAAGAGAAATACTTTATGAATAAGTCTCAAATGAAATATTTCCCTTTCTATCTCCCTTTCCATGCTGCTTGTTGTCACAGCTGATAAATGCTGGCTACCTGAACTAATACACTTTACTGGCAAAAGCAGATAGAGGATATATGGTGTGAGGTTACCTACTTGAGATTGTCTGGCAAGAAAATAATTTAGTCTGAGCAAATGCTTCATTCTGCCAAACAGATAATATTTCTGTCAGGATCCTGTTCCTTGTTGCACATACAATTTAATATTGAAACAAAATTGCCTGTTGTCACTGAGGTTCCCTGACCTCATCTTCCTCCTTTTTCTAACTACCTCTTGTTTATAGATACATTCTGCGGTGAAAAGCCATATCTTTAATGGTGCATCATTCATTCCAAATGTTTAAGAAAACATTCTAATATTTTATCAAGGAACCTGTGCCATGAATCAAAATGCTGAACTTTCAAAACAAAATGTTTTTGAGGATGTAGGTCTTACTGTGAAGGCCTCGTTTATTGCTGACTCTAGTTGCCCTGACAGTGTGCTGATGGGCCTTCTCCATGTGAACCGCTGAACCACCCAGTGCTGATGGTCATGACCCTCTAAAGATGATGCCAGACAAAGGATTCCAGGACAGTGACCAACACCAATAAAGGAACAGGAAGAATGCTGGGTGAGTGTAACCTGGGGAAGATGGAGTTTCTGAGGTGCCCTTGTCCATCTTGGTGGAGACGTTATGGGGATGTGAGGGACTGTCGAAGCAACATTAGCAGGCGCTGCTGTGCATTGTATAGAACACAGTGGCTCAGTGGTTAGCACTGCTGCCTCACAGAGCCAGGGTCCTAGGTTGGATTCCAGCCTCGGGCAACTGGTTGCGTGGCGTTTGCACATTCTCTTGGGGGAATGCATGGGTTTCCTCCAGGTGCTCCAGCTTCCTCTTACAGTCCAAAGATGTGCAAGTCAGGTAAATTGGCCATGCTAAATTGCCCATAGTGTTAGTTGCATTAGTCAGAGGGAAATGGGTCTGGGTGGGTTACTCTTCGGAGGGTCGGTGTGGACTGGTTGAGCCAAATGATCTGTTTCCACACTGTAGGTGCTGCTGTGCATCGTATAGATAAACATATCTATATAGCTATCTATACAGATAGATAACTATATAAACATTGGCAATGGAACAGCTCGATGGATCCCATTGGCGGGGGCATCTGTAAATCAAACTGCTGAATATTGAGGCACTATAATGTTGGAGTGGCGGAGGCGGCGGGGTGGTGGTGGTGGTGGGTGGGGGGGGGGAGGGTAGGTCTGGCCCTTTAGCCAGCTCAGTGTGCCGAGCTGCTGTCTGCCTGTCTCAGGTAAACATTAAAAATCTCATGCAGCTATTTGAGAATCAGTCACCAGTTCTCCGAGTGTCTGGCCAACATTCCTCTTTCAAACAACACCAGAAACAAAAGATTAACTGTTCATTCATCATCTGTTGTTTGTGGGATGTTGATAGAAAGGAACAACTGCCAACTTTACCATTTGATCATACTTTTTCATTAATTTTGGCACCAATGCGATCTCTCAAAAGCTTTGGCTGGCAGAGAAGCCACTGGACTGACTTTAAGAATGAATCCTATTCCTGTTCTTATTTATTAGGATACTCTCCATAAGATGAAATGGAAACTGTTTAAGTGTAGACAGCAGAAACATCATTTCATAAAATAGGCAATCTAATCTCAATACAGAACAATCAAAAATTAAAAGATTTACATTAGCCATTTTTTAACATCATTCCTTTTATTCTCACCTTATTCTCCTGCAGCTGATATTGTATATTCAATGTGTCCATAGCTCTGACAAGGGACTGTACTGCAGTGATAATGTTCTGAAAGACCAACTTTGCAAATGCTTTCCTGTCTTCCTCTGAGTATCCAGACCCATGGATGATTCTCATCTGTTTGATGAATGTGCTCTTGCCACTTTCTCCAGTGC
Source organism: Chiloscyllium plagiosum (assembly GCF_037043375.1). Classification (NCBI taxonomy): domain Eukaryota; kingdom Metazoa; phylum Chordata; class Chondrichthyes; order Orectolobiformes; family Hemiscylliidae; genus Chiloscyllium; species Chiloscyllium plagiosum. The sequence goes on from NW_028270166.1 coordinate 14,548,915, forward strand.
CTGGTTTAAAAGAGAAAGTGAGGTACAAATTAGAATCCTCAACTGTGACAGATCACAGAAACCAGCCAGAAGCGGCTACAACGAGCAGTGCATTGTTCTGTTGTATCATCCTGCACACAAATCTGCTACACGGTGAGTCCCTGGTTTCAGAGACAATCTGACGTTGGAAAGACATGGCCAGAAAGGAAGGTGTTTGTCAACGGAAAGCAAAGAGATTGGAAGTTCAAGAAGCCCAGACCTTGGTTCATGTCTCTAGCCTGCTGTGTCCACTTGGAAAGTGCAATGTTGTGTGAAGAGACAGGGAAGCTATGGAGCTCTAAGGTTATAATTAGTAAGTGGCTTTCGGTCAGGGTGAGGATTGAGATATATGGTGCTTTATTTCTGGAATCCTGGGCTGACCAGCCCAGAATCAAGATCCTCAACACATCTATTAAAATGTATTTTATTGAAATGTTTATAGTGCTCGACTCTCAATCCCCAAGTCTAATATACCACACAAATTAAGGCTAGTTATGAAAGAGAACATAATTTGGTGTATTGGTTTCAGAACAAATAATCCTAATGGTACATTATCTCGAACACATATTCCAAGGCAATTAACTCACTTGCCTCAAGTTCAAAATGAAGAATTTAAAAGAATGGCTCATCCCACTTTTATTTCAGGATCACTATAAATAGATAATATGTGCCAGGCTTGCCAGCCAAAGAGCTATCTGAGGCTTAACTGGTAGAACCCTTCCCTCTGAGTCACAGTTGCACATTCAAGTCCCATTCTAAGAGTCTGAGCACAAAATCTAGGTTGATGCTCCAGTACAGTATTGAGGTAGTGCTAATCTATTAAATAAGACTTAAATCAAGGCAGTACCGTCCCTCTCACGTGAATTTAAAAGATCCCATGGAACTATGTGAAGAAGAGTCAAGATGGTTTGCCTACTGTCCTGGCTAAAAATTAGCCCTCAAACAACGCTGTAAACAAATGACTTCATCATTAGCACATCACAGCTTTTGAGGACTTCGAGTCATAGAGATGTACAGCACGGAAACAGACCCTTCAGTTTAACTCGTCCATGCCGATCAGACACCCCAACCCAGTCTAGTCCCACCTGACAGCACCCGGCACATATCCCCACAAACTCCTCCTATTCATATACCCATCCAAATGCCTTTTAAATGTTGCAATTGTACCAGCCTCCACCACTTCCTCTGACAGCTTATTCCACATACGTACCACCCTCTGAGTGAAAAAGCTGCCCCTTAGATCTCTTTTATATCTTTTGCCTCTCACCCCAAACCTGTGCCCTCTAGTTCTGGACTCCCCCAACCTAGGGAAAAGACTTTGTCTATTTATCCTATTCATGCCCCTCATGATTTTATAAACCTCTATAAGGTGACCCCTCAGCCTCCGACACTCCAGGGAAAACAGCTCTAGCCTACCCAACCTCTCCCTATAGCTCAAATCCTCCAGGACTTGCTTCATACAAAATGTTTCCTGTATTAATCTGCACTATAACATGAAAAACAATTCACAAGTAATACACTGGCTTTAAAGAGCTTTGGTACATCCCGAGGCTGAGAAGGTGCTGTAGGAATGCCTTTATTATTTAATGATTACTACTTCTGGATAAGATATACAGAACACAATTTTGGATGGCTTTTATTTGGTTCTTAACAATTGTGCCAAACTGAGGAGGGTAAAGACTCTTAAAAGTGGGAACAATGCAAAAAGCATGCTGCAGCACACAGGGAGCTGCAGAACGACTCAATGAGGATGTCGTCCTCTTGCTATCGCAGCCCCTCAAAACACCCAGAGCATCGGATGTTTTGAACAGAGGATGGTTGCAGCAGATGGTTGGAGAAGCAGCATCAGCTACTGCCACACTTAGCTCCTCCCACTAAAATAAATGGGAAACATTTTGTGGTTAACTTTCCATGCTTAAGGCTACTTTAAATATTCCCTGGGTCACGTACAATTAAAATAAATTAGTTAAAACATTCATCTGTTATACTAACATTGACACCTGCAGGCAAGGAAGTAAGTGCACTCTCAGTACACTGGAGGCGGCATAACAGTTTGGAAACTAATACTTAAAACTGAACACACTAGTTCTCCATTTATAGTGTACAAGACAAAGTGGACCAATATTCACCAGTTTTACTGGTTTTTCCTTCTTTATGATAAAATATTGCCATTAGCAACATGTATCATTGACTTTGAAATACTGTATCTTAAGAATCTGCATAGAGTCACTTTAATATACAGTAAATACATATGAAATACTTGGGAGATATTATCAAGGTCCATTTCTGTTTTAATGTACGGGTGTGTGTGATGCCAAATAATTTTCAATTCTGATATTGGTAAATAAATTGAAATTAAGATTGTAATCCAATTCAAAACTGTACTCCACTGCACAAAACAAATACCAATTTATTAACACAGCTATAGACTCAGACCATAATAATTTAGAGATTGCCTAATTAATCTATTCAGGGACATTATTAGACACCGCTGGGGCAGGGAAACTGAACCTAGGCTTAGCGGCAGCGATGTTACCACATTGCCATAGGCACTCTCCCATAACAATATTCAAGTAAATGTAATTCAAGTACTTTCTTGTGTACAAATCTACAATTGTGGTTAATTGTAGCTCCCCTACCACCAGGTCAACACAGACAATGCAAAAATAATGAAGAATGTGATAAATGAAAACTTTTAAAAATGGGTACCTGTTATGAAATGAAAATTTTGTTTCTGTATATACATAAGGGAGAGGGAGAATTTTATCTGCAGAATCACTTCCCATTTTTATATATTCTGTTTTCCCCTTTTACACAATTCAATGTCACCGGCTGTCTAAGTGGTTTTGTGTTTGGTGCCATTTGTGGCTGTTCTACACAAACATGGTCAATTTTTGCTCACACGATATACTTCACTTCCACATGGAGGCTGTGTATTTAAACGGTATGGCGTTGTGGTCAGATCAGCCTGTGAAGTGCCCCTGGATTTCTAGCGTAACAGGAGTTTCAGTTGCTGGGAGAGAGCTCAGAGACCCAGGTTCTCTTCAGTTTTTAAAGGAGATGACATAAAGGGGCCTGATTGAGTAATATCAAAAGGATAAATGAAAGCTCTCGTAGGGCTAGGTGGCAGGTTCAAATTTGAGAAAGGCACATTTCTTGCTCGTGAGATTTTTCTCAAGTCATGGACAAAATTTGTTGGGGAGCAGAAACAATGTAAACATGAAGCACTTTCCTCACTTCAACATTGCCTGTAAAAGCAAAGTAATCCAGAACTGGGAAGTAGCAGGAATATATTTAATGAAGGTTCCTTGGGCAGAGAATTCCATAGATTCACTACTCTCTGGGAAAAGCAGTTCCTCCCCATCTCTGTCCTAAATCTATTCCCCCTAATCTTGAGGCCATGTCCCTGAGGAGACACGCCAGTGGAACTTTCAGGGTAGCCCATCCATGAACTGTTGGATGCAGCCTGATAGACTGAATGGACATTCCTCATTTCTGCTGTCCTCTGTGCATTAAGAACCCTGCCTGCCCATTACAATTGTGTTTGACGTGTTGTTTCCATTGAATGCTGAAGATGCAATGTGGTAAAATGCATCATGAAACTTGATGTGCACATCGGAACACAGTCAGATGATCCTTAAGTAAACAGAAGCAGGAATAATTTCATCTGCCAGAAAACCGGTGACATTAAGTAAAAATATGACAACAAGCAGTCGTCTTGATTTCACACCAGTGAGAGAAAGTGTTTAACCACATTGTGTTCCCAGCAGACAAAGCAAAGAAATCAGGAGTTCAGACATGGCCCTGAAGGAGTTAAAGGCATTCACTGATTGCAAAAACATTTACTTTCAGCTTAAATCAAAGTGATGAGATGCTAGTGTTACAGAAATCATGCTGTCCTTCACACTCTCGGATTGTAGTCCATTGTCAATGCAGCTTTGAGACAGCTAGGTTATTTAGCTTTAAGGAAAAGACAGGGTGAATCGCTGAGCAAGCAGCTTGCATAACAAGGTCACATGTGTCATATACAGTTGTCAACAGATCTCCCGAAAGGTTCAAGAAAGGATTCTACAGTGATACAATTGGTACGTTGGCTGATTCATGGAAACCCTTTGGCAGTTTTTATCCATTTCCTGGCATTCAATAAATAAATTATAAATGTCTCTGAACTTGTACAAATTTATTGCTTATACTCCCATACCTGAGAGGGCGCTGTAGGCAGCGACTTGTAAACTTTTCATTGTACTAGTTTGAGTGCATGTGACAATAAAGCTAATTCAACACTATCATATCTTTCCAGTTGATTGGATCCTTCCAGCTGGTTCACAAAATATGAACTATGGCTTGGATATTCCTTCCAGGAGCGAGAAATATAAATTGAAACTCAGGGTACAACCTGAACCCTGTCTCTGAACAGGGGAGGGGTTTGTGCTCAGGGTACTTACTGATTCCTCAGAACAGCTCAGAGCCATGGTGTTGGTGAGGATCTGCTAGCACTGATATATGCAGCTTCTAATAAATAGCAGAAGCTGGCATTGGCCAGAGATAACAGCAATGCCTTAACTTGGCTCTCCATTGTCCTTGTGACTGGATTCATCACATCTGTGAGAGCCCCAGATTTATAGGGGGGTGTGGGTCCTAACTTCATGTGATCGCAGCCATGGAACAGAACGAGCTATGGACACCACCAGGGTCATGATCATGCAGAATGCGGGTGTGGCACGATGAAGATTGGTGGTGTTATTGGGCCAATGTGTTCATTAAGTGTGTACCCTGTCTGATAGTATTCCAATGTGCTACATTGGGAAGGTTCCATGATTTGGAGGAGCAGCTGTTGGACTAGGGTGAACAAAGTTAAAAATCACACAACACCAAGATATAGTCCAACAGGTTTATTTGGAAGCACGAGCATTCGAAGCGCTGCTCCTTCATCAGGTGGTTGTAAACCAGGACCATAAGACACAGAATTTATTGTAAAAGATTACAGAGTCATGCAGCTGAAATGATATATTGAGCAAACCTAGATTTGTTGAACAAATGATTTATTGAACAAATCTAGGTTTGTTCACTATATCGTTTCAGCTGCATGACACTGTAATCTTTTGCAATAAATTCTGTGTCTTATGGTCCTGCTTCACAACTACCTGATGAAGAAGCAGCACTCCGAAAGCTAGTGCTTCCAAATAAACCTGTTGGACTATAACCTGATTTTGTGTGATTTTTTAACTTTGGGAGGTCTCAGCACTGCAGAGGCTTCTACTGTCCAACGCGAGTTCTTGTAACCTCTTCCCGTTTTCTCCGCAGGTGGGAACATCCAAGCAATGGGACCAACTTGCTCATTGTCATTAGGTCAAGCTTCAGCTGCAAAACTTAGAAGGACCAACCTTACACCCTACCAAAAACACCTTGCATCATGCAGACACTGTCTCCTCAGTGGGTTCTCGTATAGGGTATGAAAGGGTGGCATTGGGGCAATGAGAACTGTGCCAGTGGATAAGAGGAGGTGACAAAGGCAACTTTTGAAAGTCTCACTCAGTGTGGCCCTGCTCAGCTGGGGACAGCTGCAAGGGCCTCATGACCACCAGAAACATGTCTTCAACAGCAACAAGTGTGCTCCCATGTGTTCCCTTGAGGCAGAATGGACTGAGCTATACCCTTTCAATTCACTGCAAGCTTCTCCTGAAATTCATATTGAGAATTCATCTATTTTGCTTCTCATCGTCCTCCAGCAGATGTTTCCTTAGGGACACATTCAAAAGGGGAGTCAGTGACCTAATGGATACTGATCTTGAGGCTCGGCTGATGTTCTGGGGACCTGGGTTTAAGTCCTGCTGCAGCAGAATTTGAATTCAATAAACAATATTCTGGATTTGGGAATCTACTGATGACCATGGGAGCATTGTGGATTGTCGGAGGAACATATCTGGTGCACTGGTGTCCTTTGGGGAAGGAAATCCTCCTGTTCTCCTTGCCTGTTCTGGCCTACATGTGACTTCAGAACCACACACTGTGGCTGGGGACAAGGTTCGTCATGGGAGACTGGTTAGCAAGGTTAGATCTCATGGAACACAGGAAGAACTAGCCATTTGGTTACAGAACTGGTTCGAAGGTAGAAGACAGAGGGTGGTGGTGGAGGGCTGCTTTTCAGACTGGAGGCCTGTGACCAGTGGAGTGCCACAAGGATCGGTGCTGGGTCCACTGCTTTTCGTCATTTATATAAGTGCTTTGGATGTGAACATAGGAGGTATGGTTAGTAAGTTTGCAGATGACACCAAAATTAGAGGTGTAGTGGACAGCGAAGAAGGTTACTTCAGGGTACAATGGGATCTTGATCAGATGGGCCAATGGGCTGAGGTGTGGCAGATGGAGTTTAATTTAGATAAATGTGAGGTGTTACATTTTGGAAAGCAAATCAGAGCTGGACTTATACACTTAATGGTAAGGTCTGGGGACTGCTGCTGAACAAAGAGAGCTTGGAGTGCAGGTTCATAGTTCTTTGAAAGTGGAGTCACAGGTAGCTAAGACAGTGAAGTTTGGTACGCTTCCCTTTATTGAGTACAAAATTTGAGAGGTCATGCTGTGGCTGTACAGGGCATTGGTTAGGCCGCTTTTGGAATATTGCATGCAATTCTGGTTTCCTCCTTATCGGAAAGATGTTGTGAAACCTGAAAGGGTTCAGAAAAGATTTACAAGGATGTTGCAAGGATTGAGCTATAAGGTGAGGCTAAATAGGCTGGGGCTGTTTTCCCTAGAGTGTCAGATGCTGAGGGGTGATCTCATCAAGGTTTATTAAATCATGAGGGACATGATTAGGGTAAATAGACAAGGTATTTTCCCTGGGGTGGGGCAGTCTAGAACTGGAGGGGTTACGTTTAGGGTGAGGGGGAGAGATATAAAAGGGACCTAAGGGGCAACCTTTTCATACAGACAGTGGTGCCTGTATATAATGAGCTGCCAAAGGAAGTGGTGGAAGCTGGTACAATTGCAATATTTAAAAGGCATTTGGATGGGTATGTGAATAGGAAGGGTTTGGAGGGATATGGGCCAAGTGCTGGAAAGTTGGACTAGATTTGGTGAGGATATTTGTTTGGCATGGACGAGTTGGACCAAAGGGTCTATTTCCATGCTGTACATCTCTATGACTCTATTGCTGGCACAAACTGATTTCACCCCCTCTATTTTTCAGAAGATGAATGAGTGATCACTTGGTGTATGACCACAGCCTTGAGCAACATTTTGAGGATTAAGTAGGTACAATTGCCAGCCACAAAAAGCAAAGAAATTGAGTAGCATCCCACGTTCTCTGAATATCGGGCCTGAGGAACTTGCTCAGTGATATCTCCCCTGGTTAAATGAAGAGCAGGACCCAAGTATATAGCCAGGATGAATACAAAGAATGAAACATCCTTCACTGTCAACCTATAGCAGAAGTTAAGGATTCAGGATAAGTTACCACCCACAGTAAGCCAACAACCTGGGATCTGAATAGCACTTCCTCCCTCGATAAAAGGTGTTTCTGTACTTGCATCATATCTACTAGTGACATTTTCAACTGAGTGTGACCCACAATATAATAATTTTCTGCAGTTCAGTCAGATTGATGGAATGTAAGGTGAGAGCAGCCAAACTGGTTTCACTTGAGATCATTGTGTCAGACATTACTCAGATAATTTGTCTTTGGTGGAATTCACCTTCAATGCTGAAAGTAAAGGACAATGCACTAACCTGCACAGTATCCCTAAAAATGTGTTAATATCAAGCTATTAACATTAAAATGGAAAAGGGTAATGTGTGTTACTTGATTAATTAATTATGTGCTGATAAAGAGGCCACAGCTGGGTCAGAGCTGTAAGACGTAGATCTGATCAATAGATTCTGTCCAAGAGAAGCTCCATGTCTATGTTTCTAATTTATCTACAAACTTGGATCCAGTTAACAAAGCTGATTGACACCAATAAGTAGCACAGCAGCAAGCAGTAGTGTTTTGTTCTTGAGCTCAAATGTAGTTATGTACAGTGTATGGCGTGATAGTTCAGTGGTCAGCACTGCCGCCTCGCAGGGTCAGGGAGCTGGGTTCAATTCCACCTGGTGAACACCTGTCTGTGTGGACTTTGCACATTCTCCCTGTGTCTGGGTGGGTTTCTTCTGGGTACTCTGGTTTCCTCCCACTGTCCAGAGATGTGCAGGTTATGTTAAAACAATGACTGCAGATGCTGGAAACCAGATTCTAGATTAGAGTGGTGCTGGAAAAGCACAGCAGTTCAGGCAGCATCCGAGGAGCAGGAAAATCGACGTTTCGGGCAAAAGCCCTTCATCAGGAATAGAGGCAGAGTGCCTACAGGGTGGAGAGATAAATGAGAGAAGGGTGGGGGGGGGGGGGAGAAAGTAGCATAGAGTACAATAGGTGAGTGGGGGAGGGCATGGAGGTGATTGGTCAGGGAGGAGGGTGGAGTGGATAGGTGGAAAGGAAGATAGGCAGGTAGGACAAGTCATGGGGACAGTGCTGAGCTGGAAGTTTGGAACTGGGATGAGGTGGGGGAAGGGGAAATGAGGAAACTGGTGAAGTCCACATTGATGCCATGCGGTTGAAGTGTTCCGAGGCGGAAGATGAGGCGTTCATCCTCCAGGCGTCGGGTGGTGAGGGAGCGGCGGTGAAGGAGGCCCAGGACCTCCATGTCATCGGCTGAGTGGGAGGGGGAGTTAAAATGTTGGGCCACGGGACGGTGTAGTTGATTGGTGCGGGTGTCCCAGAGATGTTCCCTAAAGTTCTCTGTGAGGAGACCTCATCGGGAGCAACGGATACAATAAATGATATTGGTGGATGTGCAGGTAAAACTTTGATGGATGTGGAAGGCTCCTTTGGGGCCTTGGATGGAGGTGAGAGAGGAGGTGTGGCTGCAGGTTTTGCAATCCTGCGGTGGCAGGGGAAGGTGCCAGGATGGGAGGGTGGGTTGTAGGGGGGCGTGGACCTGACCAGGCAGTCACGGAGGGAACGGAAGGCGGAAAGGGGTGGAAAGGGAAATATATCCCTGGTGGTGGGGTCTTTTTGGAGGTGGCAGAAATGTCATTGGATGATTTGGTTTATGCGAAGGTTGGTAGGGTGGAAGGTAAGCACTATGGGGGCTCTGTCCTTGTTACAGCTGGAGGGGTGGAGTCTGAGGGCAGAGGTGCGGGATGCGGACGAGATTCGTTGGAGGGCATCTTTAACCATGTGGGAAGGGAAATTGCAGTCTCTAAAGAAGGAGGCCATCTGGTGTGTTCTGTGGTGGAACTGGTCCTCCTGGGAGCAGATACGGCGGAGGCGGAGGTATTGGGAATATGGGATGGCATTTTTTCAGGAGGTAGGGTGGGAAGAGGTGTAATCCAGGTAGCTGTGGGAGTCGGTGGGAATTGTCTGGGGATGTGCAGGCTCGTCATGGGAAGTGCAAGTTTGTAGGGCAGGTATGGCTGGGATGCTCTTCAGAAGGACTGAATAGCCTGCTTCCATACTGTTGGGATTCTATGATTCTTTACCTCAGAATTGAACTTTGTTTTTGTAACTGCTTGATTTTGATTTTGTTATTCTTTGTATTCTTGTGGTATTATCTGTTTTCATTCAGAAGTCTCACTGCAGGCCCAAACATTCCACTGCCAAATCCCATCAGGATTTCAAGATTAGAAGTCATAGAGTCATATAGCACAGAAACAGACCTTTCGGTCCAACTTATCTGCGCTGTCCAGGTATCCCAGTCTGACCTAGTCCCATTTGCCAGCATTTGGCCCATCTCCCTCTATATCCTTCCTATCCATTTACCTTTTAAATGTTGTGATTTTACCAGTCTCCACTACTTCCTCTGGCAACTTCTTCCATACATGCACCATCCTCTGTGTGAAAAGGTCACCCCTCAGTTCCTTTTTAAATCTTTCCTCTCACCTTAAACCTATTCTCTCTACTTTTTGACTCTCCCACCCTAGGAAAAAGACCTTGTTTATTTATCCTACCATGCCCCTCATATTTTTATGAACCTCTATAAGTTCACCTCTCAGCCTCCAACCATGCAGGGAATAAAGCCCCAGCCTATTCAGCCTCTCTCTTTAGAACAACCCTTCCAGTCCCAGCAATAACCTTGTAAATATTTTCTGCTCCTTCTCAATGGGCAGCACAGTGGCACAGTGGTTAGCACAGCTGCCTCACAGCGCCAGAGACCCAGGTTCACTTCCCGCCTCAGGCGACTCTCTGTGTGGAGTTTGCACATTCTCCCCGTGTCTGTGTGGGATTCCTCCCACAATCCAAAAATGTGCAGGTTAGGTGAATTGGCCATGTTTAATTGCCCGTAGTGTTAGGTGAAGGGGTAAATGTAGGGGAATGGGTCTGGGTGGGTTGCGCTTCGATGGGTCAGTGTGGGCTTGTTGGGCTGAAGGGCCTGTTTCCACACTGTAAGTAATCTAATCTAAGTTTAACAACATCCTTCCTGTAGAAGAGACACTAGATTTCACGCAATATTCTAAACGTGGTGTCATCAATGTCCTGTACAGCTGCAACATGACATCCCAACTCCTATGAAGGCAAGTGTGCCAAAGGCTTTCTTTACCACTCTGTCTACCTGTGACTCCACTTTCAAGGAACTATACACCTGCACCTTAGGTCTCTTTGTTCGTTGCTGAGGGACAAAAACTAGTCAGGTCCCAGGACAGAACTCCCCTCAGAAAGGAAAGCAGAAATTGCTGAAAGAACACAGCAGGTCTGGCAGCATCGGTGGAAAGAAATCAGAGTTAATGTTTCAGGTCCAGTGACCCTTCCTCAGAACTGATGGGCGCTAGGAAAATGTTAGGTCTTTTTTGCAGACGATAGGGTAAGGGTAAGGAGTAAATGATAGGTGGAGAAACAATCCAAGGAGAATGTAAAACAGTTGAACAGACAAAGGAGTGGATAATGGTCAGCCTGGGAGAATGAATTGCTGCTAATGGAGACTATTACTGGCTAATAATGGGTTGTGTTTAATAGTAGACATTGTGATGACAAGAGTCAAAAGGCGTGGCGCTGGAGAAGCACAGCAGGTCTGGCAGCGTCCGAGGAGCGTTGACGTTTTGGGCACGTGTCCTTCATCAGAAATGATGACAAAGCCTATGTGGGGAAAGTGTGGCGAAGGTGCTCAAGGCTTAACTTTGTTGAACTCAATCTGGAGTCCAGCAGGATATAAAGTTCCCAAGCAGAAGTGAGGTCCTATTCTTCCAGCTTGTGCTGAACTTTGCAAAAAACCAAGTACCAGCTAACCCATCTTACACATGAGGTTTTGATGGAATGTAAATTACCAAGGGAAACAAAAACTGGGAGAGGTCCTGGGAAAGAATCAGACAGTTACAATGTTCCTAATCACAATCCAGTAAGAATATTGATAGAAGGATTACTTGCAATAGAATATTTGAAGAATCCTTAAGAAGAATAACATAGAGGCCTACAGGCAGTAACGACTGTATTACCACAGACTCTCACAGCACAAAAAGAAGCTCCTCAAGCCCTGGTGTCTGCACTAGCTGTTAGCCATCTAATTAGTCCCAATCCCTTGCTGTTTCCCTATAGCTCTCTGTTTGTTTTTCCTTGTCAAGTATTGACCTTTTGAAAAGTTCCTGTTGTATCTACTTCTATCATCCTTTTCAGAAACATATTCCAGATTATCAATAAAACAGACGAACAAGGGGATTCTTTTGATGAAGTGGTAATGTCCTCACGCCTGGACTAGGAGATCCACGATGAACAGGTATGTAATAGCATCCCTTAACAGGTTGATTAAAAAATGTCTGAAACAGACAACCATGAAATTACAGTTGGAGGTTATTGAGTTTGAAGTGAGGGAATAAAACCCTTCCAGAATGTAACAAGGCTTTATCTGTATCAGATTAAGAAATCAGAAATATGAAAGAAGAATATTTGTATTTTTTCAAAGGTAGATGTACATTTTGAACAATTTCCTTTGAACTAATCCTGAGGGGACATTACTCATTGTGGAATGTTACTGTTAGATTATTATCAATCCTGTGATATTTTAGATGAATATGTTCCAACTAAAATAAATGTTAGTGATTTAAAAAACATTAATAATAACATATTGACCATGTCTCTCTTCCCATGCTTAAACATGGGAATTTCATTGTATACTTCATTTCACACCATAGTAAACAATGTTTATTTTAGTAAGAAATGTTGTTTGAAATAATCCTAAGAAGGCTGAATCTCAGTGATGAACCTGGCACAAAACATTTTGCTTTATCCAGCTGTCAAAAGCATATTTCCCACCTCCACATTATCCACCCATGCCCATTCCACCACCCCACCCCAACCAGCTCAAATTCAATCCATGGGACGTATTTATAACTAAGCATAGTTACTTGCATCAACCTTCACTAGAGTTCTTAATGGTACAGCTTAACATTTTAAGTTATACTCAGGTGAGTACAACAATCTGATGACTGTGCATTGATAAACTGCCCTTCCAGCTGCTTAAACCTTAAATCTTGGAATTTTATCTGCAACCAATGTCATTTGTGACTCAGTCAAACCTCGCAGTTAAATGGTGATGAGTTAAAGTCACACTGTAGAGGTTCCAGTGTAAAAGTCTAGGCTGATACTTCATGGTAGTATTGAGATAGTGTTCTGTCTTTGGAATAAAATCTAAAACCAAAGCCTATCTACTCTCACTGCTATTTTGAACAAAAGCATGCAGATACCGCCTGGTCTTGGGTAATATTTATCGCTCGCTTAGTCAGAAGTCACACGATGTTATGACACATTATAGTCCAACAGGTTTATTTGAAATCTCAAGCTTTTGGAGCACTACTCCTTCGTCAAGTAATTTTTCACCACTTGATGAAGGAGCAACGCTCTGAAAGCTTGTGATTTCAAGTACACCTTTTGGACTATAACCTCATGGTGTGCGACTTCTGACTTTGTCCACCTCAGTCCAACAATGGTACCTCCACACAGTGTCATTTAGAACAGATTAACTGCCCATTACCACATATCTCAAAATTTGTAAAAGCGATGGCAATTCAAAATGTGCTATTGTCTGTAAAGCATTTTTCGTTGTATGTAAACACAAAGCCTTTTTTGAAACATTCTGTTTTTCTACCTCTTTCACTTTTTATAACCCTGTGCCTTATAATATTTTATCTTGTTTAAGATGTTATGCTGTTAGGGAGGGAATTCCAAGACTTTGACCCAGTAACATTGAAGGAATGGACATATTTCCAGGTCAGGATGGTGAGTGGCTTGGAGGGGAACTTGAAGGTGATTGTTTTCCCATGTATCTAATGCCCTTGTCCTTCCGGATGAATGTGATTGTGGGTTTGGAAGGAGTTGTCTCAGAAGCCTTGGTGAATTACTGCAATACATCTCATGGATAGTATACACTGCTGTTCCTGTGCATCGGCAGTGGAGGGACTGAATGTTTTATGGATGTGGTGTGAACCAAGTGGGCTCTTTTGACCGGGAGGGTGTTCAGCGTCTTGAGTGATGTTGGCGCTGCATCCATCCAGGCAAGTGGGGAGTAGTCCATCGTACTCCTGACTTGTGCCTCCTCGATAGTGGACAAATTTTGGGGAGTTACTCACTGAAGTATTCCTAGCCTCTGACCTGCTTTTGTCGCTGTATTTATATGTCCAGTTCAGTTTCTGGTCAATGGTAATGCCCAGGATATTGACAGTGGGAGTGATGGTAACGCCAGTGAATGTCAAGGCAAAATGGTTAGATTCTCTTTTGTTGAAAATGGTCATTGCCTGGCTCTTGTGTGGGGCAAATGTTAGCTCATATTTCAATGGAGTGAGAATCACAACAAAAGAATTGTAGCTTTGCATACATGGATGGATGTTCTCCTTTTCAGTGCAATGGGATTTACAGGTGATAGGATTGACGGTACACAGTAAGAGGTCTGTGTGGAGTTTGCACATTCTCCCCGTGTCTGTGTGGGTTTCCTCCGGGTGCTCTGGTTTCCTCCCACAGTGCGGGTTAGGTGAATTGGCCTTGCTAAACTGCCCGTAGTATTGGGTGAAGGGGTAAATGTAGGGGAGTGGGTGTGGGTGGGTTGCACTTCAGAGGGTGAGTGAGGACTTGTTGGGCCGAAGGGCCTGTTTCCACACTGTAAGTAATCTAATCTACAGTGCAAGAGGGCAGCTCACCATCTCCAGGGTAATTAAGGATGGACAATAAATGTTGGCACATCC